>NC_143140.1:92085286-92397918 GCF_059928025.1 Delphinapterus leucas
GTTTTGGCTTTCTCATACATTGGTTATCCCCACGTGGTAACAAAGATTGACATTAGAAATTCCAAGCTTGAATTTTACCAATCAACTTTATAAAGACAAGCAAGCCAACAAACAAAACTTCTTTCCTAATAATTCTATAAAATGGCCCCAGATGATTTCAAGTTCTTGGGGCACACATCCACTCTTGATCCAAACACGTGACTATGAGAATGAAAAGTACTAGTTGATCAATATTATCTCCTTAATCTTGATGTCCGAGCACAGGGGTAAGCTTCATCCAGACAATACAGGCTGAAAGTAAGAGAACAGTGTTTTGCCAAGAAAAAAATTACCAAAAGAAGGAGGAAGAGCTGTTGGACAGGAAGGAAACAAGATATACTTGTTTTAGTGCTTGAGCCGAATCTTGAAAGATGAGTAGCATTTAGCCAAGTAGAAGAGTTGATGAAAGCCATTCCAGACAAAGGTCGCAGATATGTAAAAAAAAGAGCTGTCAGAAAACATGGTGCTTTCAGATACCTTTTAAAATTATTTCAGTATGGGAGGATGGGTGTGGTATATGGCAAGTTGAAAGACCAGAGATGTTGATTCAAGACATAAGGAGCTGCAAAGTACTTTAAAGTTTAATAATCTTGTGGGAAAGACTAAGCATGCCAGAAATATGAATACTTTAAAACCCCAGGAATATTTGGGGAAGATTCTGTTCAGCTATGTTCTGAAGAATTGTGAGCCATGAATCTACATGTTCTGAATCCAGTTGTGATCACACTGGCTGCAGTCAAATGGAAAAGAGATGGGTTTCTGACCTAAAGACAATGTGGGAGGAATCCTCTGCCCCAGGGGTTAGTCACCTGTCAGATCTGTCAGATCAGTACTCTGCAGGGAGAACCAACCAGTAAGCAGTAGATGGAGTAGTAGGAAAAAAGGGACAGTAGTTAAATTATTTAATGTCAGAAACTAGAGTCAGGGTGACAATAATATAGTTCATGAAGCTGTGCCTTAAACTACCATTCCGTTCTCCCAGTGATATTTTAGTTTTCATGAGACTATGCGACCTTCTTGTTTGGTTTAGCTGTGCAGATGAAGTTGTTGTTCTCCCTCGTGAATCTTTACAGTGAACCCCTACTCCTGTGGTCATCCTGGAAGAACATTGTGTTTTGCCACCTAAAGAAACTCAAATAATTCAAGAACCTGGCTCATGTCAACCTAGGGTGCTCATGTTAACATGAAGACATAAGAAAAATTCTGAAGCACAGTATTGAGAAAATACATGTTAACTTTGTGTTTTTCAATTCATTAAACAAAAGAGTATATCTTAAAAATGAGAGCAGGAGGAAGGGAAGGTAAACCAAATATTTAATTTCTTCCACTTATATGGCAAGCTTTTCTTCCACTCTCATTATAACAGAAGCCCTTATTTTCCGGCTCTTTGCTTGCTAACAGCAAGACATTTTCTTAACGAAATGATGCTTTTGAGATCATGGCTGCATATCTAGGACTTCAGCCTTCTTGATGTTTGGGTTTGCTGCTGTAATGTTCAAACAGAAATACATACAGCACCTAGTCTGAAAATGCCTATAAATGAAACATGGGCAAGTCACAACCTCTAAAGGGTGTCCAAATTCTTATTTGTGTTACAAAATGATCTGTTTCAGTATATATTTCAGATCTGAAGCTTGTAATATTTTATTTGCCTTTAACTATGGAAAAGTTAACAATTCTGACATGAAATCAGTGGGTGAAAAAAGTCCTTGGAATTAATTTATATAATTCACTATTGGGGATGCATTTTATGGAGAACCATGTTAGTTGCAAGTATAAAAAATCACTGCCATTATTAATCACCCCAAATAATTGCGCTTATAAAAATGTAATTTCAGCACACAAAAAAATCGAATATATTTTCTTCCCTTGATCTATAAAACAGACATCCAGAAATGGCACAGCAGAGACACCAAGGGTGAATTTCATAGACAATTCAACTTTGGGGCACATACTGGATTTCTAATTGTACAGCTTCTCTCCTGGCAGGTTATTATGATTAGGTTGAAACATTTACATTTATTATCTGAAAGAGATAATTAGATATTTCTACTGCAAAATAATTTACATTAATGGGCCGTAACTTTCAATATGTAGCTTTAAACTGCACATTTAAATAATATAATATCTGTGTCCCTTAATTTTACTGTAATTGACTCCATGTGAAGGCTTTATTTTTTTTCTTTTCAAAAACACAATCGGCTAAAACAATATATTAAACGCTCTAGTTTATTAGTTTGAAATTTTAAAATAGGTAACCTAGCAAACTTGTTCAGAATTTTACTAAAGTCTTAATATGTAAAATGAAAATGACTTTGAAGGAAAAGCAAAAACTCTATAGCCTTGGCTAAAGATATAAGGATTACATGTGGAATATACTTGTGTTTGGGGAGACGTATGTAAGGCATGGTGGGATTTTTTGTTTTGTTTGGTCATTTCTGTGCATAATCCCAAATACTCATTAACTGCCAATTGGAAGCAAAGTTTGCCTTAATTATACACTTAAGCTTGTTCTCTGTCTAGGGTTTGGTCAACAATACTTTCTTTGAAGAAAGATCCATTTGTAATTGTGCATTGAAAATTTCATCCATTCATTCCTTCAATGACTATCAGATCCAGTTCAATGGATTGGGATGGGTTCATGGGATAGAGGAAAGCCCTAAAGAACTCAGTTTAGAAGATATATCTACCTGGAATCCACCTATAGATGAGCTTTGCTCTAGCCGATTAGTATCTCCAATGATACAAGAACAAAATTGACTACCTGAAATACAAACAGTATGCTCTCAGCTAGGGAGCATCCATTTGGTCTGAATAATTTTTTAATTAGATATGGAAAGTAAGTGTCTCTATACTCAGATGATATCAGCTAAGTTGGCATGATTTAATTATTATTTTTATGCTTTTAAAATAATAATACAGGAAATATCAAGAGATTCCAAATTCTCATGAGTTTAGATGGACAGTGATATATACATGCAGGCAAGGGCCTTCAGAAACCTGTATAAAAATACTTCAGGTTTTGGAGTTAGGAGTCATGACTTCTAGCTAGTCTAATAGAAAAAATGATCTTTCTGAGTTGCTTCTCAAAAATTCAGTTCCTTGTTGATAATTGTGTGGTGTTATTGGTGATATTAAACAAGTATTATATATTACTATTTATATATAAGAATAAGCACCATGGACATGCTTATATATTAACACTAAGAATGCAAAAAAAAATAGCCAAATAGTCATAATAGATGATCCCCACAAAGGGTCTTTAGGGGATGTTCAGAATAAGATGCTAATCACCCAAACCTGCAGCTTTTCCCAGAGGTAAGTTCTTTGTAGCTTCTTCCCTAATTATGCTTTTTACTAAGTAATATAAACATTCCGTGAGCAAACTTGTTTATACTACTAATTAGTCACATCTGGAATAAAATGTTTGCAAAGATAAGAATCAACACACAACTCTCTGAATTATGAGTATTTTTTTTTCTTTTTGCAATTAGTAGATCTAAAAAATGTGGTTTGCTTCTATAGCCTATTACATTCATGTTATTAGTGCATTAATGTGTACAATTTAAAACAAGAGGCCACTTTTTTCATATTCTAAAAAGAATCCAAATAAAGATTCAACATCTAATGATACTTTTTGTTTTGTTTATTTTTAGCACTCAAAAACATCTGCAAAGACCCAATCCACTAACCGTCTTTCAGGTCTCTGTGTTAAAAGGTTTCTTCAGCAATGTGAATAGAAAGCAGCTTTAAAGACATACCTGAAATTTCCGTGTCATCTGCCTTTTAGACTGAGCTAGAATAATGAATCGACTATTATTTGTTGAATAATTATGACTTTGGGCTCTTTCCTGCAGGCAGCATCTGAGCAGCTATTACTGAAGCATCATTATCAGATAAGGAGACCAATGAAATGGTTAAGTCGGCTTTATTTTCACACATGTTTCTTCTCCATATACAAAAAAACATAGTCAAGTGTTTGTAATTCAAATGCCCTTCAATTAGTCTAGTCCCGGAGAATCATTCTTCAACATGAAAGCCAAGGTCTGGCATTCCAAATACAAGAAGTAAATTGAATTGCATTGCATTAGTCATAAAAGTCACCATGACAATACTGTGATTGTCACTAGTACAGTTTCCTAGGTTTGGATGAGTTTTAATATATTAATGTGAGAAGTGTGTGACTTCTAATACGACCTTGAATGAGTAAACCTTCAAAGTACTTTTACTGCCTGCTGGCATGCCAGGCACAGTTCCAGGCACCGGGGATACAGGGAGCCCTGGTCCCTTGGAACAGTGTTGATCTTTATTATCTTTATTATCTGTGAAACAGATAATAAAAAGTAAAAAGGGACCATATCAGAAGGTGAAAAAAAGTAATATGAAGAAAATAAAAAGAATGTGATAGAGAGAGATTAGAGAGTTTGGGGTTAATTTGGTTTAGAAGTCAGGCCCTGAGAAGATCTCGAGGGGATTTCAGGAAGAGGGGAACCCCAGTTTTGTAGCCTGGGGGCAGACACGAACTGGGTATTTCTAAGAAGAGGGACCACTCAGAGTGGCTGCTTCCTCCAAATGAGGAAGGGGAGCTTGGAAGGACATGAGATCAGGAAAGTGAGATTTGTAGGCTAGGATCAGAAGTTTGGATTTCACAAAACACTGAACACAGGTCTGTACATTGACTTGTATTTTCCACAAGTTCTCATGTGTGTTTAAATTGTTTAGATTTTTTTGTGGAATTATTTTTATGTCCCAAGATGATAATTCTCTCTGTATTGCTGAAGAATATGGCAAAAAATAAGTATTTCTCAATATTTTTGCTTTAACAAAAAATTATAACATATTAAATCATTCTAATTAGAGAAAAAATACAGATACATATGATATCTAATAGTAAATATCTGTATGAATAATTACAAAATTAATAACTTCCTGGTTAGTTAACATATAATTGATTTCAATAAATTATTTTTAAGTACTATTGGCCATTGATAAGAAGAACAGTCATTAAATAAATAAATATCAATTTCTACAATTACAATATCAAGAATATAATGGTTGTTAGGGGATGTGGAGAAGCAGCAGTGAGATTTATAGAACAAGGGCTTAAAACCTGAATTCAAAAAACATATGAAAAGATGTTCAATCTCACTGGTAATTAGAGAAATAAAATCAAACCACAGTGATAAAACATTTTGCAAGCACATTTGAAAAAGTTAAAAACTACTTGCAGTGGGAACTTTGACTCATTGTTCATAAGAATATATATTTGTATAAGTATGTTGAAGAACAATATGGCATATCTAGTAAAGTTTAAGAAATGTACACCCTCTAACTGAGTTGCTCTACTCATAGCTATATGGGTTGGACCTAGAGAGACAGTGGCAGCAAGTTGGAAACAACATAAATATTCACCGACCGGAAGATGCATATAAAAAGATATATTCATGCCATGGAACACGATAGAGCAGTGAAAATAAATGATCTAACACTACATATATCAACAGAGATGACTCACAAACAAACATTAAAGGGATAAACATAGTTTCAGAAGAATACATATGGTGCGATACAAGTTATAGAAAGCTTTAAAATATACAAAATAATAATGTACATTGCTCAGGGATATACACAAGTGACATAATACAAAGAAATTGTAACCATATTTGTCACAGAAAAAAATTACAAAATTACAATTTCTGGTTTTGAACATTAACTTCTGTCAATTTGTCAATGACTATCAAATTGATCTTCTTTGTATGTTCATTTTCAACAGAGACTAACATGACTCTCTGTTACTTGAGACTTGTTCATTTATCTTCATTAATAGCTGATCAAAGAATACTTCTAAACTTTAATTTCAAAAAGTTTCTTTCACGTGAAGTAAGAGACAAAGCAAAAGTTCTTTTGCGTAATGATAAGTTTGATAGAGATTCATAAAACCTCCATTATACAATAAATTCCAGGAATTAAAATATTGTCCAATACTTTATTTCTTCAAATGTTTCTGTAAAAAAAAAAAAATCACACTAAAGAACTTTACCACACTATAGAAAACATTATGGAGATTCCTTAAAAAATCAAAAATAGAACTACCAGATGATCCCACAATTCCACTTGTGTGTAGTTATCCCAAGAAAACAAAAACAGTAATTCAAAAGATATATGCACCCCATGTTCATTACAGCATTGTTTACAGTAGCCAAGATATGGAAACCAAAGTATCCACTGATGGATGAATATACAAAGAAGATATTATAGATATGTCTATGTCTATGTATTGATATATGCATATGTATATGCATTGATATACGTATATGTATTGATATATGTATTGATATATGTGTGTGTTGGTATACATATATGTCTATGTATTGATAGATATGCATATATATTGATATATATTTATGTATAGATATGTGTATGTATATGTATTGATATATGTATATGTACATGTATGGATATATGTATATGTATACATATAATGAAATACTATTTAGCCATAATAAAGATTGTATCTTTGAGACAATATAGATGTAGCCTCAGGACACTTTTTTTTTTGCGGTACGCGGGCCTCTCACTCCTGTGGCCTCTCTCGTTGTGGAGCACAGGCTCTGGACGTGCAGGCCCAGTGGCCACGGCTCATGGGCCCAGCCGCTCCATGGCATGTGGGATCTTCCCATACCGGGGCACGAACCCGTATCCCCTGCATCAGCAGGTGGACTCTCAACCACTGCGCCACCAGGGAAGTCCCTCAGGGCATTTTGCTAACTGAAATAAATCAGAAGAAAGACAAAAGTCATATGGTCTCACTTATATGTAGAATTTTAAAACAAAAGAAAACAAAAACATAAAAACAAAAAAAAGTGACAAAGCTTATAGATACGGAATGGATTGGTGGTTTCAGAGGTTAGGGTTTGGGGGGTGGGTGGAATGGGTAAAGAGGGTCAAAAGGTATAAATTTCCAATTATAAGACAAAAAAATCATGGGGTGTAGTGTGCAGCATTGTGACTATAGTTAATAACACTGTATTCCATATTTGAAAGGAGCTAAGAGAGAATCATAAAGTCCTCATCACAAGAAGAAAAGAATGTGTAACTGTGTATGGTGATGAATGTTAACTAGACTTATTGTGGGGATCATTTCATAATCTATACAAATATCGATTCATTATGTTGTATATTTGAAATTATTATAACGTTAATGTCAATAATATCTCTATAAAAAACGAAAATTTATTATAAATTACTATTTTTTGTTAAAATTTCAAACTTTTTTCTCCAAAAATCAGAGAAAATGACAGAATGAAAGCAAATATTGAATTATTGATCTTTTTCTATGATGTAATTGAATACATAGAAAACACGAGGGAATCAACTTAAATATGATAAACATAATTCAGAAAGACTTCTCAAAACAACATTAATATACAAAACTGACTAACTTCCTTTATGTACAAATAGACAATTATGATATATAATGGAAGAATACCATTTTAACTATAACAAAACTGATAATAGACTTAGGGATAAATTTATCAGGAACATGCAAGATATTTTTGAAGAAAACTTAAAACACTAAGAGGAATGATCTAATTGGAGACTTGAACAGATGGAAAACCCATACCATTTTCTTGGGTTGGAACACACAACTCATCATCCTAAAGATGTGGATTTGATAACTTTAATATGATCTAAATAAAGATACCTGTAGGAACCTGACATTTATTTACAAAAATAAATATGCAAGAATGGCATGGAAAAACCTGAAAAAAAAAAAAAGTAGAGAGCTGGTTTTATCAGTTATTAGAATCTATAATAAAAGCTTGAGTAATTAAAACTGTAAGATACTAGCACGTGAATAGATACAAAAATCAGTGTAAGAGCACAGATAATCCAGAAATAGACACCAAAACACATTACCACATAATAAATAGGGTATTTCAAAAAAAAAAAAAAGAAAGCAAACATTGACATTATTTTATTTACTTCTTTTTATGAGTGTCTATTTCTTTGTGGAAAGCATAAGGGTATTCGAGTACTACCTTTAAAAATTTTTATGGCCATGTATGACCAGTATTTTTGGTCATCCCTTCTGACATTCTTCTTCAAAATTTCATTTCTTTGTTATGTAATGTCCATTTTATTGTATTTTATTGTGGTCACAATTAATTGCTTCTTCTGTAATTTTAGTGTACTGATTATTAAGAAACATTTAAAACACGTGTGTCACTGTACTTTGTTCCAGACTGATACTACTCAAAATTATAAAAGTATTTCATGCATTAACTAAAGTTTGTACTTGCCAAACAAAAATATTACTGCTCACACTTTGTATTGTTTCACTGTTATACATTTTAAATGCAGTGAAAACTAAAAGTGGTGACAGAATTAAAAAATTGGAGTAACTCAAGTTCTATCACTTCATTTTTTTCACAAGCACAGTGTTATCATTTCTACTTCAGATCTACTGTTTAAACACAAGTATATGTATTACCACAGGATTTGGAGACATGAAATGTGCCCAAAGCAAGCTTATATGATCCCCAAACTTTGCAATCTCACTCTCCAAACAGACACATGTAGCTTAGTTCTCTGAAATAACTATCATGTGGAATACAACTTACATTAAGGATAAGTAATTTAAAAATGCTCCTTTGAAGCTTACATATAGGTTATTAAATCTTAACAGTAATAGAATTTAGACCAACAAATTTTTTAAAGGATTAACTATTTTACCACTGAAATGGTTTAGAATTGTAGGCTTTTTGTTATACAAAGTAAACTGGGGGTGGGGGTATGATGGGTGAAAGTGGTCAAAGGGTGTAAACTTCCAGTTATAAAATAAATAAGTCCTGAGGATCCAATGTACAACATGGTAACTATAATTAACACTGTTGTATTTTATACTTGAAAGTTGCCAAGAGAGTAGATCTTAAGTGTTCTTAACACACACACACACACACACACACAGGTAACTATGTGAGGTGATTGATGGAGGTGTTAACTAACCTCATTGTGGTTATAATTTCACAATATGGAGATATATCATTCATTACGTTATACAACTTAAGTATGCACAATCCTGTATGCCAGTTATATCTAACTAAAGCAGGAAAAATAAAAAAGCAGATTGACTTTTGGGGGGTTGCTATTATTTGAAAATTTGACACAGAGAATGTCCCCATTTACTACCTAAACTTGAGGAAGACCTCATTCTTAGCACAGCATTGATTGATCTGTGAACTTGCCTTGTTATTTTTCATTGTTGCTTAAATCCTTCTTTTTCCTAATCTTGATTTCAAGCCAATCCCATTCTCTCAAAGTCTACTTTTAATCCCTTTTCTCTGCTAAAAACTTTCTGAACACAAAAACGGGAGCAGGTTTTCCCACTCTAGACCACCTAAAATATTTCCTCTGTATACTACACTGTATACTTTATGGCTTACTAAAATTATCTTCAATTTTTTAATAAACTTTTCATCTTAAGTAATCATATTGGAAAGTTGTAAGTACTATCACTATATTTCCCACATGAATTTTGATATCCCAACTGAGTCATTAAAAGACAGGAGTGAGGAAAGAAAAAATTTATGTAGCCATTATATTTGTGAAGAATAAGGTAAATTTTAGTGTGCCAAATGTCACTCTGGAAAAGACTTAGAATGCAGAGTACCTTCCCTACCTGAAGAGAACCTGATGCTTGATATCTGGCTGCAGCAAGAGTCAAACACTTTAACCAACCATCTCACCATCAGCTCATTGGGTGGTATTGATTCAGGTCATTCTTAGACCTAAACTTGAAAACTACATTCTCAGGGGAATTGTTATTTTGCATTGAACATAAAAGCCTAAGGACTTTAGGATATACCTTACTGGATCAAACAGAGTCTGGATTTATGAGGCAAAGACATGGTTCAAGCCTCTTTATGTTAGTAAATAAATATTAGAATTAAGTGATGCATGAGAAACTTCTTTATCCAATAAAATTCGTAAGTCTCTAGCCAGGCTAACTAAGAAAAAAAGAAAGAGGACACTTATTACTGTTATCAGAAATGAAAGAGGGGACATTACTACAGATCCTACAGACATTACAAAGATAATCAAGAGATTCTATGAACGACTCTATGCCAAGAAATATGATAACTAGATGGAACGGACCAATTCCTTGAAAGATATAATCTGACAAAACTCACACAAGGAAAAATAGGTGATCTGAATAGTCCCGTATCTATTAAAGGAATTAAATAAATGGTTAAGAACCTTACAAGATAGAAAGCAACAGGCCCATATGAGTTCACTGGTGAATTATACAACGGTGTAAGAAAGAAATTATACCAATCCTCTGTAATCTCTTTCAGAGGATAGAAGCAAAGGGAACATTTCCAAACTCATTCTATGAGGCCAGCACTATCCGAATACCAAAACCAGGCAATAACATTACAAGAAAAATAAATTACAGATCAATATCTCTCACAAACATAGACACACATCCTCAACAAAATATTAGCAAACTAAATCCAAAAAAGCGTAAAATGAATTATACACCACAACCAAGGGGGATTTACCCCAATTATGCAAAGCTGGTTCAACAACTGAAAATCAATTATTGCAATCCATCACGTCAATAGACTAAAAAATAAAAATCACATGATCATATTAATACATTGCAAAAAAGCATTTGACAAAATCCAACACCCATTTATGGTAAAAACAGTACTAGGAATAGAGGGGAACTTTTTTGACTTGATAAAGACTACCTACAAAAAAACCTACAGCTAACATCACACTTAGTGGTGAGAAACCTGAAACTTTCCCACTAAGATCAGGTACAAATCAGCGATGTCCCTTGTAATCACTCCTTTTCAACATAATACTGGAAGTCCTTGCTGATGCAATAAGGTAAGAAAAGAAAAGAAAATCTATATAGATTGGGAAGGAAGACATAAAACTGTCTTTGTTTGCAGAGCACATGATCATCTATGTAGAAAATCTTTAAAGAAATCAACCCAAAATTCCTGGAACTAATAAGAGATTATAGTGGGATTGCAGGTTAATATATACACTTGTTAGAATGGCCAAAATCCAGAACACTAACAACAGAAAATGCTGGCAATGATATGAAGCAACACAAGCTGAAATTCCCACTGCTGGTGGGAATGCACAAAGGCACAGCCACTTTGGAAGACAGTTTGATGGTTTCTTTCAAAACTAAACACACTCTTACCATACAATCCAGCAATCATTCTACTTGGTACTTACCCAAAAGAGTTAAAAACTTATGTCCATACAAAAACCTGCACATGGGTGTTTATAGCAGCTTTTTCAATTAATTTCCAAACCTTGGAAGCAACCAAAGTGTCCTTCAGTATGTGAATGGATAAACTGTGGTACATCAGACAATAGAATATTATTTGGTACTAAAAAGAAATGAACTACCAAGGCATGAAAAGACATGGAGGAAAGTTAACTACATATTATTAAGTGAAAGAATGTGATCTGACAAGTCTATATATTGTATGATTCCAAATATATGACATTTTGGAAAAGGCAGAACTATGGAGACAGTAAAATGATCCATGTTTGCCAGGGGTTGCGGGGAGAGATGGATGATTAGACAAAGCACAGAGGATTTTAGGGTAATAAAAATATTCTGTGATATTATAGTGCTGGCTATACTGTACCTCATTATACTTTTGTACAAACCCATAGAATGTATAACACCAAAGTGACTTCTGAGATAAGCTATGGATATTGGGTGATTAAGATGCGTTAATGCATGTTCATTCCCGATTTAAAAAAATGTAACTTCCTGGTGAGTGATGTTGATAATTAGGGAGGCTATGCATAAAGTTGGGGGGACAGAAATAATCTCTGCACCTTCCTCTTAATCTTGTTGTAAACCTTAAAGTGCTCTAAAAATAATAAAGACTTGAAAAAAAAAAAGGAAAAAGAAAAGAAAATGCTTCATAAACCATTGAGCATCATGCAAACATAAGACTACTATTTTCACGTTGAGGGTGGTGCTAGACAAAATATTACCTTGTAGGTTTTGGATTGAAGAAAAAGGGTGTGATTTTTTTTTTTTAAAGAAGATGGGGGTAGGAGTTTATTAGTTTATTTATTTATTTTTGCTGTGTTGGGTCTTCGTTTCTGTGCAAGGGCTTTCTCTAGTTGTGGCAAGCGGGAACCACTCTTCATCGCGGTGCGCGGGCCTCTCACTATCGCGGCCTCTCTTGTTGCGGAGCACAGGCTCCAGACGCGCAGGCTCAGTAGTTGTGGCTCACGGGCCTAGTTGCTCGGCGGCATGTGGGATCCTCCCAGACCAGGGCCCGAACTCGTGTCCCCTGCATTAGCAGGCAGATTCTCAACCACTGTGCCACCAGGGAAGCCCTCTAGTGTGATTTTTAAAGGAATGATTTCAGTAAATGTATTTATACAAACTTGATAATGGTGTGAAACAAACGTGGGCCTAATCTTGGTATTTGAGACAGAGGTGGATGCTTTCTCAAGGTCCCCAAACAAGTTTTTAAAACCTGCAAAAATGGCCTTGGGAAGTGGGAAGGAGAAATTAAATTTAGTTTTGCTTGTAAATAAGAAATATCCTGAATCCAAACACATATGCTCCGTGCTAAACTCTCCTCAGATTAGCATAATCAGAAAGTTGAATTTGTTAATTCCAGATCAAGGAAAGAGTTCTAGCCCATCTGTTTCTTTGCAAAATTTGAGGACCAATTACAGTCTCAGTGAGAACAGAACTCAGTGTTTATTGCCATTGTAATAATTTTGTCCTTTATGGAGCATCACTCACCCCAAAGTCTCTTCACTTCACCGCAGATATTAAGGGTCTCTGTAACCCACTTGGTGGGGAAAGAGAGCGATGTGGCAGCTGTGTCTCCCAGGCAATATCAAACCGCAATTCGGGATCCAAAACGGAGGATATCGCATTCACATAGCAGTGCAGAGGAAATGAAGAACACAGCTGCCGCAAATGAAACAGAACTAAAACTAATGTCTAACTTGTGTAAAGAGTAGCTGGAGACCTTTATTGCATCTTACATCCAGACAGCTTTTCTCCAGCAGCCCCTGCGGACTGCTAAGCTGGATGTCCATTTGGCAGTGACCCTGAAGAATGAGCACCCACTGCTGACACTCAGCAGTGCTGATGGACCTTCCTTCAAGGTCTCCCCTCCCAGAAGTGAAGGAGCTTAATCTGTGCTTAGTGCAGGAGCCAGGAGGTCAGAGGTTTAGGAAAATAATTGGCAAGTCAAAGACCACAGCAGCCTATGGGTAAGGCCACAGCTCTGAGCCTGAATTTCTAACCTGCCGTTGCTTTAATGAGCCTTCTCTGCTAGACTTAGCATTCTGACTAAATACTATGCTTGATGAATGAGCCAGGACAGGTTTGCACAGAGGACATCGTTTATTTCAGATGGGAGTCAGAAGGGCATGTTTAAGGATATTACACAGGTCACACAACAACAAGGCACGTGGAAGAATACAAATGTCAGAAAGCCATTTGCTTTTTACTAGAAATTTCATACTCTTTTTCCATTAAAAGTGATCTTTCTCAATCCTCTTTTCCTGATAGGTTTAGTAACTCACCTCTTGCCATACATGTTAGAGTTCTGAATTACTAGGATCTGAAATCTTCTGGTAGGACATGAACAGTTTTATACATGCATACTTTCTGAATCGCCATCAAAACTCACTACTTAGATTGGTAATATTAATTAAAATATCACTCTTTTACTTTTTTTTTTTTTTTTTGCTTTCAAATAGCCTACAAGATATGGTTCAATGATTGCTTCATGTCTCAGGATCCTAACTTTGAGTATCAGTTACTTTGCTATGCTCTCATACAATGGTGCCATGTGGGTCCTGATTTGAAGTGGCCTTATTCTATGCCTGTGAAACCTTGTGTCTGACTCTCACAGTGTTCTGGGTTCTCTCTCACACCTCTCTTTTGGTTCACCACAATTCCCTCCTACTCCCCCCTTGCTTCCACTCTTCTCCCACTTTCAATCTGTAAGTGTGCCACATGACCAATTATTTTCAGAACGTTTGTAAAGTAAGAGTGACTTAGGATCCTGAGTGAGCACGGATGAACTAATTTATAATAAAACATGTGACTTTCCAAATCATCATTTAGTTCATTTTTAATCCAAATAGTTGAGGCTGCTGGTTAAGCGACCTTCAAACAAGTAAGATGGTGCTGGGTAAGATTGCCTCTCAGATTTTTGGTTGTTGGAATAATCCCTTCCAAAAGGGGACTGAATGATATATACATATTTTGTATTAATTTTAGTAGGACATAGGTCTTATCTGATATATATAGAGAAAATAAATACCAAAATGGGATTTTTGATTTCAAAATGAAATGTTTCTCTAAAAGGTATTTCACATGTGAGATGATCTATGTGCATCTCTATCCACAGCAGCATAGTTTGTAATGGCAAGAGGCTAGAAACAACTAAAATATCCAATATCCAAACTAGGGGACAGTCTAAAGGGATGGAATAGCGAACAATGGTAGAAACAAAAACAAAGAAAAGTCTTTATGTACCAATATTGCATGACTTCTATGCTGTAAAATGTAGGCTAGACCTGTAAAAAATAAACCCACAGTTCATCAGTATGATTGGAGTTGACTTCTCACTCTCCTTGTTGGCAAGCAGTTCTCCACCATGAGGTGATTCTGGGGCCTTGATTCCAAAGGATCATTTTTATTTCCTTTAACTGAGATCACATGAAGACCATCACATTTTTCCTTTCCTCGGCTGGTCCCTCTACCCTCTAAAGCCTCATCATTGTCTGCATCCAGCTGATGGAATGGTGGACACATCCCTGCTTCTTAACTCTTGATCTGAAAGTGAGTGTGACTTCTCCACACATTTTATCTGAAAGAACTGGTCCCGCAGCTGTAGCTCAATCAAACAAAGGCTGTAAAATGCCTGTTCCTGCCTGAGCAGCTGCTTTGAGCTATAACTGCTTATTCTGAAAGGGAAGAATGTACTTTCTGGACTCCTAGATTTCTCTGCCACTATCTCATTTACACACCCTTATTTGAAAAAAGCAAGGTGCGCAGTATTTGTGTCACTAGGTGTCTAAAGAGAAGGAGGAATGTCTATTTGTATTTCTTGTTACATGCCTTGAAAAAAACTAGTAACCATGGTTACCCATGGAAGGATTTTGGGAAATTAGTAAATAGGAGATGAGGCAGAAAGGAAACCGCATTATGTACCTTTATATACCTTTGATATACTAACAATGTGAATGGAATTACTTATTCAGAAAAAAAATTAAGAACTAGGAAAATGATGGAATGCTATACCCATCACGACAGAAGGTAAGAAGAATGACTTCCAGACATGCTGTAGACCTGTCTGGCTTGGGGACCTCACCAGCCCACCAGCAGCAGAGGACTGGATGAGGCCATCTAGGAGCCCTGTCAGGAAAATGTACCAGAGCTGATGTCATTATAGGGAGCCTATTTTTCATTGCTCAGAGAGGAGACAGAAGCTCATAGAGGGAATATCTCACTTCATACAGTCTGTGAAATATACATAAGCAAAGCAGATGTATTTTCATAGTTCTTCATGGTAAATATTTGTTTCTTATTGACCCCAGTGGATTCGAGGTGTTTTCACCACAGAGAATGGAACACCAATGTCACTTTACAAGGTAATGTTCCTCACGGCATCCAATTATGGATTTAGACAAATAGGGTATCTATAGTAAGATTTAGAGAAAGGGTATGGATAGATGGCTGAAGGAGTAGGTGGCTGCCCACTGCCTACAAGAAATGATGTCCAGAGGATGTTTCATCTCTATCTCCAAAAATTTTGCCTGTAAAGACTACCAGCAGCACCAGGAATTCACTAGGAGGAAGGTCATCAATTTTTTTTTTATAGACAGGAGCACAAACTCCAAGAGACATCAGCTCAGTACTTCTATGGTGTAATTAGTTCATGCAATCCCAGCTGCTTTCCTGGGAGAAAGCTGTAAGGATGACCTGGAGAAGCAGCAGTGGTGTCCCAGGAGGTATGCTCTGGACAGTTTTGGGTGACAGGCTCTCAAACAAGATGGGACAAATATACTTCACTCTTTGGCTTAAGCTTGATTCTGCTGTGGAGTCTTAAGTATAGTGCCAGCCACTCATCATTGTTTCGACTATCGAAGCCAATGGAGAGCTGTTTACCACAATTATTTATAATATACCCTTTTCCTAACTACTCAGTGTTCTTCATTAGATGGATCAAAATTCCCTGATGAGCCAAAAAAAGAAAAAGTGGGGATTCATCCCTTTGGAAAGCACCTTATTTTGCATTCCCAGTGTGCAAGTGTCCACTCAGATCTTGCATGAATGGGTCACAATTTGCATAACTCGTGGGTGAGACAAACATTTAAATTGATAGGATTGTAATAATTGTTATGATTAAAAGTATAGACTTTTGGTTCCCAGATTTTTCAGTTTCAAGAACTGATAAAATTAAAAATACAATATAATTCAAAGTAACTTTTATTTACTTTGTTAAGAAAGTCCTTACATTAAAAACCACCACTTACTGTCATCACCATTTCATAATATAAAGCTTATTACAAAACCTAAAAAACTGGAAGTGTATAATCTCAAAAGAGAAAAAAAATAGAGCTTTGGGAACAACTGATATAAATAATCTTAAATAGAAACCTTAGGGTAAAAGGTGATTTCAAGGGAATTTTTTTTTTCCCATCGGCAGTTTCCTCAGGGCCTACAGACCAGGTGGGTCACCAGTTGCTGATGTCAACAGCCCTCCAACACTGACAGTAATGAGATGAACCCTCAGCCTGAGCTCTCTTGGGAAACTTGAGGATAATTACATACTTCATGCGTCATTTTCTGGCGATTCTCTAAAATGAAAAAATAACTGAGACAACCACACTCTCTCAAAATCTCATTCTCATAATGCTCTGAACTCCCCACCCCTGACTCAAGAGCTCATTGCTTTCCTTCCTTCATAATCTTTAAACTTGATGAAATTCTTTTCTTTTTGTTTATCATTCTCAATTATTCCCAGAAATCTTCTTCTTCCTCTGATTTTTCTTTTATTCTCTTAATGAAAAGGCCTATATTAGGATACTTCCCAAATGTTGAACCATCCTTGCATTGTAGAATAAATGAAGTGCGGTCATGGTATATGTTAGATTATACATCAAAAATTTGATTAATTATTTTGTTTAAGGTTAGTGCATTTTTCTTGTGAGAATAATCTATAATTCCTTCATTGTCACCCTTCAGCTGCCCTTTTCCTAACAAAACTTCAAGGTTACAATGACTTTAAAACTAAATTAGGGAGGTGATACCTATTTTTCTACTCGCTAAAAGAGCTTGGTAAATTTTGGAAATAATTGTTTCTTTTTTATTTTTTTACATATTTATTGGAGTATAATTGCTTTACAATGGTGTGTTAGTTTCTGCTTTATAACAAAGTGAATGAGTTATACATATACACATATCCTCATATCTCTTCCCTCTTGCATCTCCCTCCCTCCCAACCTCCATATCCCACCCCTCTAGGTGGTCAAATGGCACGGAGCTGATCTCCCTGTGCTATGTGGCTGCTTCCCACTAGCTATCTATTTTACATTTGGTAGTGTATATATATTCACGCCACTCTCTCACTTCGTCCCAGCTTACCCTTCCCCCACCCGTGTCCTCAAGTCCATTCTCTAGTAGGTCTGTGCCTTTATTCCCGTCTTGCCCCTATGTTCTTCATGACCATTTTTTGTTTGTTTTTTAGATTCCATATATATATGTTAGCATACGGTATTTGTTTTTCTCTTTCTGACTTACTTCACTCTGTATGACAGACTCTAGGTCCATCCACCTCACCACAAATAACTCAATTTCATTTCTTTTAATGGCTGAGTAATATTCCATTGTATATATGTGCCACATCTTCTTTATCCATTCATCTGTCAGTGGACACTTAGGTTGCTTCCATGTCCTGGCTATTGTAAATAGAGCTGCAATGAACATTGTGGTACATGATTCTTTTTGAATTATTGTTTTCTCAGGGTATACACTCAGTAGTGGGATTGCTGGATCGTATGGTAGTTCTATATTTAGTTTTTTAAGGAACCTCCATACTGTTCTCCACAGTGACTGTATGAATTTACATTCACACCAGCTGTGCAAGATGGTTCCCTTTTCTCCACACCCTCTCCAGCATTTATTGTTTGTAGATTTTTTAATGATGGCCATTCTGACTGGTGTGAGATGATATCACATTGTAGTTTTGATTTGCATTTCTCTAATGATTAATGATGTTGAGCATTCTTTCATGTGTTTGTTGGCAATCTGTATATCTTCTTTGGAGAAATGTCTGTTTAGGTTTTCTGCCCATTTTTGGATTGGGTTGTTTGTTATTTTGATATTGAGTTGCATGAGCTGCTTGTAAATTTTGGAGATTAATCCTTTGTCAGTTGCTTCGTTTGCAAATATGTTCTCCCATTCTGAGGGTTGTCTTTTAGTCTGGTTTATGGTTTCCCTTGCTGTGCAAAAGCTTTGAAGTTTCATTAGGTCCCATTTGTTTATTTTTGTTTTTATTTCCATTTCTCTAGGAGGTGGGTCAAAAAGGATCTTGCTGTGATTTATGTCATAGAGTGTTCTGCCTGTTTTCCTCTAAGAGTTTGATAGTGTCTGGCCTTACATTTAGGTCTTTAATCCATTTTAAGTTTATATTTGTGTATGGTGTTAGGGAGTTTTCTAATTTCATTCTTTTACATGTAGCTGTCCAGTTTTCCCAGCACCACTTATTGAAGAGGCTGTATTTTCTCCATTGTATATTCTTGCCTCCTTTATCAAAGATAAGGTGACTGTATGTGCGTGGGTTCCTCTCTGGGCTTTCTATCCTGTTCCATTGCTCTACATTTATGTTTTTGTGCCAGTACCATACTGTCTTCATTACTGTAGCTTTGTAGTATAGTCTGAAGCCAGGGAGCCTGATTCCTCCAGCTCCATTTTTCTTTATCAAGATTGCTTTGGCTATTCGGGGTCTTATGTGTTTCCATAGAAATTGTGAAATTTTTTGTTCTCCTTCTGTGAAATATGCCAGTGGTAGTTCTATAGGGATTGCATTGAATCTGTAGATTGCTTTGGGTAGTATAGTCATTTTCACAATATTGATTCTTCCAATCCGAGAACATGGTATATCTCTCCATCTATTTGTATCATCTTTAATTTCTTTCATCAGTGTCTTATAATTTTCTGCATACAGGTCTTTTGTCTCCTTAGGTAGGTTTATTCCTAGGTATTGTATTCTTTTTGTTGTAATGGTAAATGGGAGTGTTTTCTTGATTTCACTTTCAGATTTTTCATCATTAGTGTATAAGTATGCCAGAGATTTCTGTGCATTAATTTTGTATCCTGCTACTTTACCAGATTCATTGATTAGCTCTAGTAGTTTTCTTGTAGCATCTTAAGGATTCTCTATGTAGAGTATCATGTCATCTGCAAACAGTGACAGCTTTACTTCTTTTCTGATTTGGGTTCATTTATTTATTTTTCTTCTCTGATTGCTGTGGCTAAAACTTCCAAAACTATGTTGAATAATAGTGGTAACAGTGGCTAAAACTTCCAAAACTATGTTGAATAAGAGTGGTGAGAGTGGGCAACCTTGTCTTGTTCCTGATCTTAGTGGAAATGGTTTCAGTTTTTCACCATTGAGGACAATGTTGGCTGTGGGTTTTTTATATATGGTCTTTATTTTGTTGAGGTAAGTTCCCTCTATGCCTACTTTCTGGAGGGGTTTTATCATAAATGGGTGTTGAATTTTTTCAAAAGCCTTCTCTGCATCTACTGAGATGATCATATGGTTTTCCCCCTTCAATTTGTTAATATGGTGTATCACATTGATTGATTTGCATATATTGAAGAATCCTTGCATTACTGGGATAAACCCCACTTGATCATGGTGTATGATCCTTTTAATGTGCTGTTGGATTCTGTTTGCTAGTATTTTATTGAGGAATTTTGCATCTATGTTCATCAGTGATGTTGGTCTGTAGTTTTCTTTCTTTGTGACATCTTTGTCTGGCTTTGATATAGGGGTGATGGTGGCCTCTTAGAATAAGTTTGGGAGTGTTCCTCCCTCTTTTATATTTTGGAAGAGTTTGAGAAGGATAGGTGTTAGCTCTTCTCTAAATGTTTGTTAGAATTCACTTGTGAAGCCATCTGGTCCTGGGCTTTTGTCTATTGGAAGAGTTTTAATCACAGTTTCAATTTCAGTGCTTGTGTTTGGTCGTTTATATTTTCTATTTCTTCATGGTTCAGTCTCAGAAGGTTGTGCGTTTCTAAGAATGTGTCCATTTCTTCCAGGTTGTCCATTTTATTGGCATATATTTGCTTGTAGTAATCTCTCATGATCCTTTGTATTTCTGCAGCATCAGTTCTTACTTCTCCTTTTTTATTTCTAACTCTATTGATTTGAGTCTTCTCCCTTTTTTACTAGATGATTCTGGCTGAAGTTTTATCCATTTTGTTTATCTTCTCAAAGAACCAGCTTTTAGTTTTATTGCTCTTTGCTATCATTTCCTTCATTTCTTTTCATTAATTTCTGATCTGATCTTTATGATTTCTTTCCTTCTGCTAACTTTGGGGGTTTTTTGTTCTTTTTTCTCTAATTGCTTTAGGTGTAAGTTTAGGTTGTTTATTTGAGATATTTCCTGTTTCTTAAGGTAGGATTGTATTGCTATAAACTTCCCCCTTAGAACTGCTTTTGCTGCATCCCATAGATTTTGGGTCACCGTGTTTTCATTGTCATTTGTTTCTAGGTATTTTTTGATTTCCTTTTTGATTTCTTCAGTGATCTCTTGATTATTAAGTATTATATTGTTTAGCCTCCATGTGTTTGTATTTTTTACAGATTTTTTCCTGTAATTGATATCTAGTCTCATAGTGTTGTGGTTAGAATAGATACTTGATAAGATTTCAATTTTCTTAAATTTACCAAGGCTTGATTTGTGACCCAAGATATGATCTATCCTGGAGAATGTTCCATGAACACTTGAGAAGAAAGTGTATTCTGTTGTTTTTGCATGGAATGCCGTATAAATATCAATTAAGTCTATCTTGTTTAATGTATCATTTAAAGCTTGTTTTTCCTTAATTATTTTCATTTTGGATGATCTGTCCATTGGTGAAAGTGGGGTGTTAAAGTCCCCTACTATGAATATGTTACTATTGATTTCCCCTTTTATGGCTGTTAGCATTTGCCTTACGTATTGAGGTGCTCCTATGTTGGGTGCATAGATATTTACAATTGTTATATCTTCTTCTTGGATTGATCCCTTGATCATTATGTAGTGGTCTTCTTTGTCTCTTGTAATAGTCTTTGTTTTAAAGACTATTTTGTCTGATATGAGAATTGCTACTCCAGCTTTCTTTTTATCTCCATTTGCATGGGATATCTTTTTTCATCCCCTCACTTCCAGTCTGTATGTGCCCCTAGGTCTGAAGTGGGTCTCTTGTAGACAGCATATATTTGTGTCTTGTTTTTGTATCCATTCAGCCAGTCTACATCTTTTGGTTGGAGCATTTAATCCATTTACATTTAAGGTAATTATTGATATGTATGTTCCTATTAACATTTTCTTAATTGTTTTGGGTTTGTTATTGTAGGTCTTTTCCTTGTCTTGTGTTTCCTGCCTAGAGAAGTTCCTTTAGCATTTGTTGTAAAGCTGGTTTGGTGGTGCTGAATTCTCTTAGCTTTTGCTTGTCTGTAAGGTTTTAATTTCTCCATTGAATCTGAATGAGATCCTTGCTGGGTAGAGTAATCTTGGTTGTAGGTTTTCCCCTTTCATCACTTTAAATATGTCCTGCCACTCCCTTTTGAATTGCAGAGTTTCTGCTGAAAGATCAGCTGTTAACCTTATGGAGAGTTCCTTGTGTGTTATTTGTTGTTTTTCCCTTGCTGCTTTTAGTATTTTTTCTTTGTATTTAATTTTTGATAGTTTGATTAATATGTGCCTTGGCATGTTTCTCCTTGAATTTATCCTGTATGGGACTCTCTGTGCTTCCTGGACTTTATTAACTATTTCCTTTCCCATATTAGGGAAGTTTTCAACTATAATCTCTTCAAATATTCTCTCAGTCCCTTTCTTTTTCTCTTCTTCTTCTGGAACCCATATAATTTGAATGTTGGTGCGTTTAACGTTGTTCCAGAGGTCTCTGAGACTGTCCTCAATTCTTTTCATTCTTTTTTCTTTATTCTGCTCTGCAGTAGTTATTTCCACTATTTTATCTTCCAGGTCACTTATCCGTTCTTCTGCCTTAGTTATTCTGCTATTGATTCCTTCTAGAGAATTTTTAATTTCATTTATTTTGTTGTTCATCATTGTTTGTTCATCATTAATTCTTCTACGCCCTTGATAAACGTTTCTTTTATTTTCTCCATTCTATTTCCAAGATATTGGATCATGTTTACTATCATTATTCTGAATTCTTTTTCAGGTAGACTGCCTATTTCTTCTTCATTTGTTAGGTCTGGTGGGTTTTTATCTTGCTCCTTCATGTGATGTGTGTTTGTCTGTCTTCTCATTTTGCTTAACTTACTGTGTTTGGGGTCTCCTTTTCTCAGGCTGCAGGCTCATAGTTCCCATTGTTTTTGGTGTCTGCCCCCAGTGGCTAAGGTTGGTTCAGTGGGTTGTGTAGGCTTTCGGGTGGAGGGGACCAGTGCCTGTGTTGTGGTGGATGAGGCTGTATCTTGTCTTTCTGGTTGGCAGGTCCACATATGGTTGTGTCTTTTGGGGTATCTGTGACCTTATTATGATTTTAGGCAGCCTCTCTGCTAATGGGTGGGCTTGTGTTCCTGTCTTGCTAGTTGTTTGGCATAAGGTGTAGAGCACTGTAGCTTGCGGGTCGTTGAGTGCAGCTGGATCTTTGTGTTGAGATGGAGATCTCTGGGAGATTTTTGCCATTTGGTATTATATGGAGTTGGGAGGTCTCTGGTGAACCAATATCCTGAACTTGGCTCTCCCACCTCAGAGGCCCAGCTCTGACACCTGGCTGGAGCACCAAGAGCCTGTCATCCACATGGCTCAGAATAAAAGGAGAAGAAAGAAAGAAAGAAAGAAAGAAAGAAAGAAAGAAAGAAAGAAAGAAAGAAAGAAAGAAAGAAAGAAAGAAAGAAAGAAAAGAGATAAAATAGAATAAAGTTATTAAAATAAAAATTAATTATTAAAAAAATTTAAAAAGTAATAAAATAAAAAAAAGAAAGAAGAGAGCAACAAACCAAAACACAAATCCACCAATGATAACAAGCACTAAAAGCTATACTAAAAAAAAGAAAAAGAAAACAAAATGGACAGACAGAACCCTAGGACAAATGGTAAAAACAAAGCTATACAGACAAAATCGCACACAGAAGCATACACATACACACTCACAAAAAGAGAAAAAGGGAAAAAAATATATATCATTGCTCCCAAAGTCCACCTCCTCAATTTAGGATGATTCGTTGTCTATTCAAGTATTCCACAGAGGCAGGGTACATCAAGTTGATTGTGGACATTTAATCCGCTGCTCCTGAGGCTGTTGGGAGAGATTTCCCTTTCTCTTCTTTGTTTGCACAGCTTCTGGGTTCAGCTTTGGATATGGCCCTGCCTCTGCATGTAGGTCACCTGAAGGTGCCTGTTCTTCGCTCAGACAGAATGGGGTTAAAGGAGCAGCTGCTTCGGGGGCTCTGGCTCACTCAGGCCGGGGGGAGGAAGGGGTATGGATGTGGGGTGAGCCTGCAGCGGCAGAGGCCAGGGTGACGTTGCATCAGCCTGAGGCGTGCCGTGCGTTCTCCTGGGGATGTTGTCCCTGGACCATGGGACCCTGGCAGTGAAGGGCTGCACAGGCTCCCGGGAGGGGAGGTGTGGAGAGTGACCTGTGCTCGCACACAGGCTTCTTGGTGGCGGCAGCAGCAGCCTGAGCATCTCATGCCCGTCTCTGGGGTCCACGCTGATAGCCGGGCTCGTGCCCGTCTCTGGAACTCCTTTAAGCAGCGCTCTTAATCCCCTCTCCCCGTGCACCAGGAAACAAAGAGGCAAGAAAAAGTCTCTTGCCTCTTCGGCAGCTCCAGACTTTTTCCTGGACTCCCTCCCGGCTAGCCATGGCGCACTAACCCCCTGCAGGCTGTGTTCACGCAGCCAACCCCAGTCCTCTCCCTGGGAGCTGACCTCCGAAGCCCGTGCCTCAGCTCCCAGCCCCCGCCCGCCCTGGCGGGGGAGCAAACAAGCCTCTTGGGCTGGTGAGTGCTGGTTGGCACGGATCCTCTGTGCAGGAATCTCTCCTCTTTGCCCTCCGCACTCCTGTGTCTGTGCTCTCCTCCGTGTCTCCGAAGTTTCCCCCCTTCCCCACCCTTAGTCTCCTCCCACGAAGGGGTTTCCTAGTGTGTGGAAACTTTTCCTCCTTCACAGCTCCCTCCTACTGGTGCAGGTACCATCCCTATTCTTTTGTCTCTGTTTTTTCTTTTTTCTTTTGCCTTACCCAGGTACGTGGGGAGTTTCTTGCCTTTTGGGAGGTCTGAAGTCTTCTGCCAGCGTTCAGTAGGTGTTCTGTAGGAGTTGTTCCACATGTAGATGTATTTCTGATGTATTTGTGGGGAGGAAGGTGATCTCTGCGTCTTACTCTTCTGCCATCTTGAAGCTCCCCCTTCGAAATAATTGTTTCTTGAATGTTTGTTAGAACTTTCTTGTAAAAACTCTCTGGGTCTGCAAAAAAGGTTTTGGAGAAGATTTTTACCTACTAATTCAATTTCTTTAATGGGGAAAATTTCTTTCTCCTCTCAAATCAGATTTAGTAATTTGAATTGTTCTAGAATTTATCCATTTTACATAAAATTTCAAATGCATCAATCTAATTTTTGTAGTTTTGCCTACAAGTGTTTTATCTCAGCTACATCAGCAGATATGTTCCTCTTTAACACTTTTAATACTGTTAATTTTGTAACTTCTTTGTTATCCTTAATTAATATTTCCAAAGATTTGTCATTCCTAGTAGTGTTTTTAAATATCACTCTTTGGCTTCTGTTGATTCTATCTAATGTTATGTTTGTTTTCCATTTTATTAATTTCTGCTCCTATTGACTCTTTTTATTTTCTGTGTGTTATTTTTTAACATGTTAAGTTGGAGACGTAGTTTATTCATTTCAGTCTTTCTACTTTCATAATAAGAACATTTAAGACTATGAGAATTTAAGTGTCTTATTAGCTGCATCTCATGAGTTTTAACTAGCCTTGTTATTATTTTTCAATTTTAATTACTTTTACCTTTTAATTATGCCCTTTAGTCTCCTTTAATCTGCAAGAGTTCCTCAGTCTTTGTCTTTCATAAGACACTTTTGAAGAGTGAAGCTCAGTTATTTTGTAAAATGCCCTTCAATTTGTGGTTTGTCACAATCTTTTTTTTTTTTTTCTTTTGATGTTCTGCATTTTAACCAGGGTGTGTCTAGATCTGTATGTTGATCTACTTCTTACTTGTTGGGATTCATTGGGCATCCTGAATTGAGGATTAATTGAAGACTGGTGGTTTTCAACAATTTTGGAAAGTTCTCAGCCATTATCTCTTCAAAATATTTCCTCTTATCTACATTCCTATTATCTCATGCTGGAACACTGATTAGACACATATGGAAAATTTTCAGTTTTTCCTGCATGTATCATTCTCTCATCTTTTCCATCTCTTAGTCTCTTTATGATACATTTTGGGTACTTTAGATCTTCTAGGTCTGAATTTTCTCTTTAACCTTGTCTAATCTTCTGTTTGCCCCACACATTGTTGTACCAATTAGTTTTTTGATGCAAAATCAGTGGCTTAAAACAACGAACATTTACCATATCTGACAATTTTCTGATTTAGATGAGTTGTTCTCCTGGTCAGGGATCGCTTGTCTGATTTTTGTTGTGAGACAGCATATCACTCACATGTCTGGAGGTTGGCTCAATGTAAGCTGTAGTGTTGGGGAACACTTAGATGTAAGTTGGAGTGTTGGAGATCACTTGCCTGTGTTTTCCTCATGAAGAAGATGGTAGGTGGAGGGCTCGCAAGAACACAAAGAGTGCCCCCAATAAGCAATCATGAAAGCAGTGTTCAAGTCTCTCTTTGTATCATCTTTGCTAATGTTCTATTGGTCAAGTTTAGAGTCAAAGTGAAAAGGGACCATCTAAGAACATGGAATCAGGGAGATCATTTTGAACATTTTAATAAATAAACTGCCAGAGCACTCACCTAATTATTTTTTCTAATTTTACTTATTATACTTTTAATTTCTAGAATGTATATTTTGTTCCTTTTCAAGCCACCCTGATCAATTTTGATAATTTTTTGTTCCACAGCTATTGCTTCTTTTTTTAACTTTATTTTTTTTATTTCTCCCAGCTTTATTGAGATATAATTGACATAAAATATTGTGTAAGTTTAAGGTATATAACCTTGATTTAGTACCCTTATATGGTTACCACCATAGGTTAACTAACACCTCCACCATGTCACATAATTATTATTTCTTTTTTGTTGTGAAGACATTTAAGATATTTTCTCTTAGTGACTCTCAAGTGTATAATGCAGTATTGTTAACTGTATTCACCATGCTGTACATTAGATCCCCAGAACTTATTCATCTTATAACTGAAAGTCTGTACTCTTTGCCCAACATCTTCCCATTTCTCCCACCCTCAGCTCCTGGCAACCACCATTCTATTCTCTATTGCTAAGAGTTTGGCTTTTTTTAGATTCCATGTGCACATAAGATCATACAGTTTATTTCTCTTTCCCTGTCTGATTTAGCATAACGCCCTCAAGTTTCATCAGTGTTGCAAATGGCAGGATTTCCTTTTGCCTCATGGCTGAACAATATTCCAGTGTGTGTTTGGGGGATACCTTCTTTTTATTCATACATCCATTGATGGACACAGATTGTTTTCACATCTTGGCTATTGTGAATAATGTGGCAATAAATATGAGAGTGCAAAGATATCTTACAAATCCTGATTCCATTATATGTGTGTGTGTATGTGTGTGTGTGTGTGTATATATATATCCACAGAAGTGGGAACTCTGGAACGTATGGTAGTTCTATTTTTAATTTTTTGAGAAACCTCCATACTGCTTTTCCATAGTGACTGCACCAATTTACATTCTCTGCAGCAGTGTACAAGGGTTCCCTTTTCTCCATGTCTTCACCAACACTAGTTATCTCTTTTCTTTTTTATGATAACTATTCTAAGACCTGTGAGATGATATCTCATTGTGGTTTTAATTTGCACTTCCCTGATGATTAGTGATGTTGATCATTTATTTCACATAAGTCTTTTCTTTGTATATGTCTTCTTTAGAGAAATGATTATTCAGTTCTTTTGCCCATTTTGAATCATATTGTCTGTATTTTTTGGGTATGGAGTTATATGAGTTATATATTTTGGATATCAACTCCTTATCAGACATATTAATTGCAAATATTTTCTCCCATTTCATAGGTTGCCTTACTCTTTTGTTAATTTTTTTCTTCTGCTGTGCAGAAGCTTTTTAGTGTGATGTAGTCCCACTTATTAATTTTTGCTTTTATTGCTTGTGCTTTTGGTGTCTTACCCAAAAACTTATTGCCAAGATCAATGTTAAGGAAACTTTTCTCCATTTTTATAGGAGTTTTACAGTTTCAGGTCTTATGTTTAACTCTTTGATCCATTTTGACTTAATTTCTATCAGTGTTATAAGATAGGCGTTCAATTTTATTCTTCCGCATGTGGGTATCCAGTTTTCCCAGCACCGTTTATTGAAGAGACTGTCCTTTTCCCATTGAGTATTCTTAGTCTGCTTATCAAATATTAGCTGACTGTATATGCCAGCATTTATTTCTGGGCTCTTGCTTCTGTTCCATTGGTCTATGTGTCTATTTTTATGCCAATACCATACTGTTTTGGTTACTATAATTTGCAGTATAGTTTTAAATCAGGAAGTGTGATGCCTCTGGCTTTGTTTTTAATTAAGATTGCTTTGGCTATCTGGGGTCATTTGTGATTCCATACAAATATTAGGATTATTTTTAACATTTCTGGGAAATATGCCATTGGAAATTTTAAAAGGGTTTGCATAGAATCTATAGATGTATTTATCTTTGGGTAGTATGGACATTTTAACAATATTTATTCTTCTGACCCATGAACATGGAATATTTTTCCAGTTGCATCTTTGTTAATTTCTTTGTTCAGTGTCCTATAGTTTTCAGTGTACGGGGCTTTCACCTCCCTGGTTAAATTTATTCCTAAGCATTTTACTCTTCTTGATGTTATTGTGAACAGGATTTTTCTATTTATTTCTTTTTTAGATACAGCAAGTCCCCTACCTACTAACCTTCAAGTTGCAAACTTTCAAAGATGTGAACGTGCATTACTAATGAGGACCTGATTGAATTGGAGGCCCAGAGAAAGGAAAAAGAGAGTCAAGAGGAAGAAGTAACTGAAGAACTGAAAAGATTCACAACACAGGAAATACCCAGGGGATTTTCTTTATTTGAGGAGGCACTGTTAGTTTTTGAGGCACAGGACCCGAACATAGAATGGTACATGAACATGGCAGATGCCATTCAGAATGCACTCCAGTGCTACCATGTCATCTATGATGAGAATAAAGGAGCTACTACCCAAACATCACTAAATCATTTTTTCAAGAAGGTAGATAGAATTGAATCCATTAAGAAACCAGAACCTGTGCCATCAACATCAGGCATGAGTGAAATTGCAGCTTGCCCTCCGTCTCCTATTGCTGACTATCCTTCAGCTCTATCATCTCCCACCTCCTCTCACTCCTGCAGTCAGTAACTCTTCTTGCCTGTTCACTCGACGCCAGCCCCTGGATGCCAGCTGTTGTACTGTACTATTACTGTACTTTTCAAGGTACTGTACTGTAAGATTAAAAATGTTTTACTTTTCGTGTCTCTTTATTTGTGTGAAAAGTATTATAAACCTATTACAGTACAGTACTATATAGCTGATTGTGTTAGTTGGGTACCTAGGCTAACCTTGGTGGACTTATGAACAAATTGAACTTAGGAATGCACTCTTGGAATGGAACTCATTTGTATGTAGGGGACTTACTGTATTTCCTTTTTAGTGTATAGAAGCACAACTACTTTCTGTATGTTGATTTTGGGTTCTGCAACTTTCCAAATTTGTTGATTGCTTCTAACAGTTCTTGAATGGAGTCCTTAGCATTTTCTACATATAAGATCATATTATATGCAAACAAAGACAATTTTACTTCTTTTCTGATTTGAATGTCTTTTATTTCTTTCTTTTTCCTGATTGCTATGGCTAGGACTTCTAGCATTATGTTAAATAAGAGTGTTGAGAGTTGGCACCCCATCTTGTTCCTTACCTTAGATGAAAATCTTTCAACCTTATTATCATTGAGCATAACTGGTGGGTGTGCATGAGACATTCCAAATCTACATGGTGGCATAGTGAAAATAGCCTGGCCTCTGAGGTCAAACAGAGGTGTGTTCTAATTGTGCCTCTGCTACTTCATATGTACAATCTTACAAAACAGAAGTGTTGTGTATCAGTCTCTTTATCTCTAAAATTAGAACAGTACTTAGAACATATTTCTTTTCTGAGAATAGAATAATGGCTACCAAGTAGTGAGTGGACACTCAAAAGATATTAGTCACTTCCCCTTAGGTCAATGCTTCTCATAGTGATTCAAGGAATATGAAATATGCTCCAAGAGCAAGGGAGAGAACACACGCAGTTCTCAGCCCAAGGGCGGAACCTGCAGAATTCTCCACCTTTAAGTGACAAATTTCTTTGATGTCTCCTATATTTATTTGAAAAGACATGTACATTTGCAATTCCCTGCATAGTACCAGCTCTGTCCTAAGGATGTATCTTCCCCAGCGACCCGCTTCGATACCAGCTGCTTTCTCTCCCACATGCTCACCACTGTGCCTGGAGCGGAGGACGAGATTCACTTAGTCAGCACTGCCAGCTCCAGGTCATATTCCCTCCTCCCTCCACAGCCCCTTAACATAGAACCTTTTCCTGGCATAGTCTGTCAGAGTCCCTGGTCACCCTCCATCATTCCTTGAAGATCGTGATATCCAAACATGATGCTTTTTCAGCCCTGCTCCTGCCATTATTATGATGATTTTGATAATCACACAGAGCAATAGGTCTCAGATATCACTACAGAGACCTCCAGTATGAAATGAGTAACTAATAAGTTATATCATGACTGAGGTACACACACACACACACACACACACACATGCATTTCAGAAAACCATCCTTATTCATATTAAATGCAATGAACTCCTGTATTCTCTATTCTATTCTATTTTTACTCTACTTTTCTAGTTCAAAAAAGATTTTTAAGTACCCATTCAATTTACATCATAACTCACTATTGATTATAAACTGAAATTTGAAAACACTCTCATAAATGATACTTCTGATATTCTGGCTGCTTAGTTCAATTTCTCTCCCTTCTAGTGATCTTGTCTTCCTCTCCACTGTGATCCATGGTACACCTCATTGTTCTCAATACATGTGCCTCCCCATGATCTCAACTACAGGCATTCCATTGACAGTAAACACCTCCTGTCTTTCCAGTTATGCCCTTCAGTGACCCTGAGTCTAACAATTGTGACCCTCTCCTTAATGTCTTTGCTTCCACAATCCATCATTGTGATGAGTATATTATATACTCTCTCCAGTACTTAAGAACCAGAGTCTAGTCTGGCAAGACACCAGCTCTGATAAATGCAATCCTCTGCCTACTCCACACTTGCATCTGTACAGCGAAATGCAGCTGGATAAAATGCAGCCACATTGACTCATCTTACTTTTAATTATGACTAACCTTAGTGTTTTTTATCAGTCTTCCTACATCTCCATTAGGCAGCCAATGCCCCCCTCTCCTTGGGTCCCTCTCAACATTTCTCTCGCCTCAAACTTCCAACAGCTTCTCACTCCCAGTTGACATTTTTGCTTCACTGAGAAAACAGAGAACTGCCATCTCCAATTTCCCAGTATCTGTACCATGTACACCATCACCCCTCCCACTATAACCAGGCATAAGCTGTTCCTTCTCCTATCTAGAATCATCCCTCCTTGTGTGCACTACATCCTCTTCCCTCTGAATCATTCAAGAGCATCTCTTTTGCAAATCATCATTTCTCTTTTGCATCATCAAATTTCGTCCTCTTCTGGATCATTCCCAGTGGCGTTATAACTACAGCGCCTCAGTGATTGCAGTCAGCCCAATGACTTTAATGCAATACATGCTATGTATTCATATTCTAATGACACCCAAATTCATTTCTTTTACCTTGATTTTTTTCCCCTGTAATTCAGACTTGTATCTAGTTACCAACCCTACATATCCACTGGGGTATTTAATGAGCATCTTAAACTTAAGATGTCACAAAAGTCCTCCTGGTTCTGCCCTTCTTCTTTCACCATTTCTGTAAACCTCTGGTCTTCTCCATTTCTGTTCACTGCCAAGTCCATCCTCACATTGGTGCATATCCTTAGAGTCACCTTTGATCCCTCCGTGTCCCCCATACCTAGGATGACAAACTCATCCCAGGTGGCCAGGACTTTCCAGTTTTAGCTCTGAAAGTCCCAGGTCCTGGAAACACCTCAGTCTCAGGCAAACCACATGGTTGGTGACCTTATTCACATTCTACATCTTGCTCTGTTGTGGTCCATGACACTCATCTTCTGAAGTACTGTATGTTCCCTTATTTATTCATTTATTGTCCAACACCCCCCATCACCACTCCCCTATGAATGACACTCCATGAGAACAGAGTCGTCCTTGATTGAGTTCAGTGCTCAATCCCCAGTGCCTAGAAGACCACATGGAACATTGTAGCCACTCTATAAATGCATTTTGGACAAATGTGTGTCTCTATGCAAGACTGTTTCAAATATCCTTCTGGCAAAGTTAATGTTCTGTGTCTTATCTATCCTGTGGCTTTTTGATACCTTCTGGACCTAACCAGTACCTTAGGTGAAAGAGGTAGAAAAGAACTCTCTGTCTGAAGTTTCCTGTTGCCCTATGACCCATGTAAGACCCTGGAATAGAAATTAAAGGAGGCCCTTGCCCTAATGCCAGAGTTCCAATTTGGAGTTGAAGGCTCAGCCTATTTTGAGCACATCCCTATTTTGTCTCCCATCCTTCATCAGCTCTTTTTAATTGTGCATGTGTCTGTTTCTTCCCCATTAGAAGGTAGGTTTCTGTGAGGCAAATGCTCCTAGTCACACCAGGAGCCATCATGGTGCCTCACAAACTGGATTTCTTGAAAGGAACACTGTTAACTAATATTTTTGAAAAGGAAATCCCAACAATAGAGCATCAGATCTTACCAGGAAATTGCTTCTGGGAAATAAGTGGGCATACAATTGGCGCACACTGTTTTGAAGCTAGCACATTGAGTCTGGCAGCTGTGGGGACAGGGGAGCAGTGGTTGCTGTGTTTGCCCATTAGAGCTTAATTGACTGCTTATCCCCTACCTTCGGGCTTGAGCAAAGGGATGTTTTCAGCCCAATTAGCCTCCAGGTTCCTTGGATTTGGTTTTGTAGATATTTAGACCCGTAATCTGCAGTAGGAATAATGCATAATTAGTGAAACAGTGGTGACTCACTCTACACAGAGGTGGATTTTGGCCTCCCACAAGGTTTCTAAGAATATCTGCTGCAGACATGTTCTCAAAGAACAAAAGCTAAATGCTGTGTCTCTAAAGATTCCTCTTCGTGCCTAACAAGAAAGCCATGATAAAAATCAAGAAAAATAATTCCTCAGCATGCAACATATGTACTGGAGATCCTGGAAAGACAAAGAAGTCTATTCCCACAGTTACACTATGGATATTTTTTTATGATAAAAGAGCATGGTAGTTTGCTGTTCATTCTATAGGCAGAAAAAAAGTACGTTGCAAGCTTTACTTTTTCTACAACTTTCAAAAGGTTTTTGCAAGAGGTAAGTGAATGCTACTACGTATCTATCCGCTAAATATAGACAAACACTATATTTTCTAATATGTAACACTTCAATCATTTGTCTTTTATTCAATCTGTCAATAAGTCATTTAACAAATATTTAACTGAGAATTATAATGTGCAAGAAATTGTGAAGGATATAGAGTTGTATTAAAAATTGGCTGCTGTTTTCTGGGAATTTACAAGCAAGTAAGAAGAGGAAAAATAAATGCAACTAACTCCAATAAAAGATAGAAAATCGAACAAATAAAATATTTACTCCAAGTTTTAAGAATGTGATTTTTTTGCTGAGCCTTAACTCTAAGACTTTAGTGCAAAGGCAAAAACAAACAAACAAAATGAAAACCAAAACTTGAGGGAAAGGTATGACCTTTTAAAAAAGTATTTAAAATACTTCAACATTCAAACAATTGTGGCAATATATTCCACCAATGTGGGCATACACATTGCAAAAATTAATAAACAGAAACCTCAATCAAAATAGATTCAGGAGGCCAGAGTGGGAGCTTTCAGGCCCTACGATGACAGCAGAGACCAACAGAAAGAAGAGACACTTTCTATTCTTGCCTGGAAAGAGCGCAGCCAATAAGACTGTCACAACTCAGCCACGGAAGAGCCACTGTACTTTGAAGAACTCTTAATTCATCCAGTGGAATGGGTGCGTTAGGGTTTGAGGAGAGATGAGACATTTAAGGGAATCTTTCTGGAGGAGGAAAATCTCTAGCTGGGTCTAATCTAATAATAATATATATACTATCTAATATTTATCGAATAATTTCTTTGTCCCAGACAGTGAGTTTGTTGCCTTCCATTCATTATAATATTTATTCTCAACAACATCTCTTTGAATTAAATGTGCTTATCCACAATTGAAAGGGGCTAAAGCTTCGAAAGATTAATTGACTTGCCCAGTTTGTAAGTGATGAATTTGGGAATTAAAACAAGGTCTCAAGATTCCAATCCCTGTTCTCTTAACAGGGCTAAACCTTCTCTCCTCTTACAGAGGGGAGATACTTAGCCCCTGGTCACAGAAGAGTGTGATCTCAGACCCAGACATCAGCACAGGCTCTGCCTTGGAGGCACATGGAAACACAATGAAGAGTGAAAACACCAGCCGCAGTCACGACTAGCCTACGAAGGTGTGGAGGGAAGACTGGTGTCAGTTGAGGCTGAGGTCCAAAGATCAGGTTTAAAGAATGTGTATGACATTGGACTGAGGAGCTTGATCTCCCTTTTGCACAATAATGGGTAGATAAAAGAAGACTTAAAGTGATAACATGATTAGATTTGCATCATATAAAGAAAGATCTCCCTGGTGGCAGTGTGCCATGAGGGCTGCACTTCCTTTAGGGCCGTAGAGCCCTGAGCAGAAGAGCTCTGGTGGCCAGGGTGCTGGCAGGAGGGAGTGTGGTGTTAGATTTCAGAGCATGGGGAACTGCAGTTCTTGTGTGTAAAATCACAATTACACAATTTCAAAATCTACCGGGCTCTACAAAGTTCCTTCATTTTACAGATGAAAAAAAGCCAAGACCAAGATGATGACATCGAGCCTGGGAGCTGCTGAAGATCTTAGTGAGTGTGCAGGTTTTCTGGTTTCATGACTTTGGATTATTTAATCATCCTTATAACGCCAATGTGGAAGTGTTCTGATACTGGAAGCCTGAGACGAGGGGGCTGAGATGCTGTGCCTGTACCCAGGATCCTTCCATATCATTCATTCTGTCTACTACTATTTTCCCGGTTAAAGAGCATAGGGTCTAAGTAAACAAACAAAATTTGCAGCAAGCCTATTGAGCTATACAATAATAAGCGTAAAATTTTCATTTTTACCCCCATTAAACTTTTATAATAAAGTGCTTCATTTGTCTTTGTCACTGACAGGTATTATCCACGTTCACATTTTACATTTTTCTCTATCAGATATTCAGAGCACACTGTCTTGTTTTATTTGGTGCACCACAAAGCACTGTTTCAAGGGATAGCTGCCCAGAGGACTTAACCTTGGGAGGCCACTGTGTTATCATGGGAAGAGCTCAGGGTCAGAAGACACAAGCTGTAGATTCAGATCTACAGTGAGCAGCTGCACAGACTAGGATAGCATACTTCATCTCTCTTATACTGTTTTATCTGAATAAAAAAAGAAAAAAAGAAAAACTGCACAAGAACAGTTTTCTCAATTTTTGAGCATTAAATAAGGTATAATTAAATCAGTTTATAATTTTTTTTAAACAACTGTTAGTGAATAATATGTCTGGTTATAAAAGCAAACTTTCTTTGGGTATAATCAACTTGTAAAGTAGTTATATCTATTTTTTGCTGCATATCCAGAGATTCTTTAAAAAGATAGTAAAATTCAACAGTAAATGTTTTAAAATAGCCATTAGAGTTGACCAGAAACTTTTCACAAATGTGGACATTTCTTGTGGTCTTGGCTAAGCAGGGTGGGGACCCAGAGCTGACCCTGTTTTCTAGTTTGTAAAGTCTCACTGCTCACATTCTCCCTTTCCATCATGGAAAGTACTCATTAATGGACAGAGGCTTTGAAGCCAAATCCGGCCTCTGTACCTGGCACCAAATTAAATCTCGGAGACAGAGTTTGATATAGAAAATAACAGATTTATTGCTTTGCCATGAAAAGGGGGATACAGTAGGCTCATGCCCTCAAAACTGTATCCCAACCTGGAGGGGGTAGTGAGGAGTTTTATAGTAATGGTTCAAAGAGGAGGGCATGATCAGCTGGTGGACATTCTTCTGATGGGTTGGTGGGGAGGTAAGCGGGAGTCGGCATCATCAACCTTCTGGTTTCCAACCGGTCTGGGGTCCACATGCTTGTGGGCAGCATAGACTTAACTTCTCCCACCTGGCGGGGGTTTCAGTATCTGCAAAACAGCTCAAAGATATTGTTCTGTATATCCCTGACGGGGAGCCAGAACCCTGCCCCAAGGCTGCACTTGTTTCTTCTGACTGTTCCTCCCTTGTCTCTGTATCCCCTCCCTTCCCTAATTAGCAACTCTTTGAACCTGGTGTTGGAACTCAGGGTAGGTAGGTCAAGGAGATTGAATGAAGCCTACTTCCTGTAATCAAGAAATGGGGGACACAGATGTGCCCAGGAGCCCTGGAGGGTCCTGCTCACTATCAGCTTTTCTTCTCAAAGGATTTCATAGATGCCAACAGTATTATGTGTCCTACAGTAAGAGATTATCATGCATATGCAAGTTACTTGTCCACCTGCATTTGTAGATAATAAATATGGGCAAATCAGTTCCATTTTTCTTTTCCCTAAGACCCTCACAAGTTATTTTTTAGACATTAGATGCATGGCAGTACTGTGTTATCAATACATTATAAACAGACCCTGTTGCTAAAACTGTAAATGTAGATTAGGTTTAACCCACACTAATTTAAGACAAAGTGTAATCCCTTAAATGACACCACAGCAGCATTATCTTAATGGGCAATGCCACTTTCACTTCTGCGTCTTCCCTCAGGGATGCTATTACTCTCCATAATTATGCTAAAGGGTATCATTGTAATCTCCATTAGCAGTATTACCCACATCCCTTTTACTACCTGGGAATGTCCCCTGCTTGACTAAATTATGCTGCTGTTCTCAACCTCACAGCCCAGTTTTGGATTTTGGAAGAGGCACTAAGCAGCTGTTAGACCAGATGGATGACCTTTAGTTGTAGGGTTCATACACTTACAGGACAGGAAAACATCTGGGTAGTGGCAATAAAGAAGGGCTCTTGTTTTTCTGATCTGGTGACCCAAACACATTTTGAATTTGGGGGATTTGTGGTAAATTCCCAAAACCTAGAATTTTGGTCAAATTCAATTCTATCAATAATGGCCTACTTACAAATTGGAAACCAAAATTACTACTGTGCTACATTTTTCAAATTAAGACAGAAATTGAACGCAGTCTTGGGCTCTTAACTACACACGCAGAAAGGAGCAAAATCAACTTTGCCAGTGTCTTCTGCTTCAAAGGAAGTAGTTTGATTGGAAAGGCACAGATTCTTTCCCCACTTGAAATGGTCCTTTCTGAAGTGAGCAAATTTCCTGGCTCTGCAGGCTGGAAGGCTGAGGCCCTGTCACTCCTGAGAGTAGCCTGCACTCAGCCCTGCCTGCCAGTTGCAAACTGTCATAAGCTGTGTCCCTACGTCTTGGTTTTATTAAAGTGAATACTTGGTTCAGAAACCAAGACAGATGCGAACTCCACCTTTAATATTCTGTATTCTCCAGGTCCAATAAAGCACTGATCCCTTTTACAAAATCTAACCCTGACGCACCATAGGCTAAGCAAGGTGATGTGGAGATTCATCACATCCCGGGATCTTAAAATTGGAGGGAGTCTGAGAGGGTTCTTATTCCCTCTACTGTCAGAGACCTGACTTTTTTGTAACAACTTCTACAGATAATTACAATGTCTCGAATTGTAAGATCTGTCAATAGGGGACACAATATTTTTTCAAAGCAAGGAATTTAGATTTTAGAACAAATCAGATACTTCTGAAAGTTTCAAAAAAGGTGTTCTTGGGTAATTCCCCCCCCCATATTTATTTTGTGTTAGTGACTTGTCCCTAATAAATGCTTGGAGATCTATATTAATATCTTGTCACCTATAAATTGACACTTGCCATCTACCTCTACAAGGATCAAATTATGAGCCACTGCAGCTGCTGACCTTCAACACCCCCTGAAAGGAGCTCAGGGTGGAGAGCAGGGACAAGATGCTCTGTGCTCTGGGTAAAACTGGCAGAACAGGTTTTCAGATAGATATTTTCAGGAGATGATTTTTTGAGCCCAATTCTTGCATCTCCTCATATCTAGAAAAGTACTAAAATCCTTCGTGGTGACGTCTGTTCCTCATGACTAGAAGAAACCTGCAAAAAATATGTGCTTGAATTGCATGTATTTCCCCTTCACCAAAATCAGATCCTGACCTTCCCCTCTACCTCTTTGGAGCAGTTTCTCAGAGCTATCTGAAATGCTGTCTCCTGGGCTATAGTCCTCATTTTGCCCCAAATAAAACTTAACTCACAACTCTCACATTGTTCATTTTTTTCAGTTGACTCTCAGTATCTGTACCTATATCTATATCTATACCTATGCCTATATCTATATCTTATCTATATCTATATATCTATCTAGGAATTTTTAAAACCCCATTTCTTCTGGATAAAACTTAAATTTTCATTTTAACTTTCTCTGTAAAATTATTGAGAAACCAGCATTTTTATATTTGCGGGGTTTTGTGGGGAGAGGGTGGTTCTCAATAGCATAAAACAAACAAAGGTCTATGTCCTCACTATACAAACCCTTGAAAGTCATGATGCTGTCCTGGCAGGAAAATGCTGACCCTCAGCGATTGCTTATTCTGTAGCCTTTCCTTTACCTTGTTGTCTACTTTCTCCATCCACCTTTGTTCTCTTTAAATACCAAATGTCAACATAATCAATTCATCAGAACAGAGGTCATTCCCACTGCAGCTCAGTAAATTGTCTACATGAAAGAAAACAAAGCAGGGAATCTAAGCAGTGGGGACATGCACACAGTGTCACAGCACCCAATACTCAAACCACAAAAGCTGGGTGCCTCACCACACTGAAGAAATAGGACAGGAGGGAGTGGAAGATGATGAATGCATGGACCTCTGGCACTGTCCGTATGTGATGCTTTCAGATCTAGTTACCTGGGAAGCATGCTGTGAAGACTAGGGTTTTCTGAGGGCCCTGGAAAACTGTGGTCAAGATGTTGTTTGAAGGGACTGGCTCCAATGCAGCCTCCCTGATCCCAACCCATATGGCATTGTGGCTGTCAACTTATTAAGTTTGGTTCTTGTAGAAGCGTCCAGGGTGTGCAGGCTTTTCCATTCATGGAAGGGCAGGGGTCATTCCTGGGATTTCTTATAGACCAGTGGTATAAGTTTTGTGTGCAAGTGCAATGCCAGGGAAGATTTTGTTTTTTCTCTCAAGCCTGACAATTCCAGGGGCACAGAGTGTTACAGGCACCTCTCTGGGAGTGTAGGGCAAGGAGATAAGTCATCTAGAGTTATGCTCCATCTGTTCCAACTCTGTCTCCCCCTCACTGCTTTTAAGAGTATTATTTTGGGGGTAAATATACCGGAATACATAGCAGGTGGACATTACTAGTCTCTTCCTGCTCATCCAATTCCCACCTGCAGTGCTGCAAGGTCTAGTACATTAAGACCTTACTACTTCACCATCCAAGTCACAAGAAATGTTTTTACAAGGTTTGTTGATATTCTGGAAAGTAACACAAATTCCTTTAGTTACCTCTGAGCACTTAAAATTTATTATCCAGTTGTGTCTCAGAGGAAGTGAGAAATATTTTTTAAATGATAACAAAGATGTGTAGCAAACAATTGACAAATATATAATACTTTACTGTAAATTTCATATAGCAAATTCAATCTCACAGAATGCTTCCATCGATTATTAAAAACTATTTCCATGACCAACCTATGGTTGCAATTGCCTACCAAGTGTATTCATAAAGTGAATATTCATTAAAACTTTCATTTGCATTAATGAGTAAGGTGAATGTGAAACAACAAAAATGGATGTACTTCAGTAGTTCATCAATAATAAGAGACATTTTTTGAATTGGAAAATAGTTTTGCATACTGGAACAACATTCGCTCTAATTTTTGGTGCCATTTATAATGTGGTAGCTATAGACACAAAGGACTTTTAAGCATAATCTGCTTTTTTATTGACGTATAATACGGTATTTTTCTTTCTCTGTCTAACTTATTTCACTTAGTATAATACGGTATTTTTCTTTCTCTGTCTAACTTATTTCACTTAGTATAATACGGTATTTTTCTTTCTCTGTCTAACTTATTTCACTTAGCATAACACCCTCCAAGTCTATTCGTGTTGCTGTAAATGGCAAAATTTCATTCTTTTTTAATGGCTGAGTAGTAGTCTGTTGTATGTATGTATTTCCATATGTTATACACACACACACACACACACACACACACACACACATATATATATATCACATCTTCTTTATCCTCTCATCTGTTGAGGGACACTTAGTTTGCTTTCATATTTTGACAATTTTAAATAATGCTTCTATGAACATTGAGGTGCATATATCTTTTCGAATTAGTGTTTTCACTTTTTTGGGGGGATATATACCCAGGAGTGGAATTGCTGGGTCATACGGGAATACTATTTTTAGCTTTTGAGAACGCTCCATACTGTTTTCCATAGTGGCTGCACCAATTTACATTCCTAGCAACAGTGTGTGAGGATTCCCTTTTCTCCACATCCTCGCCAACATTTGTTATTTGTGTTCTTTTGTTGATAGCCATTCTGACAGATGTGAGGTGATGTCTTATTGTGTGTTTTTTTAAATTATGGTTTTAATTTGCATTTCTTTGATGATTAATTATGTTGAGCATGTTTTCATGTGCTTGTTGACCATCTGAATGTCCTCTTTGGAAAAATGTATGTTCAGGTCTTCTGTCCATTTCTTAATTGGGCTGTTTGATTTTTTGATGTTGAGTTGTATGAGCTGTTTATATATTTTGTATATAAACCCCTTGTTGGTCATACCATTTGCAAATGTTTTCTCCCATTCAGAAGGTTGTCTTTTTGTTTTGTTTCCTTTGTTTTTGTTTGGTTTCCTTTGCTGTGCAAAAGGTGTTTTTCAACAATTTCTATGTCTAAATAATCAACAAAACAGCAAATCAAGCCCTGAGGTGTAGCATTTGCAGATTTCTGTGGTGTGAATTCTCCCACCATAGCTGATGTGAAGCTGCCAAAATGGCTTTCCTGAAGACGGAATGGAAAGAGCTGTGTGGTAGCACTGTTAGGTTGTATTCTCACCACAAAAGACAATAGACATCAACAACCTCAAGAACGTAGGTAATGGAACAAAAGTAGGAGAATAAGTGGGAAATGATAAGTTTGGAGTGTTTATTGCCTTTGCATTTAATACAATTTATTTGATTGTAAGTTTATATAATTTAATTACTAACTCATTTCTGTCAAACAACAGGCTTGTAAACTTCTTCAAAATTTAACAATCAACTCTTGAGCTCTTGATCAGATGGTTTACCCCTGAATACCAAAGGCTGTTGGTTTCCTGTCCTGAAACATCATGGGAAATGGAGATTTCATTTCCTTATGTCAACCCAATTTTAAATAAACAGTTACTTTTTTCTCTGAGATCTGGTGCTTACATCTCATATTCTACCACCTAAATCTACAATAATTGAGTCATTTGCTGCAGTTTATGTTAAGGCTGAGTGGATGGAAGTTATTGACATAACATTCAAAGAGGCACCTGTTTATATGTCTTTTGAGTGGTTTAGATTCTTCAAAACAGGGCAGATAAAGAACAATGACAGACATTTGTAAAAATACATGAGGCTTATGAAAATCTACAACCAAATAATTAACCCTTATTTTTGATATATCACTGTGAGTGTTCACAATTATGTTGGCTTAGTCTCAATACTCCAAAGAGGTGATTATTTCACAGTGCTTCCACATATGCCTCTTCTCATAATAAGTAAACATTCTGTGTAAGTGAAAGAAAGTTAAAATATCCTAGAGGACACATCACAAAATGATCAGTGATCATAGTGGAGAAGACACTTTTTCATACCACTGCGAACTAGATGTTATTTTTTTGCAGATTTTTTTCTTTTTTTTTTTGACCACACAACGCGGTATGTGGGATGTCAGTTCCCTGACCAGGGATCAGATCTGCACCCCCTGCATCCCTGCATTGGAAGCACAGAGTCTTAACCACTGGACTGCCAGGGAAGTCCCAAACTAAATTGTTCTGATTTGGCTTAAATCTCAGCAAGACATATGAGACAATTTGCTCCTCATAAGAAGACAGAAGGTTACTGGTAGACCAAGTTGGGACCTTAGAGACCATCTCATCTCATTATTAAATGCATCTGGGCTTGAAGAATTAGATTTCCATCAAAATAATTGAGCAGTACCCAGTCTACTTTGGTAAGGGCAGCAAAAAACATCACAGAGAGTTTCTAAAAAAATATTAACTGGAAAAAGTTCCATTTTGCATGCCACATTTACATGCTTCCCTCCTCTTAGACTAGTCACAGTGGTTACATCAGATTTCTTTCAGCAAAGTTTACATAAAAAACAAACAAATGGAGATAGGGAAGGAATGACAAAGTAAACAGATCTATTTTAGCCTTGCAAATCGAGGTATTAGCATTTTTTAATTTCTTGACTAAGTCTCAGGACCTAAGAAGTAAAAGTGATGTGGAAAGAGTTGCTTAATTCCGTTTCCTGACTTTGGGGTACAACTAAATCTCAGGGTTACCATAGTTCTTTGTAGCATGTCTTATGTAAACATAGCAATGGGTTAATAGGTAAATCACATAATTCAAATAATTCAAGCAAAAGGTCTGTAATAGAGAAAGGCAACTGGTGAGTAGAGATAAAGAGAGATCCGTTGGTCTTCAACAACGTTGCTCTTTTAAAGTATAGTGTATTAACAGGAAATTTGAGTTATAGTAAGGCCAACAGATGAGGAAACAATTTCCATTGAAAAGGTAGTTTATTACTTCCAGTAACCAAGAGGAGAGAGCATGGAGGCCACAGGGGAAAGCACCAGGGTCAACCATGGAGCAGAGAGAGACTGGGAACTCTGAGCAAAAACATTTATTGTGGCTTCTTTGGGAATGGACAGGTGAAGAAAGGGAAGCAGGCTTAGTATTAACTAGTTTAAGTTCAGCAGGCTCTGGGGCACAGGGGCTGTCCCTGGCTGTCTGGTGATAAAGGCAGAGCTCAAGTGTGAGAACTGGAACGAGGCAGTAATTGGTGTGTGAACTTTGGATTGATTGGCTTGTATTTGAAAACACCCCAGGAGGAAGACTCCTAAGGGGGTGATGAGGGAGGAAGGAGATCAAGGCAAGGAGACTTGGGCAAACTATCAGATGCATGTTTGTTATATGATCATATTATCAGGCTTGTTTCAGAAGCTAGAAACATGGTCACTACAGCTACCTGTGTTCAAAAGTTTTCCAGTAGAATACTCAGCTTCTAGTCTGTCTATCAGCACGTTTGGTTGAGGATTTAACATTTACCTTATGTGAAATAAAAAGAAAATTCGTGGAGTAGCAGTTTATATAACACTCTAAGTGTCTTATGGTAAAAAAGTGCCAAACAGGTTCAGTGTTTAAAATAGAAACAGCAAAGCAAACAGCATAGATGCATGGCAGAGGTTAATTCCATAAGCCAAAGAGCTAACGTTCTGAGCGAAAAGGGGAAGAATCATACATTTGTACTTGCAGTTGTAAACAAGAAGACATGCTGGGTAGTTAGCCTGAAGCCAGCTGAACTAGAAAACCCTTTCTGAGATTTTCCTTTCCACTATTTATAGGCTAGAGGAGAGTCACTGTTTGCACAACAATAGGGCAGATTTTTCTATATTCGTTGACACAGGAAAATCTTCTCATGGAGGATTTATTTGAAGTCCTGTAGTGATTTTGTCCCCTTATGTCTGGACATTTTGAATATATAAAGCCAAATGACGTAAAATATTACATTTGTTACTAAATCAACATTACAAGAGACCACTGTTTGGAATGGGGCGGAGTGAAGTTAGAAAAGGGAAAGGATGAATTTTCAATAATATATAGAAGTTCTGAATTGTGGAAAATTTTTAAGTAGTAATTTAAAATAGTTGTTTTTTAAACTAAAATCAAACAGAAGTATTATCAAGAAAGTGTTTATTCATTTTTGACACAGGATGTTTATTGAGCTAAAGCTGATTTTAGGAGGAGCATACAGGATGTCAGAGTGCTAGAATTCAAAGTCCACCCAACTGATATGCCAGAATGTACCTATTGCTATTGGTCACTCAAAAACTGTAATTTATCCAGAAACTTCTAAGTCTAGGGAAAACATTGGGTTTGTCTCAGAAGGAATTTTTATTTGTGGGTTGATGCTGATTTGCTGATACAACAGTTCTCACTTCCAGAGAAATCCCCTAATTACTTTCAAAGATTACCGAATTCAAGACAATGAAATTACTTCCCTAAGTCATTCACAAAACTAGTCTCATTACTTTAGAAAGATCAAAGAATGATTTATAACCACTGACCCAAGTTGTGATGATTTTCCCCCAGATTTGATAGACTCTATGGTTTGAGAAGAAGTAATAGTCTTATGATTGCACTGAGCGGCAAAGGAAAGAATTTTGTGGTTTCCAGCATCTACGGAAGATTCTGTATCATGTTCCATCATTAATTAGAACGGTTTTGGTCAAAAGGGTCAGAAACATTTGTGCTATCTTAAACAGAGGTTGAGAGGAAAGTGACTAGACCTCAGGATGAAATCAAGGAGTCAATAAGATCAAAATTACTTTCATCTTTTCTTCATTGAGCATATTTGCTTGATTTTTCTCTGTGTCTGCAGAGGGACTTCCCCAGCTTATCTGATCCATGTGGGAAAATAAAGAATGGCCACACGTAGCTCCAACATTGATCTGTTACTGGTCAGTCTCCCAGAGGCAGAGCCTAGATCAAAACTCAATCCAGTTTCAAAGCCCCAAGGAAGGTTCTCAAAGGTCAAAACTTTGAAGTGATACTCAGAGTCAGGGAGACTGTGGAACAGGGCTGTTACCATTCAAGTCCTGAGAGCTGAGAGGGCTACATCCTGGGAGAGAGGAGCTGGACCATCAAAAACACAGTGTGAGATGCGCTGCATCAGTGTTTGCATCACACAGTGCCTGACCAAGTGCCCTCATAGCAAATACAAAGTTTATTTTGTTACGAGCATTTGGTCTCAGATGGTCTTTTTAAAAATACCTCCTCTTCTAGGCTTCCCCCACTGTCCATTGAGAAATGAATCATCTTCACCTAGTTTCTTCAGTGGGGATCTAGATTTTTTAGATAAAGAAATAATCCTTTAGTTACCTGCTTTCCTAACATAAATGGGCTCTTGTTATTCCTTGGAAATATGGATTTGTATCCTTTACAAAAAACATTGTCTTTTCCCTGCCTTACTTCCCCTCTGTTCTCCCAGCTCTCACGGGATACACACTGGTTAGGGGTTGAACCCTCCGCCCAAAGCCCCTCAATTCCCCTTCCCTACCGTCCATCCACATGCTACGTATAATCACCTTTGAAGTCAGATCTTCATAAACTGATCATGTTCTCCCGGGCACGCACTTTCCTCTCCATTTTCAGTAATTGCTTACCACTGACATCTCTCCAAATTCACACTTTCACATCTGATCTTTTCTGGCTATTAGAGGCCATATTTTTTGTGTGTGGAGGATATTTAATTCTAATTTTCCAGCTATTTCACTACCATCTCAAAGAGTGGGAGGAAGATGTATTTCTCTGGGGGAAAATTTCTGGAGAGAATTCTCCTTCACACTGTTGGGTTTTAAGGCATATTGTAGGGTTTCTGTCCCTGTTCCCAGAGAATCTCCCTTTCTTCAGGGACTGATGGTAAAAGGGAAATAACATTTTGAATGTATTACTTGCTGGGGCACTAATTAATGATTTGATGTGAGACTTTCACAGACTAGGCTGGAACATGTATCATAAGCTCCAAGCTCAAGTGGGAAATCTCTTTCTTCCAATAAGAAGCATACCAGGTAGAAGAAAAGGAAAAGGCAAGCCCCAGGCACCATACCTACCTAGACATGATCAAAGGAAGGGAAAAAAGATTCACAAAAATTTTAGTGGAGTAACTCTGCTGATTAAAATATGTGGACACGTCTATATCCTGGAACCTGACCCAACCATATTAAAATTCTTTCCTCTTTGAGAGGAGAAAGAAGGGTTCTCTCCTTTCTCTTTTTGCCACCTCCATGTGCTCTCTCTCTCTCTCTCTCTCTCTCTCTCTCTCACACACACACACACACACACACACACACACACACATTACTATCACCATCATAATTGCTGTAGAAGCACAACCATCACTTGGCAATGTAGTATTAAAATAACAGAGTGGGAGACTTCCCTGGTGACACAGTGATTAAGAATCCGCCTGCCAGTGCAGGGGACACAGGTTCGATCCCTAGTCTGGGAAGATCCCACATGCTGTGGAGTAGCTAAGCCCACGAGCCACAACTGTTGAGCCCACGTGCCACAACTATTGAAGCCACCGCAATTAGAAGCTCGCGCACTGCAACGAAGAGTAGCCTCTGCTCGCCACAACTAGAGAAAGCCCATGCTCATCAACGAAGACCCAATGCAGCCAAAAATAAATACATAAATAAATAAATGTATTATAAAGAAAAAGAATATGTACACTACTTAAATGACACATGTCCACAAGGGCATGTGCCATTTCTTTCTTTCTCTCTCTTGATATAGAAGAATAAATTTGTAGTTTAGATGTGAGGATTACAAGAGGTACTCAAAAAATAGTAACTTTATAATATTTTCTGAGTTGCTTTCCTCTCCAACTCTATTTTAGGCTTTAACTCCTGGACTAGTACAGCACTCATTTCTGTAACCCTCCCCCCTTAACACATATAACCCACCCATGGTCCCTAAATGATTAGCTTGAAAAAATACTATAAGAATTAACTTTTTCCCATCTTCTTTCCTAATTGTATTCCCCTCATTGCTAGCCTGCCTTGGTTCTCTTGTATACATACCATTCTGGATTATTCCATAACCTTTTTTGACTGTATTTCCTTGATAGGTGTGTGCACTTTTATCTGTCCAAAACTTTATTATCTTCTACATTTGAAGGCAGACCCTTTCCTAATATCTCTGTTCTGAGTGCCTCAGTTGGCCGTCTCTTCCTTCTGTAGACCTACTGTCTCATTCATCAAGGATGTTCTCAAAGACCACCCAGACAGACAGCTTTGCAAGGCAGGAGGACACACACACATGTTTCTCAGTCTTCTCTAAGTTCACTTAGCAATTATTCTTCACCAAGGTAGAAACTGAACTGAGTTTGATACCAATAGAAAATAAAAATAAAGTTTTCAATGCCAGAATACTTGTAATGAACACAGAAATCAACAAAGGCAGGGCCCTGAGCTTCTTTTATTAGAGTGTGTGGATTTTCATAAACATGCTACACATTTGTCAGTTGCTTTGAATTCCTTTTCCAGTAGCAAAATTGAGTTTGTACTGATTCATCCATGCTGCCCTCCCCCTGCAACCAAGGGAGTGTGTTTTTCAGGTGGTTGACTGAAGTCACTAGCGAAGTTAGTGGCTATAACATAAAGCAAAGTTAATTGCATAACAGGAGGAGTTAATCCGTGACCTTGGGGCCCAGCAGCATGGTTTGCAGATTCACAGAGCTAACCTGCTGGTCAGTATGAAACAGGTATCTTGACTACAAAGTCCATCAAAACACTGAAATTTACATGCCTGGAGGAGCAGGGATTTTGTTGTAAATGCTGCTTAGTCCTTGCTGGAGCCCTGTAAATATTAAACAGTAAGCACAGAGCTCAGCTATGTTGCAGTCTGCAACTTATTCTGCATGCATAATTAGAATAAAGACAAATTCATGTCAGTTTGCTCAGAGAGGGTGCGCATGGACAAAATTAATTGTTTAGTTTAAAAATATGAAGTGAAACTTGGGTAGTTTAATAGTAAAATGGCATTATGAATCATTCCACCCATCAATATATATAAATCTAGGTATTAAAAGCAAGTCAAATTAGCTTTTAACTAATAAAACATGACACATTGTCATGATGCTATTAATTATTTTCTGTAGAATATTTTACTGTGTGTCTATGAATATTAAATATTTTTCTATTACTGAAGAATTTTGAGCCTTTCATGTTCCCTGCTGAAGTGGCTTTCTACAAATTGTTTTACCATAATTTAAATCACTATTGATTCCCTTCAAAAAAGTACAGAGCAACCTCTGAAGAGAATGAGTGTTTGGAAATTCTGCTACATGATTTTACTGGAATTGAGGGTAAATATCCTAAGTGAACAGCATTTCTTATTCAATGCCCTTAGCAATTTTATGTTTCTTTGAAGCAGAGGAATATAGTGAAAAAAATAGATACAGGTTAGGGATTTTGTTCTAAGAGTTATCAGTCATGTGACCTTGGTCAGCCCAATTAGCCCTCATTGTGTTTGTTTCCTAATCTTTAAAAATAGGAACACATTTGCTTTTCCTGCTTCATATATAAGGGTAAAGGAGATAATTTATGTGAGAGTACTTTACAAAACGGTTCTGGAAATATACGGTATTTGTTCTTTGTATAGTAACACATTCTGTAAGTGAAACACCAGGGCTGTGTTGATCTCTGTTAATGCCTAATGTCTTCTGTTTGAATATGTCCTGTCCATGAGTGGTCCTTGAGTTTGCTGTAGGAGAGGTGCTTGAAAGATAAACAGATTTGTGGGCAATAAGGCTTAGCTAGGTGTGTGCTGTCAGAATTCTTGCTGCAGAATTACGGAAAACTTATCTCCTAGAGGAATAAAGATCTGAAATAGTCTTAATTTAAAGATACCATTAAAACACGTTATGATTTGATTTTTCTAAAGTAGCTAAAGTTCACTGGTAATCATGATCTAACAATTTTACTGATAGATAAAATTAATTTTCTATTGAAAATCCTGTTTCTAGGAGAATTGTGTTAAGATGTATCTAAAATAGATGCTTTTTTGTTCCGTTACTGAAGGTCTGTTCTATAGGATCAGTTTCTTTAAAATAAATGGATTCAGGAAGCAGACATTTAAGAAACAATTATTTAGTGCCTATCTATTCCATGCAGTGATGAATAAGACATGAGATTGGAATTCCAAGATTTTATTACACCCTTAGCTCACCTACTCAGTTTCTCTACAAGGGTTTCTAATTCAGTAAGATAAAGGAAATCATTCTAGCAAACCTTCACAAGGGTCCTTTTTTTGTAACAATAACTGTAAGAAAGAGAAGGTCCACTTGCTACTCTAACTTAAATGTCAGTGTCTTCTTGTCCTTTGGGATTCACATTAAACTGGCTCAAATGTCCATTCCTCATACAAGGGGAAGCTTAATGTGCTCCCAAGATTTCTGGGGATTCTTGGAGAAGTTTGTATGGTTCCTAGGCACTTCTGATTTTGAGTTCTTGCTTCTGCTGAATTTGTTCTGTATTTAGGTAATTTCTGAAAGCATAGCATGCCTATTTTCCATATATGTTATCTTGCATTAAGTGCTCAAACTCTTTTATAGACTTCTAGTCTACTAATATGAGTATTATAACAAATTTGTGCTAAAGTTTCTGTGACACAAGAAGGTGTTTACACTGAAGCACTGTAAATGATTAAAACATTGAATTAGACAAATCAATAACATTTCTGGAAGAAAATCTAAAAGACCTTGTTTTGCTGATGAGTTTTTACATATAACACCAAAAGTATGACCCATGAAAGAGAAACGTTGATAATTTGGACTTTATGAAAATTAAAAACTTCTTTGACAAAGACACTATTAAGAGAACGAGGAGACAAGCTGCAGACTGGAAGAAATATTTGCCAAACATATATCTGATGAAGGACAGGTATTCAAAATACACAAACAATACTTGAGACTCAACAGTAACAAAATAAACAAATTAATTAAAATATAGGTGAAGTATCTGAAAAGGCACCTCGCCAAAGAAAATATACAGATGGCAAACGCAATTATGAAAAGTGCTTAACATCATATGTCATTAGGGAACTACAAATTAAAACTACAATGAGATACTACTATGCACCTCTTAGAATGGCCAAAACCTGAAACACTGACTACTGAATTGTTGATAAGGGTGCAGAGTAACAGGATGTTCTATCTGTTCAACTATCTATAAATCTAAAACTGTACTAAAAATTAAACCTATTATTTATTCTTAAAGTCACATGTTTTATGATTCCAATTATATGACGTTCTGAAAAAGGCAAAACTATAGTAATGGTAAAAGGTTACTAACTGCAATGGGTTTGGGGTGGGGGAAGTTGCATATGTGAAGCACAGGGGATTTGGGGACAGGATAGTGAAACTATTTTGTATGATACTATAATGGTGGATATACGACACTATGCATGTGTCCATGATAAAGCTATTTTCCATGAGGAATGGGTTAACAATTCTGATACTACTATACTTGTATACCACAGCTGAACAATTAAGTAAGTTGTTGGTAGATGGTGAGAGCCAGATTTATGAGTGTCAGAGTGAAAATTTACAGATACAAAAGAGAAGGAGGCTGGAACAGTCTATGTGATGATGGGTTAGAATTGGAAACATCAATATGAATTCATCTTTAGCTTAATACAGATCTAGATGTTGCATACAGAAATATCTGTAGAGAGGAGTATATACATGGGTTAGTATACCTACATATATTTTCTTCCTCTGTCAGCTGAAAAGATGTCGAAGCAAGTCATCCCAGTAACAGTGAGCACACCTAGCGCTCACATCTTTGTCTCTAATACCTTGATCTAATAAAGGAAACCCAGGCTTCTTAGAGAAATTGCTGATGCTAGGCCTAGGGCACGAAGTATACAAGATGAGCCTGAAGCATCTTGTGGTGCCAGAATACAAGAATGTGCTCAAAACAAAACATGAACAACAACCAACACAAGTGTGGGTGTATGTCAAAGGTACACAAGAACCAATGGGAAGAACTCCCAATGGACAAATATGGAACAATTTAAGAAAGGAAATAAAGTGGTATTGGATTATAACCCAACATATAAAATTGATATTGATACTGATGTAAATAAAGGATATAATAAATAAATAACTTCACGGGGTGGAAGAGGCAAAATCCCCCATGCTTTGATAAATTTATCATCATTTTATTAATTTGTATGTATATCTTAACATTAGTAAGATACTAATGATAGGGTAAAAAGGGTGTGGGATATATGGGAAATCTGTATTATTTTTGAAATTTTTCTGTAGAAGTAAATCTCTTTTAAAATAAAAAGTTTATTTAAAAAATTGAATTAGGGATGTCTTTCACTGACGACTTCTTTGATATCTTCCATTCTTCCAGCATTCTCCAAATTTTCTCCTATTTTTTTCCTGCTGTCTTCTGTACCATGCCTGGGGCTCAGCTTTATGCATTTGTAAAGTACAATGAGGAGAAATTATGTCTTTGATTATGAGCGTGGGCTTTGGAGTCTGGCTACCTGTTTGACTTCTAGCTCTGCTGTTTTCAAACTGTCTGACCCTGAACAAATTACATGTCCTCATGAGTTCCATTCCTCATGTTCAAAGTAGAGTTGATTTCAGTATCAAACTCGCTGTCTTTTCCTTTTTTTTTCGCCGTCTTTTTATAGACAGTATTTGTATAGCTCTTGGCTTATGGTACTAATCATCAGAAGATTTTTTTCAGTTTTCTACATTAACGTAGATTCATCATTACAATTTTTATAGACAGCTACTCTAAGAGTTTGCAGAGAGTCAAGGACAGGACAATGATAGTAATGCGTAATGTGAAAATTCAAGGAAAAGACAAAGCAACTATTTGATGTAGAGGTAATGGATAATAGGATCCCAACATGATTAGGAGGTTAAAGTGCAGTATTTTCCTGGGCTTTCAAGCAGCTCCACATCAAGTTTGTTATCCAGAGGGCTCTGCAATGATGGTAATAAATATCAGACAAAGAAAGTGAAATCTTGGTTTAAATAATACTATTTTCCTTTTCCATATCTCCTTTCTGCTTGATATTAATCTCATGAAACTTTAGGCCACTTGATACAGCGGAAAGACCACATCTTAAAAGTTGCAAAATTACAGTTAGTGCATGACACTGTCCATAATCTAAAGGTCAGAGAAGGCTTCAAAAATTCCCATCACCCTCTAAAGGAGTTTTCAAGAATAGCATTTCTGGTCTCACTACTAGGTTCTTCTATTTAAGATTCTTAGGTGAATTATTTTTCTTTCAATTCCATATTTTGGTGGACAGAATTCTAAGATAGCCCCAAAGATTCCTACCCATATGCTCACAGGACTGTGAATATGATGGGGTTTCACTCTCATGAATAGAACTATCCAATGACAAAAATAAATAAATTTTGCAGATGTAATTAAGATTTCTAATTAATAGACTTTGAATTAATCACAAGGGAGATTATCCTGGGTGGGCCTGACTTAATGAGGTGGACCCCTTCAAGTGAGTCCAGGCCTTCTCTTAAGGGAGATTCAAAGTGGTAGAGACATTCCTCCACTGGCCTAGAGGAAACAAACTATCATATTGTGGAGAAGTTTGCCCGGCAGGGAATGACAGGTGGCTTCTTGGAGCTGAGGTCTTCAGTCTTACAACTGGAAGGCCCTGAATTCTGCCAAGTACAGTGGGCTTCGAGAAGACCTTACGTCTTTGTGGCTAACACCTTGATTACAACCTTGGGCAGATGGTGAGCAGAGAACTGAATTAAATCATATCAAGACTTGAAATGGGCAGCTCTTACTTTGGTCTCTTGGAACCCAGAGACTCCATGAGAACTTTCACGACACTTTTCTGAACATCATGTAGAAAGTAGTTTTCCCTAGACCATGGCAGTGAGGCTATCTTTCAGCCTCCAGAGCAACCAGCTTCCAGCTGAGCATCACTGAACGACTGTGGTACATACCATGTGGAGCAAAAGAATCACCCAGCTGAGCCCTGCCTGAATTCCTAACTCATAAATGATATCAAATAAAATGGCTGTTATATTAAGTTACTGAGTTTTGTGGTGGTAGCTGACTGGAGCGGGAAGCTCTACTTAAGGACAAAAGCAAAATAAATAAAAACACACATGCACACACACACAAAACCCTTTAACTGAAAAATTAGGGTATCAAATTTTCCAACTATTATTGTTGAGTTGTCTAATTTTCCTCTCAATAATTTCAGTTTTTCTTCATGTATTCTGGGGTTCTGTTTTTGGATGAATATGTTTGTAACTGTTATGTCTTCTTGATGGATTGACCCTTTTACTGTTACATCATTTGCCTCACATAATACATTTTTTTTCTTAAGGTCTATTTTGTCTGATATTACTGAGACCAGTCTAGCTCCCTTTTGGTCATTGTATGCACATAACGTCTTTTTCTATCCTTCTACTTTCAAACTAGTATTTTTTGTCTTTGCATCTAAAGCATGTCTCTTATAGACAACGTATAGTTGGTTTGAATTTGCTCCAAATCTTCCACCCTGCCTGTTTGGAACCATTTAAAATTGTAAACTGAACAAGAAGTACAATTTTTTTTTTTTTGGTGTTGGATCTATTGTACATTTCCAGGGAAATTTGTTAAAGGAGAAGGTGTTATCTTCTTATACATAGAACATGCTTACAAACACAGTCAGACTTAAACACTACAGATTCAAATGGCATTTTTCGAACAAGAGCCTTACCTCAGAAGTGAGCAGATGAGCTGAAATGCTCAGCATATAGATGGGGATGGAACAGTCCCTGTTCCTGCCAGGTTTGAGCTCTTTAGTCCATTATTTCAATCATTTTTATGACAATTTCCTTAAATCCTCACTCCATTATTCTTCCACTGTGATTGCCCAGGCATGGAGGTGTCTACACCACCCTGAGTGTGCACACCTTAGCCATGCTGGTTATGTCACATCTCTGCTTCCACCTGCCACCTCCTTTCCCATGGCTTCACCTCCTGCCTCAGGAAGAAAACAGATGCTACATTTACTGGCACCTCCCAAAGGAGTGGCAGCCAGAGATTGTGTGTGTGTGTGTGTGTGTGTGTGTGTGTGCGTGCGTGTGTGTGTGTGTGTGTCTTTCTTAACAAAGGGAGTGTCATACTTTATAATGTAGGATATAACTGACAGCTAAGTGTAACTAAGATTAGCCTAATAAGGTATTGTATTTATATAAAACCAAAACCCCATATATTTTGTTTTTAAAAATGTGTCCTGTTAAAAGGAAAGAAAGCCCTATCAAAAAATTTGTCTTTATTCAGAAGTAGCTGTTTATAAGGGAAATTGGAGAATAATGGTTATGGGTCCCTTAGGTAGACAACATGTGCTCCAGGGGTGAGTTTTGTATGCCTGGAGGTGACTTTGTAAGTTAACTGAAGGAACTGATCTTCCTGTGTCATAACCCTTTCTGTTCAGCCCAGGACGTTATTTGGGTTCTGGAAAAGGGCTCTGCACCAGCTCCTGTGTGAATAGCTAAAGAAAATATCTCAGCCGATGTCCCTTGTCCAGACCTGATCACTGGGAATAGATGGCAGCAGCCCTACAGGCACTGCACTGGGTCCTTTCCCCTTCAGCCGTGGTGCTGCCTGTCACTGAGTCTCCTCTGAAGGCTGCCTGTTCCCCGTGTTCCTAGCCTCACACCCACCGAGGCACACGCGATGCTCACAGGCACAAGCTTCTTCCTGTTAAATGCCCAGCCTTCTACACCTTTGAGGGCTTAGGGGATTTAAAATTTTAATAATGCAACTGGAAGCCCCTTTTACCTGGTAGAAAATGAAAAAAAAAATCAATTCCAAGCTCCCAGGCTAGTTTGGCTGGAAACACCTCACTCCGTAGAAAAATATTACTTTTTGGCAGTTCATTCTGCCTCAACCTGATAAAACTGGAACTATGTTAACCAGAATAACCTAAAGGGTTAACATTGGCCAAGACAGGAATTTGAGAAAATCTTGGTGGCCGAAGCAAAGAAGCAACTATTATTCTCTGGAACTTGTCTTGGTGACATAAGGAGGCAGAGAGACTGGGTCCCCCCAGGTTCCATTTGGCCTCATTCTCTGCCAGACCTTATTTGTAACTACAGGTCCTATTGACCAGTGACTGCCCTGGGACCACTGTGATGCCTGGTTGTGGACCTAGAGGAGCACTTATAAAGAAACTCAGACACATCACCTCTAGCTCTTCCGTGGCCCTACTCTGTCAGCTGGACATGCCCTGAGGTCTTTTCCTCAGACACAGAATGCATGGTTGAGACTATATACCTGGCACTGAAAGGGGCTTTGGCCAGAGCTCCATGTCTTCTTCAGCCCTGTGTGCCCGCACTCTAACAGGCATGCCATGATGATGCCTTTGCTTCTCTCTAGCTCATTGCCAACCCAGCTCGAGCCCACTCAACCGTGAGATGTCTGGGTCTTTTCTATTTTCTCCACGTACATTCACCCAGGAGAGTGACCGTAAGACCCTTTGGAAGAGAATTAGGGTATCATTAGAGTACATACTCACCATAGTGTTTCAGAGTCCTTCATCCACTCACAGTGACTCTGCTTTCCTGATGGAGCTCGGTATACTTTCAATGGCATGGTCTGGACTTGTTATGGACTGAATGTGCCCCCCACCCCGTCATTCATATGTTGAAGCCTTAGCCCCTGATATGATGCTATTTGGAGGTGGGCCTTTGGGAGGTAATTAGGCTTAGATGAGGCCATGAGAGTGGGGCCCCATGATGGGATTAGTGGCCTTATAAGAAGAGGAAGAGACCAGAGCTCTTTCTCTCTCTCTGCCATGTGAGAACACAGCCAGAAGTCAGTCACCTGCAAGCCAGGAAGAAGGTCCTCACCAGGAACCACATCTGCATGCACTGTGAACTCAGACTTTCCAGAAACATTAATGTCTGTTGTTTATGTCTGAGCAGACTGAGACAGGCCTGTTTGTCCGGGAGCCTACTTAGTGTAAGTGTAAATTAAAAGGTAAAACTGGCTTCTAAAAGGTTGGGGACTTGACTCAGCTTCTTTGATTTTCGCAAAAGTTGCGAGGCCAGCTTCTGCTTGGCCACCATTGCTCTTCCATCTCAGGCAGCCAAAGAAAATAGGATGATACCAGATTGGATTCCGTCTCAGACACTGGGAGTCACTTGATCAGGAATCAGTACCTTATTGCCCATGGGGTTTCTGCCTTTATTTGGTTGGTACAACTTGTGGAAACACAGCCACAGTCACCCAGTTACACATTATCTGTGGCTACTTAAGCACTACGACAGCAGAACTGAGTAGCTGCCACACAGACCACGTGGCTTGCAAATTCTAAAATATTTGCTATCTGGTCCTTTACGAAAAGTTTACTGACCCTTAATCTGGGGGCTCCCAGCTATTCTAAACTCTCATATTTGTTCATGTTTGGTAGCAATAATTCATTAAAATATTGGCTGCATTTTTTTCTTTTGTGGCATTTGCCTCCCCCTTCGTGATCTGCAAAGAAGTGGTCTGTATGGCCCTTTTCTCCTTGAAGAGGGGTGTTTTTACTTTCAAGAATTCAGTCCGCTTTGTTGCCCTGTGGTCTCAGCTTTCTGATGGACTCAAGAAAATTAGGGTTTTGTAGATTATTGGCTTTTGGTCATTATTAGGGTGGGAGTAATATTTTTCTTGTGACTTTTTATGTCCTAATTAGAAGTGAAATAACAGAACACTTGGAATCTAGATAATTAACATTAATAACTATTAAAACATAAATATGTGTCCTTTAGCATGTCTTCCCTATCTGCATATCTTCTCGCTTTAGTAATATAGACAGAAGGTAAGCATAAGACTTCTCTCTGACTCTGTAAATCTTGTAAAGGTGTGCATATTCTCAGAGTCCATTTTCCATGTCACCTCCCCTTAGGAGCTGTAGTCCCACTTAGAGGACTGATAATGGAATATACTTAAAAAAAAAATGAGACGCTCACTGTGCTTGGATGCAAACCTTGATGATAAAGCCAACAATTTTTTGGGTCTCTTTCAGTGAATAAACAATGGCAAATTTCTGTTATTTTTGTGCCACTAGCTTATCCATTAAACTTTTGTTTTTAAATACCCAGTGCAGTTAAATCCCCTTTCTCTTGGGTTTAACAATGCCAAGGACAGGTTCTCTTCACAGAGTTGGTAGAGAAAAATACCCCAAAGGGAGAGATGACACTTTCAGATGTCATTAACTGCCCAAAGAGAATTTACCACCTCCTGAGTTAAATTGAGTATTAAGTGGCTCAGATGGATGGTTGTAACAGTGACATGCAATACTGTACAGGGGACCCTCTGAGGAACAAAGGGATAAGATCCATAAGCCCTCCATCAGCACCCATTTCCACAAGCTCTGTTTTTAAATTGTTTTTTTAATTTTTATTTTATATTGGAGTATAGTTGATTAACAATGTTGTGTTAGTTTCAGGTGTACAGCAAAGTGATTCCGTTATATGTATCCATGTAACTATTCTTTTTCAAATTCTTTTCCTATTAAGGTTATTACAGAATACCGAGCAGAGTTCCCTGTCGCTCACACCATTTGTCTGTACCACTTTCATCCCCTCCCCCTGGAACTGTCTACTTCATTCTCAGTACAACCACCCCTACACTGTGCTTTGAATTATCTGCCTTTTTTATCTTCCCAAGACGTTAATATTATTGAATAGCTCCTCTCTCTTCCGTGTCTTAAAACTCTTTACTGGATCCTTATCATCAGTAGTGAGACACCCTTAATCTTTCCCAAGGTAACAACAAAGCAAGGAAAATAAAAGCCTCCGATTGCTTCAGCATCCCTATACCTACACCCTGAGAGGTATTTTCCCCTTCACAACCAAAATACACTCATTCTCTTCTCATTTCACTTGATATTCACTCTTTCAAAAATACTGGTTGAAGTAAATAGTGAAGAGATACATAATAATAGAGCATAAGTGTAAATTGGAAAGAATAACAATTTCGTGGACCCGGGTATACTCTCTCACCAACATAAGAAACAGAGAATAAATAACTAGTGATGCTGGAAGGCTCTGAATGGCCCTTCCAGATCCCATTCCCTCTTGCCCTGTAGCTTGGTTTTGCTTGCTCTGAATTTTATGTAAGTAGATATACGTTTTCTACAATTTGCTTCCATGTTATGTTATATTCTGGAGATTCATCTGTATTGTTATGTTTTACTGCTTTTCATTAATTATTACTTCTGTGTAGTAGTATTCCATTGTATAAATACAGCACACTTGTGTGTTAACAGATGTTGAGTTCTTTAATATTATAAACTATGTTGCCATGGAATATTGCATATACCTCCTGTTGCTCATGTGTAAGTTTTTTGAGAAGTGGAATCACAGTATAAGAGGTATGTGATTATTAACTTTAGCTGCTATTGATAAAGTCATTTCCAAAGTGGTTGTACCAATTTACACTTCTACCAATAGTGACCAATAGTGACATCTCCTGGCCCTTGATATTGACAGAGCCTAAGTTTTTATTTATAAGGTATGCAAAATTTTACTGGCTGTTCCTGTTTTCTATTTTGTAAAGTTTCTGCTTTAGTCTTTTGCTCATTTTTCAGTTGGCTGTTTTGTAACTTTTAATGATTTATGTGATACATACACATATATACATATACCCATATACACATATGTCACCTGTGTGTATTTATATGTACATATATATATAATAAGTATATGTTTATGTGTCTATACATGTGTTTGTATGTAAATGTTTATTCTGGACTCGATTCCTTTGTTGGTTTTATGTATTATAAATATCTCCTCTGAGTTTATGCCTTTCTTTTATCCTATCTTTTGATGGACTGAAGTTTTACATTTTAACAGTCAGATTTACCAGTCATTTTTCTCCATGTTTTGTGCTTTTTGAAATATGTTTAAGAAATCTTTGGAACCCAAGAATTTAAAAAACATTTATATTGTCTTTCTAAATTTTCAAACTTGTTGTTAACTTTTGATCTCAATTTAGCTCAGAATTGGTTCTTATATCTAGTATTATATAGGAAAGTCATTTTCTTTTTTTTTTTTTTCCATGTGAATAACCCCAGTTCCCTAACAGATTTTGGACAGTCCATGCTTTTCCCCATGATCTAGAATGATCCTAAGTCCAGCCATCATAAGTGTGGATCTCTTGTGGGACCTCTTATTTTTCTTATTTGTTTAACTGTGCAGGACATGATATTTTTAATTACCCTAGTTTTACAAGTTTCAGTAGACAATGGGACAATCTCCACTTTTTCTTTTACTCATTTGACTATTTGGCTCTTCATTTTCTCATATATTGATCATTTTTTAGAATCAGTACATCAAATCCAATAAAATTCTTGTTTGAATTTTCACCCAGATATCTGCATGACTCACTTTCCCACCATCTTTATTCCTTTACCCCAACTTCACAGTTTCTGTGAGGCTTTCCATGGCCACCCTACATAAATTTTCATATTACCAACCTTTTTCTATCCCTCAATACTGACTTACTTTATCACTTAGCACTCTTTGCTGCCTACCATACATTTATGATCATGTTGTTTATTGACCATATTTCCCACCAGAATTTAAGCCCTTTGAGGGCAAGGAGTTTTGCCTCTTTTATTAACCATATTATTCTGAATTCCCAGAACAGATCCAAATGAACAGACGGTGCTCTATAAGTATTAATTAAACTAATAAAATAAATGGTTAATAGATTGTTTTGATTCCCACAATAGCGCCAATGGTAAATATTATTCTCAATTATTACATGAAGGAATCTAAGTTCAGGGATAGTGTCATTTTTTGCTTTCTCTAGTAAGAGCACAGATGGGAGGCAGTCTCAGGCTTTCAGGACTTTGGAAACTTTAGCCTTCCCTCATATTATTTTTCCTGATAGAGACGTAGCATGATGCCTTAAACTTATTGGATGTTCAGTAAATTCTTGTTGATGGCGAGATTTTAGATATTTGTACCCTTCATTACTTTTCTTGATTTTTAAGTTTTATTTATATCCTGTTTACTTCACTGAAATGTCTTTGTCTTCTCTATGAAGGACATGATAATTTAATTCCTACTTGGCTTCCACTCCAAATTACATGTATTCATTTTCAAGTAAAAAAGAGGTGTACTTATATCTTTCCCCTGCTTCATTCTCTGAGGTTAGCACCAAGAAGTCAATAAAATCTGTTTTATTTAATGCTTTGACCTTGGTTTAGCCATCATGAACTGATTCTGTATTTCTGATTTTCCCCCAAATCCTGTGTCACCCACTACTGCAAAAAGTGCCACGCTTTCTTCTGTGTCACAAGAGTTGGACTGCTTTATCAAAAATGTGTGTTCCTACACAAAGTCTTTCTTTCCTTCTGCTTACCAAGCGTCATGGTCTCCCACCAACCAGACTTCTGTGAATGGATTTTCATGCAACCATCATGCACGGAGAAGCCAAGAAGCAAAGGCCCATGACTGATGGGGACTGTCACCGTTCCTCAGGCTGAAAATTTGTTCCTGTGACAAGATAAGCAAGGACAAAGGACTCAGTCAAAGTCAGCAGCTGCCAGAGGTTAAAACATGCATTTTGGTCACAATTCTAAGGAAGGCTAAGTGGCTGGAGCACAAAGGATATCTGGTATGTGCTCCGAAGGCAGGTGATACGCAGTTTGATGGAAGCTTAGTGACGTTTTAGAGAAGAGTGATGTGTCTGATTGCTATTAAAACGTCACCTTTGGTAATGGCATTGTGGGGCTCTTCCATCAAGATGAGGTGTTGGTACTGCCACCCACACATCCAGTTGGAGTCCAGACATCTATTGATGAGAGTGCTGCACCCGGCGCAGGCTAGAGGCTTCCAGACAGCTTGTCCATGAGCCAAAGGCACCTCTCATCCTTCTCAGCTGCAGGAAAAACGGCCACAGAAAGTCATTCTGTTGTTTGACCCATGAGTCTTGGAGACAAAACAAAGCTTTAGTTGGACTGTCATGCATTAATCCCTAACATGCTTGCAAAATTAAAAGTAATTGTTTTAAAAGTCTGAGATGTTCTAAATTGTCAACTCTTTCAACAGAAAGAATTTGTTGTGGAAATGAGATCCCTAAGGTCACATGAATAACATGGATTTCTATTAAATGTTAAACACTGGAACAAAACGAAAAGACTTTGAACAAACATTTCCATAACTAACAAAAACTTTTTTTAAATCATTGCCTGGATCAGAAAAAATGCTCCATTCTTGTTATCCTTCACCTACCTCTTCTTTTACTTCCACCCAAGGGAGGGTTAAAAAACCCAGAAAGTCATTCAAAGGTGAACCTTATTTTCCTTTACAAAGAAATGTCTCTTTTAAACAAAAAATTGTTCCCAGTACCATGACGTTCTTTACGAACGCAAATCATTCTCCTTCATCATTGAGTGGAGAGAGAGACAATACTGGCCCATGTGCATAAAGTGTCTTCTTTTGATAGGACTGGGTGTACTTTTCCACTGGACATTGTGCCCAGCTCACTGTAAGTATTTATTCATTTTTTAAAATAAGTTGCTGCTTTTATGCCAGTCCCTTCAGAGATAATGGGACCACACATGATATTATCAGAACCGTTCTGCCCTTTGAGTAACTTAGGGAGGGTTTCTGTGGTATAAGTAATGCCTGCTTGCACTCTGTGACATGCAGAATAAGACCATTCTAGACACCCATGTTCCAGGTCTCTCTATCTTTTATAAACACCTGCACTCTACTTCTAAACGTCAACTCCAATGTCACAACATAATGAAAGAAACTTCAGATTCACTTCCTCTGTGCTTTCTTGAAAATGCAGGTAATGCAATTTTCTTCTTTGTGGGAAATCTTTAGAAATGTGGAGGAAAATAATAAGTGATGGGAGCTGACAAATCAATGCAATGAAAAAATGAGAAATTTAAAAATAAACTCTTAGTTTTTTTTTTTTTTTTAATAAATCAGGGGACGTGCCACAATCTGTGAGTTGTGCCAATTACTTAACCTCTTTGGATCTCAGAGTTATGCTCCGTGAGCTCAAATTAATAACCCATTTCTACATCAGGCAGCCTTAACAGTAGTGATCACCATTTAATAGTAATGACTGTCTGTTGGGAAATCTAGAAAACTGGAAGTCAGTGACAAAAATGAGCAGACAGGAAATCAGTTCTTCGGCTGCATGGTTAGTATTAAGCTTGTTATTTTCACTCTGCTTTTTTTGTTTGTTTGTTTGTTTGTTTTGCGGTTCGCGGGCCTCTCACTGTTGTGGCCTCTCCCGTTGCGGAGCACAGGCTCCGGACACGCAGGCTCAGCGGCCATGGCTCACGGGCCCAGCCGCTCCGCGGCATGTGGGATCTTCCTGGACCGGGGCACGAACCCGTGTCCCCTGCATCGGCAGGCGGACTCTCAACCACTGCGCCACCAGGGAAGCCCCAGCACTCTTTTTTTTGTAGCACAGTTGGAGAAGGTCCCTTTACTAGGATGCTCTTTGGTATTAAAATGAAATACTTTCAGTGCTTAGGTTAGCAGACCATCCATGTGCTATGACTGTTTGTTGCAGTTTGTTTTGCCTACTTTGGGAAACAAATAAGAAACTGATGTGCTACTTGGTAGTGACAAATGAACTGCAGCTTTATCAAGTGGTAAACCCCTGCGCCTGACAGACTGACTTAGAGAAATACAATACTAGGAGTCAGTAAGATTCCATCCTCCCGGGTAGGTCCAACTGGAAGGTAACTGCCATTATGAGACACCTATTAAAAAATATGTGAAGTACAATTACTCCTGAGGAAACTGGAATGTAAGATGTATCCTGATTCTTGCTGACTCGGTTTAAACACAGAGTGAACTAGAAAGTGAAGAATGGGCAGGAGGGCAGAGTCCTTGGCCAGCAGGCTGGATGCCAGGCAGGGAGGGGACTTTGGCTCCCCAGGAAGGCACTAGGCTTTCTTCCCTCGGGAAATTCTTACGATGCTAGATACACTTGGGCCTCATAAAATTAGGGAACATAGTGACATTTAATTAATTTAGGAAGCATGCTCAGAGCTTCATTTTCAGGTGTTAGGTTATGTGTTGAGAAGAGAGAGAAGGTAAATCATCAATGGTGTATTCAGAGAGGGAAACATCTCTCTTTTCCCTCCACCAGCTCCTTTTCCCTGACACTCGATCTCTTGTCTGTTGTTCACTCTTCTTTGTTTCATTCTATAACATCTCTCACTTCTCTCCTCTTCTCACCAATCCGGCTGCCACTGAAGCATTCCATACCGGCATTAATGACCTTAGTCTTTACTATAGCCTTGGCTGTGGACCCTCTCACCTCTTCTTTATTCGTATGCACTCTTGCTAGGTTAATTTTATTTTTTGCAGGAACAATACTGATTTTTGTCACAAACCTGCTCAAAAACCCTCAATAGCTCTCTCTTTGTGTAAAGAATAGGTGGTCCAAACTTTTTAACTTGATATTTAAAGTCCTCAGTAAACTGGCCCCAATCTACCCATCTAACCCTCATTTCTCATCCCCTCACGAACACTAGGTTCCACAGAAGTGGAGCCATTCTTGTTTTGGTTCACAATTTCGCACACTTGGATTGGCAGTCCTTCCACGTACCAAGAGTTTCTGTTACAGCTTGTTTTGCCTTATTGCAAACTAAGAAAAAAATGTTCCCCTTACTTGTATTAATGCTGCTCACTCTGACTTAAAGATTTTCTCTCGGATTCCTCCAACTCTCCACCTCAAATCATCTCACCCGTTCTGTAGAGCGTGGCTCTGATGCCACCTCCTCTCTCCCTTCCTTAACCACTGAACCTCTTCCACCAGGAATGGAAGCTGCACCTCCTTTCTCCAAATCCCTAAGACCTTTATGCATTTTAAAGGCAAATTACCTTGTATTTTAGAATTGTATGTGCTTGCTATGTTTCCTCTCTTAGTGGATAAATTCTTTGTGGTCAGGGTCCATATCTGATTTATTTTGTGTTTCTTTTTCAGTTTGTTACATGTAATTGACACTGGTTAAATATTTGTTGAATGTAAGCATTTCTATCTTATTTTTCCATATTCTGATTTGGGAATACCAGAACACATGGGTGTGTGTATTTCATTTTCAAAAAGCTCTGTACTTTTAAATTCTGACCTAAGCAGACATTGAGATGACATTACAGAATATTCATCCTCTGGTATTATCATATCTCATCCCCCAAATTCTTCCTTAAATGGCTTAGCTGACTTAATGGATTGCCTTTGTTTGAAGGATCATCTAAATATAATCTTCCTCCCCTCAAATTATTTCAATCACTGTGAGCTTTTGCTGACCTACTTTTGAACCGGTGGAGAAAACCTTCCCAGAGCCAACATTTGTGACTGCAGACGAGACAATAGTGTCAGAGCAGTTAAAGTGTACTACAGACCATTTTCCCCACAAAATTAAAATTAAGTAAGAGGATTCAGATTATTTCACACATCATCACTTGAGGTTCAAGAGGGTCCCTCAAAATAACGCACCTCTTTTTTGCCCAAATTCTGAACCAAGAGTTAGGTAGTTTGGAGAACAGAATATTGCCTTTATTATTACCAAATCTGATTGTGGAGAAAGTGATTTATACCTGTAGACAAGCTGTATTCTTAGAATCACCTACTCAGACAGGTTGACTTAGCTAGTCACAGGAAGTGCTGGACCCAGGCAGGCACCCACCCACGTGGTTAGAACTTGAACTCAAAGACATATGTACTCAACACCTGGGGACCAAGCAGGAGACGTTCTCTGTGAGCAACAGTTACACTCGGAGAGGGAGAGAGAAGTGCCTGGCTGAGCCAAGCTGGGCCATAAGAGGAAGTGACACCTCCTCTTTAGGCTGAGGTTAGAGCAAAGGCTTGGTGGTGACCAGTGGCCACACGTGTTAAGGTAAGAGGCAGGATGGGGACCAGCTATGCTTCTGGCCCAGCACTTGCTCCTGATTATGGTAGAGTGGAATGAAAGTGTCCTGGCTTTTCTTTTTTAAAAAATAAAAAAGGCATTTGATTCTCCACTTCATAATTACTGGCTAGGGGGGTGGGATAAGAAGGGTGGGAGGGAGATGCAAGAGGGAGGAGATATGGGGATATATATATATATATGTATAGCTGATTCACTTTGTTATAAAGCAGAAACTAACACACCATTGTAAAGCAATTATACTCCAATAAAGATGTTAAAAAAAAGTCAATAAACCTCTTGAAATCTTGAATTCATCAAGTATAAAATGGGGATAAAATAACAATAATAAGAATGAGAAGAGATAATGTTTATGAGAGTACTTTTAAAAGTATAAAAAACATCACATATCTTAGAGATTAATATGAAATTCATGTCAGTTCTTATGTTAAATTTCTGTGGTAATTTATATCATAAAATGTTAGAAAGTTGTGTTATCTTTGATAAAGGAGGCAAGGATATACAATGGAGAAAAGACAGCCTCTTCAATAAGTGGTGCTGGGAAAACTGGACAACTACAAGCAAAAGAATGACATTAGAACACTCCCTAACACCATACACAAATATAAACTCAAACTGGGTTAAAGACCTAAATGTAAGGCCAGACACTATAAAACTCTTAGAGGAAAACATAGGCAGAACTCTCTAGAACATAAATCACAGCAAGACCCTTTTTGACCCACCTCCTAGAAAAATGGAAATAAAACCAAAAATAGGCAAATGGGACCTAATGAAACTTAAAAGCTTTTGCACAGCAAAGGAAACCATAAACAAGATGAAAAGACAACCTTCAGAATGGGAGAAAATATTTGCAAATGAAGCAACTGACAAAGGATTAATCTCCAAAATATACAAGAAGCTCATGCAGTTCAATATGGAAAAAACAAACAACCCAATCCAAAAATGGGCAGAAGACCTAAACAGATATTTCTTCAAAGAAGATATACAGATTGCCAACAAACACATGAAAGGATGCTCAACATCACTAATCATTAGAGAAATGCAAATCAAAACTACAATGAGGTATCACCTCACACCAGTCAGAATGGCCATCATCAAAAAAGTCTATAAACAATGCTGGAGAGGGTGTGGAGAACAGGGAACCCTCATATACTGTTGGTGGGAATGTAAATTGATACAGCCACTGTGGAGAACAGTATGGAGGTTCCTTAAAAAACTAAAAATAGAACTACCATATGACCCAGGAATCCCACTACTGGGCATATACCCTGAGAAAACCATAATTCAAAAAGAGTCATGTACCACAATGTTCATTGCAGCAGTATTTACAATAGCCAGGACATGGAAGCAACCTAAGTGTCCATCAACAGATGAATGGTTAAAGAAGGTGTGGTACATATATACAATGGAATATTACTCAGCCATAAAAAGAAACGAAATTGAGTTATTTGTGGTGAGGGACCTAGAGACTGTCATACAGAATGAAGTGAGTCAGAAAGAGAAAAACAAATACTGTATGCTAACACATATATATGGAATCTGAAAAAAAGGTTTTGAAGAACCTAGGGGCAGGACAAGAATAAAGACTCAGACGTAGAGAATGGACTTGAGGACACAGGGAGGGGCAAGGGTAAGCTGGGACGAAGTGAGAGGGTGGCATGGACATATATACACTATCTCATGTAAAGTAGATAGCTAGTGGGAAGCAGCTGCATAGCACAGAGAGATCAGCTCGGTGCTTTGTGACCACCTAGAGGGGTGGGATAGGGAGGGTGGGAGGAAGACACAAGAGGGAGGGGATATGGGGATATATGTGTACGTATAGCTGATTCACTTTGTCATACAGCAGAAACTAACACACCATTGTAAAGCAATTACACTCCAATAAAGAGGTTAAAAAATGTTAAAAAGTTGTCATGTACTACTTCTAGTTCTTTTGAGATTACTTGAAATAAAGGAAAAGCTAGGCACTCCTTACCTATTTAATGAAACAGAGGAAAGCATAAAACCAAATGTATTAATCATAACAAGTATAAACAAACTACTCTATGATAAAACTGTCGATTACAAAAAAGTCTAACAATATATTGCTTTTGAGAGATAAACTCTTGGGAAAAGGACTGAGAGAAGATGGACCAGGAAAATGCAGTTTAAAAAAAGGTAAAATTTAACAAGGAGAGAAGTATATTCATAATAATAAAGTGTTGTAATTTATAAAACAACAGGAAAATTTATACCTATAAAAACTCATAACATCCTTAGGATAATACAGATCCAAAAAAAGGTGACAAGACTGAGTGTAAGAAGTATTTGAAGAACTATATAACAATCTAGATTCATGTAGACATGCCCAAACATTTGTGATATATCAAAAAAAATTTTTTTTTACAAATGTCTATTCAATGATACAATGATACTCTTTTAATCTGAGAGTCTTTACCTTTTAATAGAGTAAATTATATATATGTATGTATATACTGTTTTATGAGAGCAATTTTTGTTAAGACTTCAGAGAAGGTAAGAGGTCAGATGTCTACTATATTTGCTCTCATGGTTGCCAGAATATTTCCCTCATAGAAATTTATAGATATCTGGTTATTTATCCACCAAAAACTTTATGGCTTAAAACAATAACTTTCATTTATTTTGCCCACGATCTGTGATTTGGACAGAGCTCGGCAGGAATGGTTTATCTCCACTCCATCATGGAACTCATTTCCAAGGTCCCCTCACTCACATGGCCGGCCAGTTGATACTGGATGTGGCTGGAATATCAGCTGAGGCTTTGTTGCAGGTCTTGTTTGTTCCACATGGGCTTTGTCATGGCATGACAGCTGGGTTCCAACAGCAAGTGACCGAGGGACAGAAGTGGAGGTTACCATTCTCTTAAGGTCTAAGTTTGGAAGCTGATACAGAGTAGTATGACTGCTCTACTAGGCAGGCTAACTGAGCCTACTCAGAATCAACGGGAGGGGAAATAGATTTCTGCTTATTGATAGGAAGAGTGGCAAAGAATTTGCAACTATTTTAAATTTACCCTCATAGCACTTTATGGACCTGTTTCTTTGTTGTTTTTAACATCTTTAGTCTTCTCCACTAGTCCAAAAGCTCATTGACGGCCAACCTGTGTCTTATTTATTTATGTAAAATAATCACCTGTGAAATAATAAGGACTCCATGAATATAAATATGAGTGAACTGGCTTACTTTAGACTCCCATAAGAGGTAGGGCAGATATCATGATATCCCAGCACAGTTTAGCTTGAAAAATGCCAGTTGTACAATGCTCAGCCTAGTACATAGACATAACTTCTTTCCTCTGCCATAAGGTTTTTAAGTCAGATTTCTCTGCTGGAAAACAAAACAAAACAACAACAAAAAAACCCAATAACAACAAGCAAAGACATTTAAGCTGCCAAATAATCCTAAAAGCTAAATTTACAACAGACTTTTAACTTAAAAGCAGGATTGGCCTTCTTTTAACATACAGTATGTTTTGGAAAAGAAAATGATACGTCTAACATTATACTTAATTATGAGAAGCTTGAAACTTTCCACTAAGATTAGGAACAAGGCAAGAATGTCCCCTCTCATGATTGCTTTTCAACATCACACTGGAAGTCCTAGTTAATGCAATAAGATGAGAGAAGAAAATAAAATGTATACCTATTGGGAATGAAGAAATAAAACTGTCTTTGTTTCAGATGACATGATCATCAATGAGAAAAGCTAAAATAATCCATTAAAAAAACTCCTGGAACTAATAAGCAATTATAACAAAGTTGCAGGATGCAAGATTAATATACAAAAGTCGATTGCTTTGCTGTATATCAACAATGAACAAATGGAATTAAAAACACAATATCATTTGTATTAGTGACCCTCAAAAATAATTAGATATAAATATTACAAAATATGTACAAGATCTATATGTGGAAAACTACAAATTTTTTGATATTTGATAAAAATGTCAAAGAAGAGCTAAATAAATACAGGGCTATTCCATATTCATGGAGAGAAACATTCAATATTGTCAAGATATCAGTTCTCCCCAAATGATCTACTGATTCTATGCAATCCCAATCAAAATCCAGCAAGTTATTATGTGGACATTAACAAACTTATTTTAAATCTTATATGAAGATGCAAAACACCCAGAATAGCCAACACAATACCAATAGAGGAGAGAAAATTGGAGGACTGACACTACTTTATTTCAAGACTTACTATAAAGCTACAGTAATCAAAACAGTATAATACTGGAAAAAGAATGGACAAATAAATGAATGGAACAGGATAGACAGACCAGAAACAGACTCACATAAATATATTCAACTGATTTTTGGCAAAGAAGCAAAGGCAATACAATGGAGCAAAAGAAACCTTTTCAACAAATGATGCTGGAACAACTGGACACTTAAATTCATAAATAAATAAATAAATATAGGCACAGACTTGCAGATTTTTGCAAGAGCTTTATCTATAATTTCCAAATCTTGGAAGTGACCTAGATGTTCTTCAGTCAGTGGATAAATAAAGTGTGGTAGGTCCAGGCAATAAAAATTGTCCAGTGATAAAAATAAATGGGCTATCATGCCATGAAAAGCATATTATATTACTAAGTGAAAGAAGGCCATCTGAAAAAAAAAAAACCTTACTGCTTAATTCAACCATGTGACATTCTGGAAAAGACAAAGCTATGGCAATAATGAAAAGATCAATGGTTGAGTGTTGGGAGGGCAAGAATGGATGAATAGACAAATCATGGAGAATTCTTAGGGTAGTGAAAATACTCTGTATGATACCATAATAATAGATAGATTTTAACATATATTTATCCAAACCCACAGAATGTACAACACCAAAAATGAACTGTAATATAGACTATGGACTTAGCTTGATTATTATGTGTCAATGTAGTTCATCAATTGTAAACAAACGTACCAGTCTGGTGGGGAATGTTTATAAGAGGGGAGGCTGTGCACATGTGGGGACAGGAGACATATGGGAATTCTCTGTACCTTTCTCTAAATTTTTCTGTGAATCGGAAACTTCCCTAAAAAACTAAAGTCTTATTTAAAAATCATTCAATGCAACTCACTCTATTAGGAGAGTCATAGGAGATTCTCAGTAGGTGCAGAGAAGCAATTTGACAAAATTCAGCATCCATTCATGATCAAAAAAAAAAAAAACCTTTCAACACGCTAGGAATAGAAGGAACTTCATCAACCTGATAAAAATACACATCAAAACCCAAAACCCAAAACATTCTACAACAAACACCATAATTAATAATAAAAAAGTTGAACACTTTCCCTCTAGGTCAGGAACAAGGCAAGGATGCACACCTTTATCAGTTCTGTTCAACATCATATCAGAGGTCCTAGCCAGTGCAATGAAAGCAATACAAAAAAATAAAAGGCCTACAAATTGGAAAGGAAGAACTAAAATTGTCCTTATTCATAGACAGAATGATTGTGTTTGTTGTGAATCCTAAGGAATTAAAAAAAATCTACTAGCAATAGTAAGTGAATTTAACAAAGCTGAAGAATACAAGGTAAATATATTGATATAAAGATAGTAATATCTCAGGCTTCCCTGGTGGCTCAGTGGTTGGGAGTCCGCCTGCCAATGCAGGGGACACGGGTTCGTGCCCCGGTCCAGGAGGATCCTATGTGCCGCGGAGCGGCTGGGCCCATGGGTCATGGCCACTGGGCCTGCGCGTCCGGAGCCTGTGCTCCGCGGCAGTGAGAGGCCCGCGTACCGCAAAAAAAAAAAAAAAAAGTAATATCTCTACCATTTACATTAACATTAAAAGATATAAAATACTTAGAGATTAATGAAACAAAATTTGTTACATGTAAGACCCATACATGGAAAAACTACAAAATATTGCTGAGAGAAATTAAAGAAGTTCTAATTGAATGGAAAGATATACCATGATCATAGATTAGAGGACTCAATATTGCTATAATGTCAATTCTCCCTGAACTGATCTGAAGATTCAACATAAGCTCAACCAAAATGCTAGCAGCCTTGTTCACAGATTAAAAGAAACCGTAATTTGTAGGTCTTACATTACCTCATTTTAAGACTTACTATAAATCTACAGTAATTCAGACTGTGCAATATTGGTATAGGGAGAGACATATGAGTCCATAGAACAGAGTAGAGAATCCAGAATTAGACCCACACGTTATGGTCAATTGATTTTTCACAAAGGTGCCAAGGTAATTCAATGGGGAAAAGATGGTCCTCTCAACAATGGATCTGGAACAATTGTAAATCCATAAACCTTCATATTTTTCACAAAACTTACACAAAATGGATCATAGACCCAAATGCAAAAGATAAAACTATGTAACTTCTAGAAGAAATAATAGAAGAAAAATATTTATAATTTAGAATGCAAACATACTACCAAACAAGAAAAAGTTGAGACACTGAACTTAATAAAAATTAAAAACTTCTGTTCTTCAAAAGACAATTTTAAGAAAATGAAAAGGCAAGTCATAGACTGGGAGAAAATATTCACAATACGTATGTCTTACAAATGGTTCAGACATATAAGTAAATATCACAACTCCATAATAAGACAAACAACACAGTAGAAAACAAGCAGAAGGTTTGAATAGACACTTCACAAAAGAACACATACTTTATGCTTCCATTTACATGAAAGTCTAAAACAAGCAATCTCAGCTCAGTGGTTTCTTGGTAGCAAGGATGAGAAGATTGATCTCAGAGATGCATGAGGGGACTTTTGGGGTGATGGAAATGTTCTATATCTTGACTGTGATGGTAGTCGCACAAAAGTCATAGAACTCTACATTTTGAATAGGTACATTTTATTGTATGTAAATTATGCCTAAATATAATTTATTTAAAAAATACAAAAATAAAAAAGGTGATAATGTGTTCTTCTCTACCAAGTTTGTTTAAGTATTTGCAGTGTTTATTATCTCTTGTCTTATGTAGAAAATAAGATTCATTGTATTCTGCTTTGTGGAACAAATAATGTGTGTTGAAATTACCCAAGTCTTAAAAAGCAAAGCCACTTACAGTTTCACATTGAGGAGTTTTAGACCATTTCATTCTTTTTAGCATTTTTGGCTGTGCATTTAATATTTACTTTGTCAGTTTTCCCTGTTTCCCTCAAAAGTCATATGTTGAATTTCAGGATGTGACTGTTTTGGAGATAGTCATTAAAGAGGTAATAATTTAAAATGAGGTCACTAGGATGGGCTCTAATTCAATATGGCTGGTGTCTTCACAAGAAAAGGAAATTTGAACACAGACACTTATAGATGGAAAATGATGTGAAAACTCGGGCAGAAGATAGCCGTCTACAAGACAAGGAGATAGGCCTTAGAAGGAACCAACTCCTCTGACACCTTGATCTTGAAATTCTAGTCTCCAGAACTGTAAGAAAATAAGTATCTCTTGTTTAAACTCTGCAGTCTGTGATACTTTGTTATGGTAGACTTTACAAACTAACACAACCTATCCCTATAGTTAAATTCAGTACAAATAGAAACATCATTGAATAAGTAGAACTATATTGTGTTTTCCCATTAATTTGATTCTTTAGTTTATCCCCAATGACTCTGAAGGAGGAGGAATGCACACTGAGAAACACATATATGCTCAGTTTTACAAATCAATGAACCTAGCTTCATCTCCAGTTACCATTTTCAGTGTCACTGTTCACGTCAAGTTATGACTAATTTGAAGTGTGTCTCTCTCTAAGAATATCCAAGCCTTTTGAGTGAAGAAATCTGCAACCCCTCTATTCAACATTCTCAGAACTTCTTTGTCTCTAGTTTAGTAATTGACACACCTGGATCAATAACAGAACGTTATTTACTGCCCCTTTAAAATTAAGAGACCATTCTTGGCCAGTGTCTAGTAGTGATGATCTGTCCCTGACTGTGGAAAGTGAGGGCTTATCACGGACTCAGCCTACTATGGAGTTTAAACTCAGTTCCACTGCCTTCTCCAGTTTGAGAACAGGTCATCAGCTTTTGTTGGAAAACAAACCATCCTAAAGCTTAGTGGTTGAAGCAGGTAAACATTTATTTAGCTTATAGTTCTGGGTTGGACTCCGTTGAGTGGTCCTTCCAGCCTGGGCTGAGCTCTTCCAAGTATCTAAGGTCAACTGGCAGGTTGGCTGTAAAGGTCATCCTCAGCTAAGTTCACTGCCCTCACAGCCTCAACAGGTCAGTGGAGGCTGCTTAGGTGGCAGAAGTGAGTTTCCAAGAGAGGATGTGAAATGTTTAAGCCTCTTAAGAATGAATCTCAGAAATAGTACAGCTAGACCAGATTGAAGGGGTGGGAAAAGAAGCTCACTTCTTGGTGGAGGAAGGAAACGGGACGATGCACATTACGGAGTGTGGATGCAGGAAGGTAACTTCTCCTGGCCATCTTTGCCATCTACTGCAGAGAGTATAAAGTACTCATGATCTGAACTGCGAGGCTAGTTTACCACCTTAAAAGTGAGCACGTTTTTTTTTTTTTTAGAAATAAAATAATTGTTCACATTCCACAAAGAGTCACAATGCCCCTTTCTGACAGTCACTTAGCTCAAAATCTTGCCTTATGACTAAATGTTGTTATTCTTGTTTTTCAGATGACCTGGTCTATGTTTCTAGCTTCTTGAGTTAATAGTAACCACAGCCGTCACTGAGTGCATGCTGTGTGCCAGGCACTGAGCTAAGTAGTTTACCACATTAGCTCATTTCAGTTGTCATTCTCATTGGAGCTGGTGGGAAGGCTTTAAGAGGCCAACTCTATGCCAACCCTCTCACTGTCGTGGGGTTCCTCCTGCTGTGCCCAGTCATCTGGGTGAACTGTCTTGGATGACAACCCTGTAGATAACCATTTAGGTATGTTGTCAGCCTAGCTATCTCAAAAAACTGACTCTATTTAAATTGTCAGTTTCCCCTGGCTGAGACATCAGAAGCTCATTAAAAAATATTCTCACCCTTTCCTGGTATTTGCTCTATAATTGATACAGTTGAGTCTTAGCACATTGAGTAGAGCTGGAAGTTCAGCTGTTTCTTTCTTTTTTTTTTTTTCTCTCCTCAGTCCTTGGCAAAATATTACCCTCAGAAAGCAGTAAGAATAATAACACCCTAGCTACTTTCTATTGATTAGTAATTCAGTTTTCTCTTTAAAGCAAATCAACATGGTTACATATGTAGTATAGTACAGCAGAAATAATTACTAAAAGACCTACAGATTGTCAACTTGTAAAAGGTGATTCTGATATATACAGTGGGCTATTACATTCAAGATCCTGAATGAGGGGTACAAAACTGTAGATAGCATCCTGACACTTCTTCAGTCATTGGTAACTCAAATAGCTGGTAGTGGCAGGGTGGTGGAAACCCACTAAGGAAAAAATATTAAACAGCTTGGTTATGTTCTTTTATGTCTCTGTACCTACACAATTTGCCACATTCAATTTCCCTGCATATTCAGCACCTATTTAAAACATTTAGTAGTCTAAGGATGCCATCAGAACAAGAAGATCAAGTCAAACACAGAATGACCTCTCACCAACTTGCTATGCCATGCTTTGGCGGCAGAATTGCAAAGATGATAATAGCTGTTTTAATAAAGCATGGTGACATAGCCTTTGGTCTTTTTTTTTTTTTTAATTGTGTTTCTATTTATTTTAAGTCAGATATAGTCATTGTAAGCATCCAGAGACTTGTGAAAACAGAAAATAAAAATCACCTGTAACCCTATCACCCAGAGATAATCATTTTTTTAAAAAATTGAGGTAGAGTTGGTGTACAATATTATATAAGTTTCAGGTGTACAACATAGTGATTCATAATTTTTAAAGATTATAATCCACTTATATTATTATAAAATACAATACCACAATGCTAAGAACCTTACACCAAATTGTTCATAACATCTTATTTTTTTTAATTTTTTTTTTTTGCGGTATGCAGGCCTCTCACTGTTGTGGCCTCTCCCATTGCGGAGCACAGGTTCCGGACACGCAGGCTAAGTGGCCATGGCTCACAGGCCTAGCCACCCCGCCGCATGTGGGATCTTCCCGGACTGGGGCACGAACCCGTGTCCGCTGCATTGGCAGGTGGACTCTTAACCACTGCGCCACCAGAGAAGCCCAACATCTTATGTTTAAATAACACTTGGTAGTATACAAGAATCTCATTTATATTGTCTAATTTTATCCACACAACAACCGCATGGGGTAGATAGTCAGTTATAAACTCCCATTTTAGCAATAAGAAAACTAAGATCCAATAGGCTGAGTGTCTTTCTGCCATCCCAGGATTAATACATGCCAGGATGTACAGAGGCTAGAGCACAGAAACTGGACTTATTCTACTGGCATTCAACTTGGGGATTTGCCACTTTCAAGCTGTATGAATTATATAATCTCTCTATGCCTCAATTTCTTCATCTAATAGTCCCCTACTAGCAAGGCTGTTCTGAGGATTAAAGATGTTACTATACTGAAGTTCTTAAAACACATGACACATAGTTAATAAAAGTGTTAGCTATCATAATAATTCTCTTTTCTTTAATCTATCATGATAATTTTCTGTTCTTCCCTAAATCAGGCCTTATGAAAATTTTATAAACACATTTGCTCAAAACAATAGCTACTGGTGATCAATCATTGAACAATTCATCAAGGATTTCTCACAAGAAAATGATTCAAAACAGGAGACAGCAAACTGGGGACACATAGATATAATTTTTTTGGGACCCAACACATTAAAACATTAATTAATTGACAACATTTAAACATTCATAGATTTCAGACAGAACATACATTTGTCTTGCCTTGCATAAAAACTGTAAGAGCTAGGGACACAAAGCCACATTCTGCTTGAATGAACCACAGTTTCCCATCCCTCAGTCTTTCACATGGACGTGTGTTTTTCACTCTGACCTCCATTGCCATTTTGTTACTTCTTGCCCACTTTGCCCACATTGATGTTATCTCCTTGGCCCCTGTAGCAAGTTGGATTTATAATTTTTCTCTAGAAAATAGAATATTCAGGATAACATTTTGATGATGAAAATCTAGAAAAAGGAGCAAACAGTTGTGAAGCTCAGACCATGGTCTTCTGGAAGAATCAAGGGCATGGAACTTTAGATTCCCTGCTTAGATTTCTAAGTTATTCTTTATTTGACTTCTATAGCACCAAATTCATTCTTGAATTTGTGACCTAATTTCGTTGTGGCTCTCATCAGTGTTTCTTCTTGCAATTGTGATGACAGAGAACAATGTTTTAGAAATAGAATCATAAATAAAATTGCAACTACATGTACTTTTGGTCCCCTGAGGGCTCCTTCTTGGGCACTAGGCAGTTATCAGTGACAGTTGTCATTAGCCTCTGCGCTGGTGATCCATACGGCAAAGAACTTAAAACTTTATTTTTGGTCCAGTGCATGACCTCAAATGTCAAAACATGTCCTGCTTCATAAATGTAAACTTCATGAAAATTCCAGCCAATTGCTACTTTCATCACTTCTTAAGGAACAAACCAAAAAACAAACAAAAAAACCCAGGCTTTTAAATAAATTAGATATCCAACAGGTAATTGTGTATGATGATAAAAAAATGTATGCAAGATAGAAATGATTTCAATAGAGGTCCCTGGCTCTCATTTCATGTGCTTCCTTTTTGACCTATGTTGCCTAAGTAGAAGTTTGGGAACCATCCTCTAAATGCCTTGCAAGAGAGTCTACTATGGGCAGAGGAATTCACTGACAATCATATGAGAAATTATGTTACATTTAACTCTTAAGAACTTTCTAATAAACCAACTTTTTGATGACCTACTGGATATTATATTTACAAGTGGGTGTATCACTTTTACATACATTTGACTATTTTTTCTCCTCCTTAAAAGAATTCTGGCTTCTGTGATTTACAGAATGGGCCAGCCATGCTCCTGCTAGTTGCCAAGAGTCCTCTGAAATTCTTTCCTCTAATATTTGGCACATGGCTGCATCCTAGAGGTTAAGTCTCTAAAATCTATATTTTACTTATGCCCAACATCCCAGGTCCTAATTCAGAATCTCTTGTCTATTACATGATTGTGACATGCCAGCCTTTCTGCTTCACATACCTTTGCTCTTCAATCCATCAAGCTTATCTGCCAGATGTCATCCTGAAATGCAGACAATAACCACGGTATGGAACACATTCAGTGGTTTCTTGTTACCTATGATATAAAACTACATCTCAGGATGACAGTCAATGGTTCTTAGATATGGTCCTCTTTTATTTGCTCAGCTTCACATTCGATTTCTTTCATTTATTCATCGTTTAACAAGTGTTAACTAGACTTATTGTGGTAATCACTTCACAGTATATACAAATATCTAATCATTATGTTGTACACCTGAAACTAATATAATGTTATATGTCAATTATATCTCAGTAAAAATGTTTATTGACCATGACCTATGTGTCAGGCATTGCCTAGGTGTTTGGAATAAATTAGTGACTAAAACAGACAAAAATAACTGTCTTCATGGAGCTTATAGGCAGAAAACTGTGGCTACGTGACATCTATTTTATAAATAGTCTTATTGGAACACAATCATGCCTATTATTTTCATATCGTCTAGGCTGCTTTCCCATCACCACTGCAGAGCTGAGTAGTCGCAATAGAGACCACCTGTAGGATTTATAGAAGGCAAAGCAAACTCCAAAGAAGAGCACTTCAGAGCCCCAAATATTTACTATATGGCCCTTTACAGGAAAAATTTCAATGCATGCACACAGGTGGAGGAATATCCACACCGCCTTGTCTCTATTCACAAAATTCCCATTTTCCTCTGTACATATTAAAGTCTTATTCTTCTTTCAGGGCCCATTTCAAAATTTCTCTTCATTATAAAGCCATGCTGGGTTTTCTCAATTCAAAATTGCCTTCTTTCTGTTCATTCCAACACTCAGCCTTTCTTTCATCTTTTGCTATCTGAAATTTCACTTCTAGATGTGGGGCTCTGGGACCACAGACTATGACTTATTCATTTTACCTCTACCTCTAACAGACTAGGGTATAATCTGTACCCCTAGAAATCAAGTGCCCCAAATTTCCCAGTGAGAACCTGGAATTTTCTATTACATGGAAGTCAATCTAATTTATTATTATTATTTGCAGACTCTGTTTCTCTGGACTGAACATTGTACCCAGATGGGACTGTGCTGTCCAAGCCTGCGGCACTAACTGCAGATCTCTTCCCAGTCGGATCCCATATTGGCTCTGGAACTCTGCAAAACCCTCGATAGCCTTCCCAGGGATTGCTGGATTCATCCCCAAGGAGTGATCAAGAGGACCCCTCTGTTCCTCCAACTGGTGCAAACACGCTACCATTTTAAATCAGTTTATTTATTTATTTTGTTTATGTATTTATTTATCTATGTAATTTTCTAATTGGCTCAGTAATGAGCCCATTTATTCTTTCATGCTTATATGATTGTTAGATAAAAGCAGAACTAGACCTTGGATTCCTGAAGATAAAAGGGCTCATCAGATTAGTGCAGCAGATGTGTGCTCTTGGTCAGAGCACCTTTCTGTCTCTGAGAAATTTGTTTTTGTTTCACAAAAGAATAGGTCCCTACATGCTTAATGACTTTGTAAGCTCCGAAAAGCTTCTCTGAAAGTATTATTTGTAGGATTTATAGAAGGGAAAGCAAACCCCAAGATGTCATTAAATTATTTTTACTTTCTAGAAAAATATGGGAAATTTGAAGGCATTTAACTCAGCTTCACAAATGGTTTTCGAATGACATTTGATTCACAAAGGTCTTGTGAGCTATTGAAGAGTGTGTTGGCTTTATTAATGCTTAAGGCTCTGCCCTGCCCCATCTAGCGACTGCCTTCTCTCTCAGTGATTTCCATAGCTTAATGTTGTGAAAACACAAACTCTGGCTGCAGAAAACACACTCAAGCGTTCCCACAGAGGCAGTGGTCCATGACAACCTTCAGATAATCTTGCAGCATAATTTTTCTGTGTTTTCTGGAATGCTTGTAAGTTTCTTACAAACAATTACACTGACTCTACAGTGGTCCAAATTGCCTCTTAGAAGAGCTGTAACAACGAAACCAAGAGCTATGTCTGATCATTTTTGTTACAGAGACAAACATATCCATGAAAATGAATCAAGCAAGTAAAGGAATTGAGAAGCTAAATGATATGTATGATACAGTTTCCAAATCAATACCTTGTAGAAGTGGAACACAGTGACAAGGGTTGACTCACATATGTAGCGATAACTTCTTTAAAATATTTTCTAAGCTTATCATCTTTTGTATGTAGATAGATCATGTAAGTATAAAAGAGAAATCACCCATATTGCATAGAATTTTAACTTCTAATTTTTATAATTGAACCACATTTTTTGCAAATATGATAGAAGAAAATATTTAATTTATTACCTAGTGGTTATATGGACCTCAATCCTACTGGTCATTGAATACGGTTTAGTGTCTCACTGACAGTGTGAATATTACAGACAATCCCATGTGCAGGTGCTGTAATCATTGCCAACTAGTTTTCTAATATCATTCTTTCTTTCATATTTATTTTCCAGTTTAACTGAGCCTCTTGTAGTATGCTGATATTATTGTTTCTTTTATTTTTATATCCTAATCTAATTGAATTTTTGTATAAGATGCCTTTCTCTTCCCCATTGGCTTTGTTATGAGCTGAATTGTGTTCCTCCAAAAAAGATATGTGCATGTTGGAATGTGATTTTCTTTGGAAGTAGGGTCATTGCAGATGTAATTAGTTAAGCTGAGGTCATACTAGAGTAGGGTGGACCTTTAATCTGACATGATGGGTGTCCTTATTAAAAGAAGGCCATGTAAAAAGACAGGGGCCCAGGGGGGTTGCCATAGGAAGATGGAGTGATGCATCTAGAAGCCAAGGAATGCCAGAGCTCATCAGCAAACAGCCTTCAGCCCAGGCAGGAGCTAGGAAGAGGCAAGGAGAGATTCTCCCACAGAATTCAGAGGGACCATGGCCCTGCAAAAACCTTGATTTGAGATTTCTAGTCTCCAGAACTTTTACAAAATAATTTATGCTGTTTTAAACCACCTAGATTGCTGTACGTTGTTACAGCCATCCTAGGAATCTAACACTGGCTCCTAGGAACTCTCCCGTTGTTCTTTTCAGTCCTGTCTTCCACTGGCCTCCAGATCCACCCTGTACTCTGCCCAGGAGACTGACCCCAACAAGGACAGTCACAGCCCTCAACCACCATCTGACTTCCAACTGGGTTTGGCCAGTGGGGACCCAGGCAGGAGATTAGAGGGAAGGGTATTTATTAAGGTCAAGTTATTTATTGCCTGAGTTCTCTTCCTGTGAGGTTTCTTGGGCTCGATATGTCTCTTAACTCAGAACCATGGGTAAAATACATTATTATTTAATATGCTACACAAAATTGATGACATAACAGAAAGGTTTAATTGTCTCAATACTCAGTTTCTTTTCAAATTGGCTTCTCTGCACTTGTCTCCTATTCCAGGTTTTCTCTGGGGTCCAGTTCCTGCCCATCTTCTAGGCTCAGAGATCTGCTGCTTCACTGGTATCAGCCCTGTGCTATTGCATCAACCACTGTGATTCCCCTGCACTCCACCCACATCCTTGTAAACAGGTCCTTCTGTAAATATTGCTTAATTTATACTAACTTGAGTGAGGACAGCTGCATTTCCTCTGGAAACCCTTCCATCACATTGTCCCTGTATCAGAGGTATAATTGAAGCATGTTTACCATTAAATATCTCTTCAGTTTCCTCTCATAAACTTTCCTTCTCCTCTATAGTCATCTGCCAAATTTGGGAACTCCTGCTTGAGAAGATTTCAGGCCAGTTTCCCCTGGAGTCTAGTCTGGGAGGGTACCTGAATGGAGATCTGAACAGTTTTGCTGATGGCTAACACTGAAGGGAGAGGTCCTATCAATAGCTATGACCACAGAAACAGTAACAGTGGGTTCACACTAGGAACTGATGGCTGACTCTTTTTAAGAACAACCGGGTTTGTGGCATTTTAACTTGCCCTAGTCGCATTTACTACTCTCCATTTCCGTGGTATCCTTGAAAAATCATAGCTTACATTTGTGGTGAAAATCAGAAGACTGACAGTCACCAGAGGAGCAGAATGGTGCTGGAGCTTCTTAAAAGTCTAATTTTCAGGAAAATGTCCTTATCTGTCCTAACTCGTGGTTCCCAGGAAAACTCCACTCACAAGACTGTCTGTATTTGACTTGCCTCTTAGCTTTCCCAGTGAAACGATCATTTTCTCTGAAGGCAAATGTCAGAAAAAATCAAAACAAACAAAACAAAAACAGGCAGTTGATTAATTTCATGTCTGCTTGAGGTGGTAAACAGCTGGAGCAAACAAATGAACTGAAAAACTTAAAAGGGAAAGTTGGGAAGTAAGATGTCCATAGGGACTTTGATAAGCTCCGAAATTATTCCAAAAATCTAGAAGGCTCTGTGCATACCCAGGGCTGTGTTCATGCACAGAGCAGTGCACATGCTAAGCAAAGTCCTGAGCAGGTTCCAAGCTCCCACCTCTGGTTGACCTTGAAACTGCCCAGGCAGGAAGCAAAGGCTAAAGCAGAGGTGCAGACTTCCAGGTTAAGCCTTGCAGACATGTCCCAGCACCCACACAGAGCTGCTTGGTAAATAATAGTAGACTTATTGGTTACAAGCATTTAAGGAAATCTCTGTCTAACCATTAACTGACCACTAATCTAATTGAGCAGAGACTTTAGCGGCCACCCATGACAAATAACACAGATTTAGATAGTTCATAAAATTCTCTAAGACAATAACAACTGTAACAAACAGCTAAAACAAAAAACTCTGGGGAGATGTGAGAATTTGATTTCCAGATTTTTCATGTTATGTTATTTAAAATATCTAGTTTTCAATTAAAAAATATGAGGCATACAAGGAAACAAGAATGTATAAACCACACATGAGGAAAGCAATAATCAATAGAAACTGTTCTTGAGGAGCCCTACAAGTTGGACTTTAAGTGAGCTGCTCCAAATGTGCAGAAAATACTACAATAAACCATGTCTGGAAAAGTAAATATAGTAGGAGATGACGTTTCACAAAATGGAGAATATAGATACTGAGATAGAAATTATTTTTAAAAAGAACTAAATAAAATTTCTGGAGTTGAAAGATACAATAACTGAAAAGAAAGATTCACCACAGGGGCTCAAAAATAGATTACTTCAGACAGAAGAAAGAATCAAGAAGCAACAAACTTGCTGATAGCTCAATTGAGATTATCCTGTCTGAGGAACAGAAAGAAAAAGAATGAAGAAAAATGAACAGAGCTAAAGGACCTGTGGGGCACCAACATATTGCATAATGGGGATCCCAGAAGGAAAGGAAAGGGAGATAAAGTCAAAAAGAATATTTGAGAAATAATGGCATAGTCTTCCCAAATGTGATGAAAAAATATTAATCTTTATATCCAAGAAGTTCAATAAGCTCCAAATAGAATAAATTAAAGAGATCTGCATCTAGACATTTCATAATTCAACTTTTGAAAGCCAAAAACAAAGAGAGTCTTGAAAGCAGTAAAGAGAGAAGTGAGTCATTATGTACAAAGGAATGCTCATAAGACAGCTCCATCAACTTCTTAAAATTTAAAACTTTTGATGATGATTTGTAATTTTACATTTGCCAAAAGAGAGTAATGTTGCATTCAGTTAAGAGTGAAAGATCTTCCTCACAGAGATTTTCAACAAGTAAGCTCCTCTCCTCTTACCCGTGCAGCATTTAGAAGGTGTTTCCCAAATTTCTACTTGGATAATAATTGTTTAAAAAGGAAACAAAATGAGTGCCAGGGCCCTCTGTGAAATACACAGTGGTATGCAACGGTATTTTATATAAATGGTATTTCATCAATACCAATCACTTGTCAGATGTCCAATTTCTTTAAAGGAGAAATGTAAAATTGTAAAACTGTAAAATGATAGTGATAAAAGTAGCAATTGGCTAGAGTTTTCGTAATGTTGCCAAAAGTATAAATCTTGATGACCTAATGAATACATTTGAAGAAAAGGGAGCCAGAAAAATCTTATGGTCAATTAATACATAAATAAAGTCTTTTTGTATTGTATAAATTATGACAGAATTCTGTTTACAATTTACATTCATATATCACTATTACTCTATTATGTTTTATAAGTAATAAAACATTTTAAAGGAAAAAAATTTACATTTTAACACCTTTAATTGCACTCTTTCCCCCTGCTTTTTAAACAAGGAGTCTCAAATTTTGTTTTCCTTTAGTCCTGCATATTATATAGTTGGCCTTGGGCAGGAAGCACATGGTTTAGAACCTGGCTTTAAAATGGTAGGGCACCACTTTTAACTTAAAAAAATTATATTTTTAAAGAAATAAAAATGTCATAAATGTCTAAATAGACTGGATCCTTTATACTTGATCCGATCTAGCTTTTGGAAGAAATGTCATCTTTCTGTTCTCTAGGCTATAGCTGCAAATGCTGTAGGGCAAGGCTCTTGGTGCTGGGGGGTGAAATCAACCAAGGCCCAGAGGTTCTGAACCAGGTATGAGGTGTGATACCAGCACCTTCTACAGAGAAAGGCTTGGAAATATGAGGCTGAGGGGCACTCCAGGCATGTGTTGGTGAAGGCCAGGGAAGTTATCATTTCTAAATGTTCAGAACAGTGTTCAGTGCTTCACAATAAAAATGTGTCTTGCCCCAAATGTCAGCAATGCTCCAGATGAGAAAAGATTTTTAATCTTTCTTCCTGCCCAGCACTATCTCCTCTCTCTCTGCCACTCAGTAGCCCCAGTGGTGCAAACCACATCCAGAAGATCCATTACACAGATTTATTTCACTTAATATAGTATGAGAAATAGACTGAGCCAACTTTGGCCAGACACATAATAGCACGGGGAGATTTCAGTGTGACTTGGTTAAGAAAACCAAAATTTCCTCATATCCAACAGGGTCTTCACTGTTTCTGAAGCTTGTGCAAGGTGGAAGGACAAAGCAAAGGCTTTTGATGCCATTCCATGCAATTTACTATGTGTACAGAGAATCAAAAGATACATTTCATTAACTATGACCTGAGAGAGCAAGGGTACACTAGAAATATATGCTAAGTGCTAGTGTTGTCTGGAACACTAAGTTTTCATGCAGTCAGCTGTTTCACTTTTCTTCTTGAAGATAGTTATTTGTTATTCTGCTATTGCTATTCCAGTTGGCAAAGCTGGCATACTTATACGCCATTATCTGTAAAGTTAGGATTGGCCAGATAAGGCAGCAGAATCTTACAAAACTACCTATTGCTACCAGGATGGCATAGACATCTACAACTAGGACATTTACTACTTGAAAACATTTCCTTCAGAATTATACAGATTGTTCAAATCTTCAAACAGAGGAGCAAGACAAATTGGAAGGGCAAACATGAAAAATCAGTTATTTTTTCCAAGTGTGTGAAATTACTCTATGTTAAAATTTAACATCAATTTGCAATTTATGATAAAGACCTATTCCTTTCCTATTCTCTCCAATAAGTTGCATCTTATGTTTTTTTTTTCAATAAATTCGATGCATTTGGAAAAATACACAGATGGTTTAATTTCTTTAGGGAAGTGTATGTATCTAGGATAATGTTCACAGCTGCTATAGAATGCATTTCTTCACTGAGGCTACCACCTGATGTTCATAACATAAAACTGGAACAAAAAGTACAGAAGCAAAGAATTTTTAAAAATGAAAAGGATTACAGAAAAACTAAGATTATCACTATGTTCTCTTAGAGAAAAGTGGAATAATCTAAGATTGAAGCACATCGTTAGTGCCAAATCAGTGCAACAGAGAAAGTGCCCAATAAACCTCTGAATTCAATGGACTGAAGAGAGAGTGATTATGCATTTGCATTTAAAGAAGTGGTGTTTGAAGCTCTGTTTTTTGGCCTTAAATAGCACTGGGTGCAGTCTTGCCAGCCAGTGGAGTTGGAAAGTCTTCGAAAAATCAATGCACATAGAAGTCATTCATATTATGTTCTAACTTAAAGATTCACCAGGCATAATAATTATTTAAAGACCTTAATTTCCTAGTTTGTCAATGACATTATTTAACACCTACTGTGTATTTTACATTGAACTTGATATAAGAGAAGTGCAAAACAGGCATAGTAGCTGTAACCTACTATTGTCCCTTCTTGCTTCAAATTTTTATGTGTCTGTGTTAGAGTATTTTTCTGGACTACACATGCTTCCTCTTCTTTATACATATCTGAATTCTATTTATCATTCATCGGGCAATTCAAACACCCAGTCCTCTATATAAGAATCTGTGACCAAGAGTTATCTTTTTCCTTTCTGAACCAACATTTTCTGTTTTTATAAGGTAGATGGGCATGTATGTATCTATGCATGCATGTATGTATGTATGTATCTATCTATCTATCTATCTTTCTATCTATCTATCTGTCTACTTTCAACCTGTGTCTGCCTTTAATTTACCATTTATTGCAAGCCTGCTAGGTACAAATTTCTTTGCTCAATACTTTATAGCAAACACTGATACAGTGCATAGTATGTATCAGAACACTATGAGGTTGGTAATATTATTACCCAGCCACATCTTACTTATGAGTAACTTGAGGCACAGAGACATAAAGTGTCTTACCCAAAGTCATTTAGTTGGTAAATGGTAGAGCTGGAATTTAAACCTAGGCTATTAGACTCCAGGGTCCAAGCTCTTAATCAGTATGTTGTATTTTTTTTTGCATTATCTTCTTTCATCTCTACCACAATCCTGTAAAGAACGAAGTACAATCTTCATTTAACAGATGATAAAAATCAGCGTTATGGTCATGCACACTAACAAATTATCCTGCCTGTGGTTCACAGATACTGATGGAAGACAAGAGACTCCTAGGTTAGAGACAAAGGACTTTATTACTCACAGTAATAATAGTAGCCAGAATATCAGGGTTTTTTATTTGTGTGCCAGTTCCCTAAGCCCCAATTCTAACAGGGCAAAAGGAAGAGAAGCAGGTGACTATTTTACATGCAGTGGACAACATTATAAGAGGGGGACCCTGAGCTTGGGAACCCAAGTCTTCTACAACAGGAAGTAAGCACGCCTGTCCTTTGCCCCAGAGGAAGACATGATATCTGTCTTTCAGGGCTGTCTATAAACATCAGTAAAAGGAAAGTACAGAGCACAGAATGCAGCGACTCTGCTCATAAGATATGCAGAAATGTGAGACACATAGATAACTTATTCTCAACAAAAGTCACACAACTAGTGAATAGAGGAATTCAAATTTGAACCTGGGTTTTATAACTCCTGTACTTTCTCCAATGATTTAAAACTATTGACCTGTTTGCTCCAGAGCTTAGTCCTTCCATAAGAAGATGGACTCTGGAACACATTATAACAAGTTTAAAATTCATAGTTATAAAACAATAAGTGAATAAATCTAATTTTCTTTATTTGTTTATAAATAAATTCATTACAGTTCATGAGCTCCTATTCTACATAATAGTTGAAAAATGTAATATAATAAATCAGGGTGACTCAACCATTTCCACTTTTAAATTGGGTTCTGTTGGATAAATAATCAAATTCAGAATTCTTCTCTTCCCTCTGTTCTTCACTCCTCTCTGGAGGATATGTTTCCAGTTGATCTATATATTGCCCTTACATCTGGGAAGAGATGCTCTTATCCACGTGCCATTCTTTTTCCTTGCAGAGCTTGCAGTGAAGCTCATCCCAACTATCCTGGTGGGTGTCATAAGCTAACAGTCCCTGAAGTCTTGCTTACCATTCCTGGAAGGACAAAGAATCTGCTGTTGCTGTCCATGGTCCTGGCCTGACTTCCAGCCAAGACCTATTTCAGTCTCCCAGCACTGTCAGTTTAGCCTTCTTTTATGGCTTAAGTGGCATGCAGGACCTGGGATTTCTCTTTGAAGCTTGTAGATTTTTCATTAGTCTATCTGGATTTATGTTAATGTATATTAACCCTTTCTTTCCAACTCTGCTTTGTAGCCAAAACCCAATAATCCTAGGAATGTGAAGCACTGGATCCTTTCTCTAGAATTCAGACTGGGCCCAAATCTTAGGCCTACCCTCTCCTATCTCCCTCTTCCAGTTGATTGTGAAATTCTTATTTCCCTTTTAATAAGCAGATGATTTTTACTTTTGTTAAACTCTGTGGCTTATAATATAAATTCTCTGTGCAGTTTTGCAAGAATTGTCTTCTTGAAACCCACAAAAGGTTGGCTTTTCCAAATAAAAACCTTGTTTTTAATATTATTCTTTGTCATTTGTCATTCATTCATTTATTCATGCATACAATTATTTGGTATAGATTTACCAAAACTATGTTCAGCACAATTGTATTCTTTGTTCAGTGTCTTATTTACCCTCCCTCTGAGTCATTAGTGTAGCAAATACTCAATAATGCACTAAGAGTATGGTGCTGGGAAAGGAATAATAGGGTAAAAGGAATGAAAAAAAATTAACTATTAACCTTATGCAATATTTTAAAATGCAAATTAAAGACCAAAAGTTTAAAATAAACATTATAAGAATACATTAAATAACGTATTCAATATAATTAGATATGAATGAATAGCAACCAAATTTTCTCTGGTCCAGAAAATTTCTCTCTTCTTTGCAAACATACTTTGTTTTTTATTTACCCTGAACATTTATGCACCAGAGGTTTTCTCCTCTTTCTATGCTATTTAAAAAGCTAAGCACCAAAAACTGCTTCAAGGACATTTAAATCCTACTTCCATGACTACTCAAGGTAAAAGAGACCAATTCTCTTGGCGTCTCCTGCACCACAGCTTTCCAACCAGTATTGGGAAGTACAGAGTGTGCCATGAGTAATTGCAGGAACACTCAAGATATTGAGCCTCTCAGCCCTTTGGGTGTCTAGATGTGAAGTGGATTGCTGGAACCTCCAGGCTGGTCACCTCTGGATGTGCAGAGTTCTCTGTTTACACCAAGGTATCCTATAAATATTTTTTCTATGTGTAACATGATGACAAAAGGACTTCTCTATACCAGGTCTTACTAATAACACATGATGTAATTGTGTAGTTATATTTTTCATACGAATATTTATTACTACCCCAGCTGTATTGTATACAGTAATGGTTTTGTCAGTATCTTGTGCATGACAAATTTCCAACAATATTTTAATGGGAATAAAGTCTATTTATAGATAAAAGTAAGCCTAGGGTTAGTTCTCAAAAGTTAAATGGAAGACAATCTATTTTCCAGACAGGTATCTATCTATCTATCTAACTATCTATCTATCTATCTATCTATCTATCTATCTATCTATCTATCAACTATGTATCTATCTGTGTATCTATATCTATCTATCTATCTATCTACCTGGGATGTAACAGGGATATTTCAGTGTAGTCTGCTAGAGAATGTCTTGGTGGAAGTACAGAATCTCTGTTTAAAATGTTACTGATAACTTTGCTTTTGGGTAAATTGAAATCAAAATTCTAAAACTTGAAAACAAATTTTACTGAAATTTGGAAGTCTATTCATGAAAAGCATTAAATACTAGACTAGACTAGAGAGATTAATTTTATTTTTCAATAAACTGTAAGTAATTGAGAGTTTTTCTTTCTCACACTTGTAGAACTATCTTAGTGGGTGACTGTAAGGTATATAGGAAAGGGAAGAGGTTGGTAGCAGTTTGGAGATTTATGTAATATACTGTGAGTGTTTGATGGAAGAAGCCATGTCATATTCAACTTTCTATGATCAGAACTCTACATAGGACTATAAATGTATAATTATAGCTAGTGGCTATAGAAGAGAAAAAGAAACAAAACACATGAAAGATACAATTGAGCAATACTTGGCAACACTCTATGATGAATAAATGAGAAATATGAGAGAGGAGTAGATGATAGTTTAAGTTTGAGAGACTGGAAAAGGGGTGATTATAACAGAATTAAGTAACAGATTACTGTTTCAGCCTTGAGAGATGAATGTCTTTGGTTGGTGAGCAGGAAGAAGGCAAGTAAGAGAGACAAAGTAGAACAAATAAGAAGAGAAGACTTGAGTAATTCATGGTGTGTGTGTTAAAGAACCCAGACTAATAGCCATTTTGGAGAGAGATCCAATAGAATAAAGTAAGAAAATTCCATTGTACTTCCTCTTTTAGAGTGCATGAATTATCTAACAGAGAGCAGTGAGAGAACAGAAGCATTTATTATTATTCTCTTTGACATTTACAAAATGAATGACATTATATGGTATAGTTGAAGAAGCATCAAGACCAAGCAAAGGTTTTCCTCAAGAAATGTTACCTAAGTCAGTAAAATGGTTGAAAGGAAATAATGATTCAATTTTAAAACAAGGAGAGAATGAGAGAAACATCAGTGAACCTTCTCAGTAGGAAGTTTATTAAAATTACTGTTTTGGTTAGTTGGATGAATATGGAAGATAAGCAATATCTTTTTTTCTGGCTGATTCTCACTATAATGTTTAAGTTTTATGTCTTCTTCCCATTTGACATGGTAGAAAGATATAAGAACTAAGGGATTTTTTATGAGTTTAGGTTATATCCAATAGTGTTAAAGTACACTTAAAATACACAGTGACTCACTCATTGTCACTAGAAAGAAAAAGCAAGGCTCAAGCTCTATCTATAAAACCATCTAGTGATTAAAGAGAGGGCTATATTAAAACTACAAATGTTGTATGGAAAAGCTATCTTGGCACACCACAGTAAAACAAAATATCTACATAGTACCTTGGGAATTGTACAAAAAGTGCTAACAAATTTCTTCCAGGAAAGGAAACTAAAGAATAAATTTTCTCAGTGACTCACACTGAATACCCTTTATTTATAGCTTTTTGAATTCTAAGTCAGGCTGGTTATAAATCTACTGCTGCATGTGGATTTTTTCTTTTTTTGTATCTCGGGGTCAGTACTTCCTATGTTGATGTTTATTCAACTATGTCAGTTTTCAAGTCATTCACGAGGAAAAAACTATGAGCAAAGAATCCCTAGATTTTTAATGTAAGTTAAATATTGTTGTTTTGAAACTAAACATGAGGCTAGAGGCTAAATAGCTATCCCCAAATCATAATGCAATGGAGACTACTTAGTCCTGAAAAGATATAGCCTCATTTTGCAGTTTCTTTTATGCAATGATTCATCTTTTATTCTAGTTAATCATGCTACAATGCTAGTCAAAAGAATTCTGGATCAACATGAATAGTATTATAAATCCAGGCAGGAGTTCAGAGGTTTCTACAAGAGATATCTATAATTATTGCTTAGACTGTCAAAAGCATAATAAAATAAACTACAACTCTGAATAGTAGACATAAATTTCATATTAGCCTCATGGAATATACACAGATTAAATTCTAAAAGTCAATTAATTCAAGGTTAAAACTACATTCACATTTGAGGAAATTGTGAAGTGAGGCTCTTCATTATTTTGTACATCATTGAACACTATATTGGACTGTTAAAATACTACACTTAGTATAATACACCACAGCCTTTGAAAGGTATGAAAATGTGATTTTTGGTAATGCTTTATTATTTTTTAAAACAGGAATATTAAATACAAAAGTCAATCGCTTGAGAATACACAGAGAAAAAATCCACTACCAGAAATAATCATAGTTATTCCTTCTGCTTCAGCACCTCAATGGCTGCATACTATTCCATTTTATATCAGTACTGTGTTTCACTTAAATCAATTCCCTCTTGATGGAATAGCTATACAAAGTTTTCACTATTATGAAAGCAGTCATGGATAGCCTCTGTCTACATCCCACTTGTGACATTTTTTTCCTAAGATACCCAAAATGGTGATTACTGAGCATTTTGCATCTTGGCACATTTTTCAAAGTTTCTCAATAGAGAGATTATACTAACTTACACTCTCTTCACCATGACATGATCATACTCATTTCCATTAAAACCTTACAATACCAGTCTGTCGAAATTTTAATCCTTTTCTAACACAGTAGGGGAAAAGTGTCATTTATTCTTTATTTTTTCATATATTGCATTTTCATACATGGATATGTTTTCAAATGCTTGCTGACAGTTCTGTTTCTCAACAAATTAGCTTTAGCTTTGGCTCTTGGCTGAATGCAATACCTACTTATGGTTATTACTACAGTCAGCATATTTATTGGAACCTACATATCTATGACATCCATTCACTCATTTGACAAATATTTATCAAGAAATTAGTATGTGCCAAATACTGAATACATATGAAGAACTCATCATTAAGCAGGAGAAAGCCCTGGTCCCTGTCCTCAGGGAGCATGAAAGGTGACAAATGCACCATGTGGGCCATGGTGAAAAACACAGATTTTATTCTTGTTGTAATGGGAAGACACTGCAGGCTTTGCTTGTCTTTACTTTTTTTAAGCTTTTTTTTTTAAGTGGAGGATACCTATCTGTTTTATGTTGTCAACATAGCCATGACTGTCCACGGGACATTACTGGACGGTAGTATTCTCTGGCTCTGCCTAAACAATGGTGCTTTAGCAATAGAAAATATAGAACAGAGATTGAACCTACTTGGGCTTGTCTATATGTTCTTGAAGAGTTCTCTGAGTGGTCCAAGCCTTTTTATTGTCAAATGAAAGAATGGTGTACGTAATACGATGCTAAAGTTGAAAATGTTTGCCTTTGTTTTAGCAAACAAAGGAAACAAAGAAATGGGTACCCGGTATGACTCCATTGCAACATAATTGAACATGAAGAATTAGGTCATTTATGGAGAATTTGGCAAAGAGGAGGCCCAACCAGTCTTTTCTTTTTTTAAACTTATGACCATAACTTACCATAAATGAATATTTACAAAGTTGGAGAAACGAGGAAAGAAAACACTTCTTGCACAGAATTTCGTTTCTTCTATCCTTCTTTCATAAATTGTTGTATTACAGAAGTTATTCAAATATACAATTGAAAACTAGATAATAAGGACAAGCAAGAATGGCAAAATAAGTATTATATTTCTACCATGCAAAGATTACCACTGTCAGTACCTTAATATACACCGTATACACATATATTCTTCCCCATATGTATGCAATTTTTAATTTATGTGGGATCATACCGTGTATTGTGTTTTTACCCCTTTTCAATCACTCTCCAACTTTCCATTTCAATAAATTTTTATTTTATTTAGAGCCTACACCATGTTCAAATGTTTTCATTTACTTCAAAGATATCTTTTATATCTGGTTTGTCCAAACACTGTCAACTAGAGCCCACATTTCTTCTAGGTGTTAAATCTGTGTTAATATTTCCATCTCTTTTTTATGTTACTAACTTGTTGAAGAGAGTAGACCTTCTGTATAATCTGGTAATAGAATTTCTTTTGATAGAGTTAAATTTTGAGTGTTGTAGCATGATTTCTCTCTTTCTTATGATAGAGGGGAAGATGGTAATTTCCCCTTTCCTTCATCACCTCAAGCCTGTGAGGGCCAGTCCAGGGTCAATATGTATTTCCTAGAGTTTGTGAGCACAGTGAAATGATATCTGAAGTTTTCTTGGGAAAACTCCAAAGCAAGAGATGACTAACTAGCTACCTTGTAACTGCAGAGTAAAGATGGCAGAAGTGGTAGTGATTTGCGCTGCTACCAGTGGTGGGTCCAAGGGTCGAACATGTCTGCATACTGATTGTAGAGCCTAAGATGAGAACAAAAGTTATCAAGGGACTAAGGGAAGGGTCAGCCATATGAGATGCAGAGTTCACACCACAGGAAGTGCAGTTGCATATTTCCAGTAGATTTCTGAGGAGTCAACTTTAAATATTCACTTACAATACATCACAACATAACAGTCAGGCAATATTTTTTCTGTACTTTACACGTCCTTTCCACCCCAATCATGAAAGAGCCAATGGCTGCCTAACGGCAGAAGACAGGAAGAGCCAAGGTTTGGAAGAGGGAGAAAGCTGGTGTTTCACATTCGTCTCTGCAGGGCTCCAGCCTGAATGAAGTCAGCCTGACAGGGGCAAGAAGGAAGCCTGGTGAGTAATGAAATTTGGAGCTTTCATTATTATAGATTAATTACAGGGATCATACAGCTTGTGTGACTTCGATTCTGAAAACTATTTGTTTTCTAGTAGTGACCAGAATCGCAAATGGACCTACTTGAGATTACTTCATCAAGAAGGTTTAAAGGACTGGTGAGAAGAATTGAAAATTGCTTTGTGATTGTCCCCTATCACATCCCACTTGTTCAAAGCACTATTTATGGCCAAATAGTTGCTTCATCCTTTTCGAAAAATAATGAGAAAATAGGATGTGTTCCATTAGATCTCTTTTCATTTTATATGCATGTATCTCCTTGCAGTAACTGCCTCCTTTGAGAGTGAGCTTCTTAACTGAAACTATTAATTTTTATTGTCATCATGCAAGCTGATATTTATGTAGCACTTGATAGTTTAAAAAGCACTTTCATATTCATTGCATTTATTACCACACTTTTACTGACTGCATCCTCTCCAATATTCCTGAGTTACATCTCTATTATAACAGAATTCTCCATGTTTTCAACATACCTCATTATGTTGCCTTCTAGTGACATGATTATATAGAAAGGGTTTCCGAAATTAGAACCAAGTCATTATGTATTTTCAGGAGCACAAAAGAGACCATCAGACACTAGAATGTCTCACATGTGTATTTGGAAAGCAGACTCTTCTATGGGTTGGATGACATTTGGCCATTACCAACAGAAAAACATTAGAATGCTAAAGAACAAATAAAAGAAAAAAAAAAGAAAGAAAGAAACAGACGAACGTCAAAAGGGTTCATAGACCATAAGACATTTTAGTAGGGACAGATTCAGCTTCTTTGATTCTGTTCAGCATATCGCACAACGAGCACCCTTAAAATGAAGATACATGAAATGAAGAAAGAAGGGAAATTGATAGCTAGCAGGTTTCAATAAGAAATATATAATATTCATAGAACAGCAGTTCTCATTAGACATGTAAAAATTATGACAAGGTAAGAATTCTGTAAGAGGTAAAGCAACAGTCAATAATTCTCTCTTTTAAAACAATGACAAAGGACAGTCTATTTTCAGCATTAGTGGCAGTTTTAGAAAAAGGACTCCATTCTCTCTCAACAAAGACACTGAGTAGAAAGTGGAGAGTGTGAAGTCATAGTTTAGGGTCAGAATGTTCGATATTTCAGAAGAGGGAGTATAACTTTTTCATTGTAAAGAAAGAAAGTCACTTCAGACAAGTGGTCTTTAACTACTCAATTGGTAGGGGTATAAGGCAAGAGCTACTGAAAAATATCATGTCTTTATTTAAAGACAGTCTGTTTAGAAGCTAATAAAAACTCCCAAGGTATCTCTACAGGGGATTTTGAAAAACTTCTCTATTCAGTTTCTGTCAGGAGAGTGGCAGGAGCTTCAACCAACAATGGCTTGTTTGAAGGGGTCAGGAGGAGAAAGTCATTCCAGAGGCTAGGTGCTTATTGAAGTCAGAACAGCACATAAATACTCAGAATCTTTCTCACTATTAAAAAAAGAAAGTATGTTATGATTGGCCAGAAATTCTTGCACTCATATCCTAATCCTTTTGTCTCAGGAGTCAAAATCATTCAAAGCTCACCTATAAACCTCTCATCGATTAAGAATTCAGTGTTACTTCCCATGTAGGTAATTAACTTACAGGTTGCAGGAATACACTCACAGTTCATATCACTGTTGCATGTACATTGTAACTGAACACTTGATTGATAATAAGGCTGATTCAGATGCCTAAAAGAGTGCATTTGGTATCCATCAGTGTATGGCACTAAACCAGGAATTGAGCAGAGGATTTAAAAACAATGCCCCATGCTTTCAGATCTCTAAAAATCTATACAAAGCTAAGAGCCACCAAAAATTTTAAAAATCCAGATCACCTTTAAATTTTGCATCTAAGTTTCAGGTAATGATTTCATTCTTTCACAGTGAATATACTTTAGTAAACAAAAAGAAATTAAAAGTACATTTAGGAAATAATTAACATCTTGTTTCTGGTCTCAACTATGACAAACAATGAAGATATTCTCTATTTTCCAGCTCCTCCTTAAATCTCTGTTCATTGAGACAATATGTATGGCAGATTGTATTTTCCAAAGGTCTTTGTAAAAATACGTTGCATGTATATATGGAATCTTGCACTTCCTGGACAAGAGGTGAGATATATTTCCTTCCCTTGAAACTGGATAGGGCATCGTGACTGCCTTGAACCACAGAGGACATCAGAACAGACATTAAGTGGCTTCTGAGACTAGGTCATAAAAGTGTCATGCACCTCACTCTCTTAGTATATTTGCTCTTGGAATCCAGCAACCATGCTGTGAGGAAGGCTAAACAATCCATGGAGAGACTCAGGTGAAAATATAAAAGTGAATTAAATGTTGCCAAAAGGTTTAGAGCGTATATGGGTGGGTAGATAGATAAATAAGGTTAAAATAAAATAAAATGGGGACCATGCTTGAAAATCCCCCAAGGAGACAAAACCTTTTAAACCACATGAGCAAAACTAAATCTACTTATTTCATAAACAGATATGAAACTTAGGTCATTTCTTGTAAATGTCTCTGATAATCATAAAAGAGAGTTAATTCATCTACCTGAAATGGAATAGGATAATCACTTTTAAATAATTCCCTGCCGTCTGGAAACCCCCATTGTAATAACCAATCACTGTAAATGTTGAGCAACTTCCTCCTTTTTACTTTATAAGCCGTCTCACGATGTCACGCCCTTCGTATCCTGAGCTTCCTATCAGTTTTGGATTTGAAAGTCCCAGTTTGCAAACTGTTCCTGTGTACACAATAAACTCTTGCTAATTGCTATTTTATTAACCAGGTAGTTAATTTTGCTATTTATGGAATTTTGACAAGAGATAGAAATAGAGATAGGTTATATAGAAATCTCCACATATACAACTTCAAATTCCACAAAGGAAACAAATTAGTTTAAAAAACCAAATTTCTTGTCTCTTCTGGCTCTTTACCATTTTAACTTCAATGTAAAAGCTTTGCTGTATAAACTGAAATATTTGTACTGACATGACTTTTCAATAATAATCTAACTTTATACAAAACCAAATTTTTTTTTCTTAAACTATTTCTTCCACTGTTCTACTGTCTGATCTTAACCACATCTGCATCTGAACTCTCCAAACCCTTCGTCTGTGTCTATGAAAATACAAATTACTATTAAATATAAAAAAATTATTTATATAACATCTCTAATCTACCTCTATTTCTATCTCTATATAGGGATAGGTAGGTAGATAGATAGATAGACAGATATAGATACCATAAAATGGAACAATATATAATGATCTAAAATGCTGAGAAAATTATGCATGTATTTCCCAGAAAGCGGTGGCTGTGTGCTACATATTTTTAAGTCAAAAAAAAAACCAAACAGGCTATAAAACAAGATATCTAATATGTTCTTATTTTATGATAGATAGGTAGAGATTGAGATATATGTAGATATTTAAATATCTTGATAGATGAATATAAAAGTCTGGAATACAATACATCAAAATATCAACAGTGGTTGTATCTAAGAGGTAGTATAACAAATGATTTTGATTTTTAGTATTTCTCTTACCTGTGTATTTGAATTTCTTTTCCAAGTAGCATGTCTTATTTTAAAATGTTATAAAATTATAAAACCTAAGCTTTATTTCAAATGCTTTAGGCATTTTATTTGCTCATTCTTTTGCCCAATTCTGTGTCCATGATGCTAAAAAGCTAGAAGCACAGGTCTCTTAATGTAACTGGATTCTGGTAATATCCTTTAAAAATGTTCTTCTCTCAAATGTCTATAAATGCTTTTCGCAGGAGGCAGAGTGGGGAAAGTAGAAACCTCTTCTTTGCTAAACTAAAAAGAAACTACAGATTCCTTCCTGCCTTGGAAAATGTTCCCCTTTCGCCCTGACTCCGAAGATACTTATTTGTGTTTCCTGTGTGATATTATCAGTCATTTCTCAACAGCAGGTGCTGTCGTTCAATCCATAAACTTTAAATTTTATGGGGATTTAAAAAAACATCTCATGCTCACTCACAGGTTTGTTATACAACCACCAAGTTTATTGATTTTGATGTGTAGATAGGTGTGATTTATTTATCCTTTCAAATAGTTACTTTTTAATATTTTATTTTATAAAGAAAACTTCTGGAGGAGTCAAAAATGAACAGCAAAACCTTGCTATTCTTTTACTAAGACCATCAGCTAACATCAAAAGACTTTCCATTAATATGTCACAACCCTAAGTGGGATAGTCACTGGAAAATACAACTTCTGTTCTGCCCTTTCCCACAATGTCCTCTCCTCTGTTACCCAGATGTTGTACACATAGGAAAACCACACTTTCCTCCCTAGGTTTGTGATATATATCTCCATGGTTGATGCCAATTGTTTTTTTTGCAGTACGCGGGCCTCTCACTGTTGTGGCCTCTCCCGTTGCGGAGCACAGGCTCCGGATGCGCAGGTTCAGCGGCCATGGCTCACGGGCCCAGCCGCTCCGCGTGGCATGTGGGATCTTCCCGGACCGGGGCATCAGCAGGTGGACTCTCAACCACTGCGCCACCAGGGAAGCCCGGTTGATGCCATTTTAAGGGACGGATTTCTAAAGGGCATGAATTTAATTAAATGTATTCTGGAGCAAAATGGGACAACTTTTTCTGTTTCACTGGATTTATGGGTTCTACAGAAAGTCAACCAGTTACTGCCTCTAAAAGCTAGTGGATCCGTGTTCTCACTGTGTACAAGTTTTTAGAATTTCCTTATGAATAAGATCACAATACCATTAACTACTGGAGAACATTTGTTGTGTCAGCATGAAGAAGATATATTAAAACTGACACAGAATGAAGAAGTTAAATGGAAAAACAGTAACTTTTACATGTTCTTATTCTTAGAAAGATCTATGGGATTAAAACTCATAATGAAGGTTGTACTTAATTTGCATTTTGTTTACATCTATTTGATTGACTTAGCAAAACTGTAACGCAGGCTATATTTTATCTAGAGTGTATACGCACACTTTTTCTCTATATGATGAGTGAAAAAATTATTAACAGAACTCATGCCATTTAAAATTATTGGCTCCATATTTAAATTTTAAAACGGAAGTTCCAAGAACAGCCAGGGCTTCTGATCAAGAAATACTAATTTAAAGAGGAAAATAAGTGCCTTACTTTCCCGGAAACTTCTACCATGCAGGCCTGACTCTTTTTTTTTTTTTTTTTAATTTATGTATGTATTTGTAGGCCACACAACGCAGCTTGTAGAATCCTAACCCCAACCAGGGATTGAACCCAGGCCCTCAGCAGTGAAAGCGTGGAGTCCTAACCACTGGACTGCCGGGGAAGTCCCAAGGTTTGACCCTTTTTAAATGAAAGAGTTGTGACTGAGGGTGGAGCAGAGTGCCTCTGATCTGGCCTTTGGAAGAGGAGGCCCTCCTTTTCCTAAGAATGCATCTACTGTGCTTCTGCTCTTACTTATCTCTGTTTTTATTTTCTTAAATGCAAACACACCCTAATTTGTTTTTTACAGACAGTTGGACAAAAGGCGGGATATAAGATTTGACTAATCAATGTATAACTTGAACTAAAATCATATTTTCCTAGTACTTTAAGATGCCACTAAATGCGAGTTAAGATCTGCTTTTCTATTAGCTCAGATCTGTGTTTCCCATTGTATTAAAGTACTGTAATCTCCGTATGTAATCATGGGATCTCTATATAAGAAATCTAATCTGTGTCTCCAGAATTTTCCAAATTTTGCTTCACACTGGGACCCTGAGAACTTTTTTCTTTAAAGACGGATTCCCAAATGTATCATGGATTTTTTCAATTAGTATCCTTTAGTAATAGGCCAAGGATCACTGGAATTACAGCTGAATCCAAAGAGAAAAGGTTGAAATGAATAGGTAAGCGGAAAGCAAAGGGGATTATTTTCTAAAATTTACATTGGGCATTTAGTACTTCAGACATATTGAGAAGCAGTTTTGCTATTTTCATTTATCTTGTATCATTACCATTTCTCCATGTCATTTAATAGTATTTACTTTGTTTGAGATTAAATATGTAAATATTTTAAGAAAACTCATTGAAGCAAGCATGTAAAATATTTCTTTTACAGGTTAGATTATACTTTTAAGTATTTTACAAAGTTTCTGTTACAAAGCCAGTATTTTATTAAAATAAAATTTCTTTAAAAGCAGTTGAGGAGGGCTTCCCTGGTAGCACAGTGGTTAAGAATCCGCCTGCCTATGCAGGGGACACGGGCTCAAGCCCTGGTCCAGGAAGATACCACATGCTGTGGAGCAACTAAGCCCGTATGCCACAACTACTGAGCTTGCGCACTAGAGCCCACGAGCCACAACTATTGAAGCCTGCACACCTAGAGCCCATGTTCTGCAACAAGAGAAGCCACTGCAATGAGAAGCCCGTGCACCGCAATGAAGAGTAGCCCCCACTCACCGCAACTAGCGAGAGCCTGGGCACAGCAACGAAGACCCAATGGAGCCAAAAATAAATTAATTAATTAGTAATAAAAAAAGCAATTAGGAAACTTTTATTTATCGGAATATGGTAAAGAAAACATAGTGGTTCATAACAGCTAAATATAACAGATAAAATTTTAAAAAAAATCTTTCAAACACAGATCTGAACTGAAACAAATTCCCAGACAAGACTTGTTGTAGATACTTGAATTATCCAATAGAAAATATATAATAAATATTTAAATATTTATAAGAGATAAAGAAGGTAATAAAACAATAAAGGGTATCCTAAGTGAGCAGGTGTATTTGACAAAGAAATAAATGTAACTTCTCAAAATAAATTACACATGCATGCACACTACCTTAAATTAGGAATTCCATGGATGAACAAATTAGAAATTCCATGGATGAACTAAATAGGATATTAAACAAACCAGAAGAAAGACTCAGTGAACTAAACTGAAGAAATGAATCAGAATAAGTCCATTGTTAGGAAGAAAGATGAAACATAAAAAGAAGATTTTAGTGACATAAATGATAGAAGAATAACATTAAATATATGCCTTATTCAAGATCTAGAAAAAAAGAAATAGAGGTAATAAGAGAAGGACTGAACAAAAGGATGAGACACAGGCTGATAATTTTTTAATATGATAAAAGACAAAAACTCAAGATGTGCACCTAAAAATATAATCAAACAACTGAACACCAAAGACAAAAAGAAGATCTTAAAAGTAGTCAGAGAAAAAAATAAATCACCTGCCAAAAACTGGCCATAAGACTGATAGATGACATACCAACAGTAGCAACAGAAGACAAAAAGAGTAGTTTTACATACCTTCAGTATGATGACAGTAAATAGATCTCAACTTAGAATTCTAAGTTTAGTAAATGTATCTTTCAAGAGTAAAAACAAAGTTATTTTCAAGCAAATATCTAAAAAAATTATACTAATCCCTTTTTGATAAAATTCTAAAGGATATGGTTCAAGAAGAGGAAGACTAACCTAGAGGAAGGTCTGAGGTATAATAAAGAATCTTGATCAATGAAAAAGTTAAACATGGGTATAAGCATAAACAAATATTTATTTTATAGAACGGTAAGAATGCCATCTGTGTGTGCCTCATTGAATGTGTACCATCCAGGGAACAACATCATTTAAAATTTCCAGCTAAACTCACTCAGTTATGAGCATGGATACCAAAATTTAAAAAATATTGTAATAAATAAAATCTAATGTATTAAAAACATAATGCATTTTGACCAAGTTGAGTGAATTTTAGGGAGAATAGGTTGACTCGACATTAGAAAACAAATTAATAAAATATATTAATGCAGAAAACACATTAGATACTTTTAAATATCCACTAATGTTTTAAAACAAAAGAAAAACTCCTAATAATTTAGGAATAGAAGAAAACTTTGATCACTTAATAAGGGTGAGTAAAACTGTCTTGCAACCACATCTTATTTAATGGTGAAATATTAAACACATTTCCATATAATCAGGGACATAACTGACTACCTCCTATTACTATATCTATTCAACATGGTTCAGGGATTCCCAGCAGAACAATAACAAGGAAAAGGAATTAATGGTTTAAGGTTTGGAAAGGAAGAGGAGGTTACTATGCCTACATCAGCACTATAAAATAGAAGTAAAATACAGGCCGCATATGCAATTTAAATTGTTCTAGTAGTCACAGTTTTAACAAGATATGCAAATTAATATGTTACAGTATTTATGCAGAGATAGAGACATAAAGCAGAAATAAATCAGAAACAGTTCAGAAATAGATCCATACTTATGTGGAGATTTGCGGCATGTTAGAGGCACTATTACACTTCGGGCAGAAAGGGGAGATATTCAGTAAGTAATCCTGAAAATTAGTTATCTATATGGGAAAATGAAATTATGTTCTTACCTTGTATCTTAAGCAAAAATAAATGACATATGTATTAACAACTTAAAATTTAAAGACAACTTTTCAAAATATAAAACACAACGTAAGAAAATCTCTGTGATTATATAATAAGAAAATACATTTTGAAAGCACATTTTGAAACATTAAAGGATAATTCCATTGTATGACAGATACTTGTGCATTGAAAGATACCATGAAGAGAGTTAGAGAACAAGCACAAGCTAACAGAAAATATCTACCTAACTATAACTGAAAAACAATTTAAAATCCAGAATATTAGAAGGGACTTCTATGGATCAGAAAGAAAAAACAAATCACCCAGTTGAGAAAAGAGCAAATAACTTTCAGGCGTCTCACAGGAGAAAAACAAATAAAGAGCAAAAATATGGATATTTGTTCAACCTTTTTAGTAATCAGAAAAATGTAAATTAAAACCACAAGAAGATAACTTTTCATGCTCACCATATTGGCAAACTCTACTTCACATTTTTCTCTTTCTTCTTCAGAATGTCTTGCTAACTTTGACCATTTTTTCAGCTTATTAAATTATATAAAATCTTCTATTGAAACTTTTATTGGGGTAATGGATCAAGTTGGGGAGAAATGACTATTTTATGATAGGTTTTATATGCAATAAAATAATACGGTATGTCTCTATTTAATTAGGTATTTTTAAATGAATTTCAATTGAGCATTAAAATTTCCTTAAAAAAAGATTTAACATTAAAAAAGATTGTTTCAGGTTACCTTAAAATTTTTTATAGCTATTGTAAATGGCACCTTTCTAAGTATTAATTTTTCTACTTTATTAACAGGTAACTGAATGCTGAACATCTCCCTCTCCAGGAATTACAAATATGGCAGCAGCTACATGGGTGACAGTTCAACAATTTCCAAACGTCTGAATCTCCATTTGCTTGTGCCTAAAACCCAGTCCTTCCTAAATATCCTGGGGGAGCTTCCACAGATCCCTCTAGCTTCTGCCTTTTAGATGTCCTAAGTCAAGAACCCATCTCTTTTTTTCTTTTTTTTTTGCGGTATGCGGGTCTCTCACTGTTGTGGCCTCTCCCATTGCGGAGCACAGGCTCCGGATGCGCAGGCTCAGCAGGCATGGCTCACGGGCCCAGCCGCTCCGCGGCATGTGGGATCTTCCCGGACCGGGGCACGAACCCGTGTCCCCTGCATCGGCAGGCGGACTCTCAACCACTGCGCCACCAGGGAAGCCCAAGAACCCATCTCTTCAGTGAGTGTCTATGTCATGATCGGGGTGTGTGACTCACGTTCCTTGGGAGCCCCTACCTTTGTCTCTATAGCATCTCAACTCTTGCTGTCCTCCTCTGCCGTTACTCATATCAGTGTGTTGGCTGGGGCGACTAACCAAGCTTTGACTCTCTTCTTGAACAATTTGCCATGAGCGTCTGTCCAGCAGACATCTGATATCCATGCCATACATGAGCAGCTGCTCTCCTACCAATTTCCATGGTTCCTGCCTCCTCATTGCTGAAGTTTCTTGTCCCTCTGGACTGTAAGGAATTGTCTTTACTTGAGGGTTCTGACAAAGCTCTTTTGGGTCCTGGTGTGCTTCTTGCTTCTCTCCACTCATCCCACAGCTCCTAAGAGCTAAAGGGAATTCCAGGAGGCAGAGGAAGTGTCTAGCTCCAGAGACTCACATCGGTGGTGGAGTGTTCTCTGGCTCTGCAGCCCACTCTTCCTGGTTGTCTCTTGCACATCCTAGTGTCCCCTGTCCCTTCCTGCCTTCTTTGCTCCCCATTCCCATCCCAGTCTGTCAAAGAGGGTGCAAGGGCTTTCCCACAGGGTTTATTGGTACCTTGAAGATCAGGAGATATCTGAGCACCCAATGTGAATGTTTCTAAAATGTGTTGTCAGTTACGACGATTAGGGAACCATCTAGGTCAGTTTGGGGTTTTTCCAGCTGAGGCATTGCCTAGATCCACATAACGGCCTTTCTCTGCTTTAGCCCTGTCCATGCAGAAGTCTGCTTCTGAGGGGTTTTATTGCCAGAGGACTCAAGCCACTCTCACCGGGCTTATTTCTTGGCAGCCATTGAAATGTAAATGGAACCACACTACTGTTTCTCAAACTGAGTGGTACAGACCACAAATGCCCAATGAGATGCTAATAGGTGCTCTGAAAAGAAATCCTCAAAGTAAATTAGTTTGGGAAACACCACATACTCTTGGAGAATTATGCGTATTAGCATATTAGAGAATCTGTTAAATCCTCATCACTTTTTAGCCACAACTTCCCAAACTTATTGGATCACAGACCCTTCTTTTCTGATTAATATTTATTAATAGTTTGTGGGACACTAGCATTCTGTTTATCTCAGTTTGAAAGACACAGGAATATGCCTTTCTCAGGCTCCTTTTCCTAATCCCCTGCTTAGACAATCAGAAGACGTATTTTGTTGCCGTTGTTTAGTTACTGGCTTCTAATACGGCATCGTTCGGTAATATTAACAATCAGTTTTACTAGTGACACTCAAACTGCACATGTGCGTCCTGATCTCTGCCCCACTCCTGAAGGCTTCCATGACTTTGAGCGCTGCTCCTTGCCTAGTTCTGTCATACCGCATCCTCTGAAACTGGCCTGGGAAGATTCCTCTCAGCCTTCTACACCCTTTCCCATTCCCTGGAAATCCTCACGGCTCTTGCCTTTAGCAAGCCTACCCTGGCATGTTTCTAAAGATCTAGACTAACATTGCCTCCGTTCCTCCTAAGAAGCAGCTTTGAATTCAGTGGACAAATATCAAAGCAGGGAGTGAAGGTTGCCTTTGGCATTTTTTGCGTGCATGCTGGGAGGCTGAGGGCACCATCCAGGGAGTCCACTGTCTCTGCTCAGATGAGCTCTAGTTCAAACCCTTCATCCGATACAGAGGTAAGCGAGGCACACTGAGGTTTGGCATGTTGCTCAAGGCTGCACGGGATGTCATTAGCAGGATTTGTTAGTGCCCGGAAATCTAGGTCAATTGAATCTTAATCTTATGACAAGAACATTTTGGCAAATGCAATGAAAACATACCTAAGAACAGAGATGCAATGCACGTATTGCTCTTTTCTCCTCTTTGTGTCTAAATACATTCCCCACAAAATAGACTCATACAAATGTTGGAAACAGTACTTTATTTAGATGGTTTTATACATCTTGACATGAATTCTGAAGCTGTTGTTTATAAATAAGTTCAGGGAACATATGAATGTGATTATGGTTGTAGGCTGGGGATGATGACACTCCTTCCCCCTGGGTTCTAATGAATTCATAAATTGTAGATGAAAAGGATCATAGCAATTGCTTCATTAATACCCAGAGCAGGTACACAATTATTGAAAATGTTAAGGCTTCTTGTAAATTGTACGAGATTTTAGCTTACTAGCCAGGCCTGTTACTTCCACCTCAAGGCTGTCCTTGAGTCCTGCTTGTGGGGAAATCTCTTGTCTGCAATGCAGAGTTCATTCTGCTCACCTAGCCATCTGAGAGGAGCACAGGGTGCCTCCAGGATGGGACTGATGGCAGATTGCCTCATGGGGAGAGGGGCCTGCTCCAGAGTCCTTAGTGTAAGAGACCCAGCAGCAAATAGGGAAGCTCAGCTCAAGATTCCAGAGTGCACGTCAAAATCAGAGACCGTAAACCCACTAAGCACACACCATACTAATTGTTAAAATACTAAAATATTTCCAGAGTGATTTATTAACAACCTTTCCCTCCCAGCTGTCCCCCTGATCCAGAAGCTTAAGAGCTAATGCCAGGCAGAGCAGGGTCTTCCAAGAGCTCTCTGATCCAGTTTATTCCTGACTGCAGTGGGTTGCAGGAAGCCTGCTCCTCTTTCCATATTCCTACCTCAACCTCCTGAGGAGGATATCCTGCCAACCCACTGGTAGGGGAGCCCAAGGTGGGGCGGGGGGTTGGCTTCTCTCTGCACACCTTGCTTGCTCCTCCAGAAGAGCCTGAGTCTATTCTGAGTGTGGAAGTTGGTCACATGGCATCCCTGGTCATTGCAGGTTTCAGTTGAACCCTCAGAGACAGCTCAGGTTGTTCTTCTGACCCACCTGCTGCCCTCCTCTCCTAGGCCATAGTGAGCCCCAGGAGACACTGTCGGGGTCCCAGCATGCCAGCCCTGGACCCTGTGTTCCTACTCTCCTCTGGGCAAGCACGGGCACAGATCTCAATGGAGGAGGCTGAGCTCCTGGCAGAAGGAAATGTTTTAGACTTCTGTGTTCCAGGAGGCCCTGACTGTCCACCAGTGGCCACCAGTGGTGGCCTCACTTAGCCATTTGTATAAACAGGAGCCCCTGCAGGGCATAAATTATTAAGAGCCAGAGAAATACAAAGATCCTAGGCAGCATAGGTTGTTACTATTCTGAACATTTCCCTTGGCTCAATGTATGTCAGATGCCTGCCTGTCCAAGTGGACAGTCCTTGTCCTCTATTATTTATTTTATTGAGGTATAATTGACATATAGCATTATATTAGTTTTAGGTGTACAATATAATGGTTTTATATTTGTACCTATTGTGAAATGATCAGCACAATGTCTAGTTAACATCCATCACCATACATAGTTACAGTTTTTTATTTTCTTGTGATGAGAACTTCTAAGATTACTTCCTTAGCAACTTTCAAATATACAATACAGTATTATTAACAGTGGTCACCATACTGTACAGTACATCCCCAGGACTTATTTATTTTATAACTGAAAGTTTGTACCTTTTGACAACCTTCATCTACTTTACCTAAACCCCACCCTGACCTCTGGCAACCAGCAATCTGTCCTCTGTACCTATGAGTTCAGGCTTTTGTTTGTTTATTTGTTCTTAAGATTTCACATACAAATGAGATTGTGTGGTAGTTGTCTTTCTTTGTCTGACCTATTTAGCTTAGCATGCTGCCCTCAGGGTCCATCTGTGTTGTCACAAAAGGCAAGATTTCCTTCTTTTATATACCTGAATAATATTCCGTGTGTGTGTGTGTGTGTGTGTGTGTGTGTGTATGCGCGTATGTATGTATATATACGATACATTTTATCCATTTATATGTGTATGAATACTTAGGTTACTTGGCTATTGTAAATAATGTAGCAATGAACATGAGGGTGCATATATCTTTTTGAATTCTTGTTTTCATTTTATTTATGTAAATAACCAGAAGTAAAATTGCTAGATCATACGGTAGTTTTATTTTCTAATTTTTTGAGGAAATTTCATACTATTTTTCATAGTGGTTTCACCAATTCACATTCCTACCAACAGTGCACAAGGATTTTCTTTTCTCCACATCTTCTCCAATGCTGGTTATTTCTTGTCTTTTCAATGATAGCCATTCTGGCATGTATGAATGGTATCCCATTGTGGTTTTGATTTTCATTTCCCTGATGATTATTGATGTTGAGCACCTCTTCATGTATCTTTTAGCCATCTGTATGGCTTCTTTGGAAAAATGTGTATTCAGATCATCTGTCCATTTTTTTAATTGGATTGTTTATTTTTTGCAATTGAGTTATATAAATTTTTCCTGTATTTTGGATGTTAACCTTTTATCAGATATACGACTTGTAAATATTTTCTTGCCTTCAGTAGGCTGATTTTCATTTTGTTCATGGTTTCATTTGCTGTGCAGAAGCTTTTTAGCTTTTAGTTTTCGTTTCCACAAAGAGAAATAAAAACTCTTCCTGTATAAAATTGGTTATCCTGAAAACAGTTTGTACTGGAAAGAAGAGTTAAATGCTTAATTACTTCCCTTTATCAATTTTCCTGGATAATGAGTTATTGCCCTAGCAACCTACAATAGTGAACATTCCTAATGTTCAAATTGTCTCAACTTCAGCCACTTGGAGTCAGACTCTCTTTGTTTTCTCCCTTTGTTCTTTGACATGATCCCATTAATCATTCACTCCTTTCTTGTTTCTGAAACAATATGATGTCCAGGCTTATCCTGTATTTTCCTCAGACAAGAAATCAGACATTCCTTCAAACACTCCTGGTTCCTTCTTATGGAAAATGTTATCTAGAGATAATGATCTAAGTGCCCGAAGTGTTTGTTGAGTTGTCACTACTTTTATGCCTTTTCAGTACACATTTTAAAAACAGACAATTCATGACTTTATACTAATTAGTCAAATTCTGAGATTTTTTACTTACTTCTTTGATTTTATATTTTTATCTTATTTTTTTAACATCTTTATTGGAGTATTTTATATCACCTGGAAAATCAATGTTTCTACTAATATTACCAAATTACATATTTGTTTCATCATAAAATAATCATTTCAAGAATAGCAATACTAATATTACTGTGAAATGAAGATTGCCAAATGAAACAAGATTTACAGGCATTGCATCTAGTTAACCTGTAAATATGTCAGTGTGTATTACATAAGAACAAAAACATTTTTGTATAACCACAGTTTAATGATCCAAATTTTAAATTATATCTTTGTCTGGTTTTGAGCTTACATTAAAATTTCAATAATATTTTCAGAGCTATTTTTTCATAATAGATCATAAAAAAGCACTTGATAAAACTAAACATTCATTCTTGAGAAAAACTCTCAACAAATTAGTAACAGAAGGAACTCACTCCACCTCATAAATGTCATATACAACAAAAAAAACTATAGCTAACATACTTAACAGTGAATCATTAAGTCATTTCCCTTAAAATTCTCTGGCAAAAGTATCAAATGACATATGCACCAGGCTATTCATTACAGCATTTTTGTTGCTGTTACAGCAAAAGACAGAAGGAAAAAATAAGACAATTGCTTATAAAAAGGAAGCTGGTGAAGTAAACAAAGTCAATCACAGTGGTGTGTTCTGTGGATATAAAAGATAATAAAAGAGATTGCATTTTGATGTCCAATGTCTGGTTACTCTCTAGTTCTCTCAAATCATTAAAAACAAATTTTTTTCCAGGTTTTATAATTGTCATCTGCTGGAATATTAGTTCAACTGGAGGATGGAAGGTGGAAGTTCTGGTTATTGCTAATATATCTTTGGATACATTCCTGAGATTATTGTGTCAAAGGGTAAACGCATATGCAATTTTAGTAGATTTATTTTAATTATTATACTTACCTGTTTGATTATTTGATTAATATTTGTCTCTTCCTTAAACTTTAAGCTTTGACTGAACGCAGATTGTTTATTTTTCTTCAATATTCTCTTCCCATTATCTGGCACAAAGTTGGCACAGGGTAAATATTTGCTATGAAATTTTTATTAAAAGAGTGAGGTTTTCATTATGATAGAAAGTATAACAAAAATAGTTGTTATATTTTTGTATCCATCTCATCATAAATAATGTTCGTATTATCAATAAAGAAGTCAAAGTTTTATGTTTTGTTTTTATGTTTTCATCCTATGGTTAATTTTGATTTAAATTCTGTAAAAGCTGCGTGGTAAAGGATGAATTCATTTTTTAAAATAATGTCCATTTGTTGTAGCATTATTCATTGAAATATTTTCCTTTCCTCATTTAATTGCCTTGGCATTTTTGAATTTCTGGGAGAAAACACAAGAAAATTTTAATGACCTTGGGTAAGACAAATATTTTTGCTCTTCAAAAGACACTGTTACAGAAATAAAAATGCAAGTCTCAGACTGAGAGAAAATATTTGCAAAACACATATCTGTTGGAGGATTTGTATCTGGAATAGTATAAAGAAGTCTTATAACTTAATAATAGGAAGACAACCTGTTATAAGAAGCATTATATGGCTGAATAGATTCTCCCACTCCTCTGTGGTACACATACCCTGCATATTCACCTCTGAGTGTAGGCAGAACCTGTGAATATGGTGGACTTCACTCTCATAATTAAGTTACTTGTCAGCTGACTTTGAGCTAATCTAAAAAGGATATTATCTTGGGTCACCTACATTGCAGGAGCAGGAGGCCTGCTGGCCTGGAAGAAAGCAAACAACCATGTGCGAATGGCCTATGGAGAGGCTATGGAGCTAGGTTTTGAGGGTAGCCTTAGAGCTCAGGGCACTCTTTGGGCAACAGCCAGCAAAAAATATGGGGATGTCAGTCCTACAACCACAATGAACTGAATTCTGGCAACAACCTGAATGGGCTTGGAAGAGGCACTGGACTGACTCTAGCTGATTCCACAACATTGAAGACACCTTGATTTCAGTCTTTTGAGTCTGTTAAGAGCAGAGGACTTGGCTAAACAACACAGACTCCTGAGCACTGAAAGCTGTGAGATAATAAACCTGCATTGTTATAAGCCATTGAGATTGTGGCCATTTGTTATGCACAAGAAAACACTATTATACAACCTAATTTTAAAATGTGAAAAACCCACTTTTGAATGTGAGCTGGACTTAATGATTCATTTTCAAAGACTAGAGTATGGAAAAGGGAAAATAGTAACTTTATAGAGGAGAAATTTTGCTTAACTCTTACCTTAAGTGATCAAGGTTAAAACCAAGTAATAACTCACGTTGATACTATGCAGCCCTGATAAAATATGATTAGAAGGTCATTTCAACAGTATTTGTCTCTAAAACCCACTACCCTAATCTAGTCATGAAGAAAATGCCAGACAAAACCATAACTGGTGAACATTTTTTTTTTTTTTTTAGCAGTACGTGGACCTCTCACTGCTGTGGCCTCTCCCATTGCGGAGAACAGGCTCCTGATGCTCAGGCTCAGTGGCCATGGCTCACGGGCCCAGCCGCTCCACGGCACATGGGATCCTCCTGGACTGGGGCACGAACTCGTATCCTCTGCATTGGCAGGCAGACTCTTAACCACTGCGCCACCAGGGAAACCCAACTGGTGAAGATTTTATAAAATATCTGGTGAAGATTCCATGAGACTGTCCAGGTCATCAAATAAATGAGTGAGAAACTACTACACACCAAAAGAAACTAAGGATACATGGTGTTTAAATGCAATGTGATATCCTGGATTTAATACTGAGCTAGAAAAAAGAGATTGGTGGGAAACCTGATAAAATTCAAAAGAAGTCTGAAGTTAATTATTAGTAATGCATCAATTTTTTTTTTTTTTTTTTTTTTTTTTTAGTTTTGAGAAGTAATGTAATTGATAACATTAGGTGAAAGTGGGTGAGGGCAATATGGGAATTCTCTGTATTATCTTTGCAATTTTTCTGTAAATGTAAAATTGTTCCAAAATAAAAATGTTTATTCAAAAAGGTAAACTAAGAATATAATAAAATTTATGAAATGTCTAAGTTCAAAATAGTGCTAAATAAGGAGATTTGAGATGGGCCAGAAAGGAGAGTAACAGGTAATAAGAGGAATAGAATATTAAAATGTAGGCTAACTGCATTGCAAAATAACCTGACATAGCCTGTTCTCTATTGATAATTAACAATTTCAAAGATTATTCAATGTGACACTGTGAAGAAATTTTCTGTAGTCCATTGACTTTTAAATGAGGTTTTACTTCTACTTTGTGACTTCTGATTACAGGAACCTTTATCATGTCATTTTGAGATACATTTTATTTGCCATAGTGTTTTCAATGAATTATAGTTTCTTTGGAAAAAATCCATAAAGTTAGGAATAACAAAGAAAAATTGGGTAAAAATTTGAATAAACACTTCATAGAAGAACATTTATGGATGGCATAATGGCACATGAAAAGTTTCTCAACATCACTGATCTTTAGGGAAATGTAAGTTAAAATATTGGGATATAATTACATATCCACTGAATGGCTAAAACTAAAAGACTGACCATATCAAGTGTTGACAAAGATGTGGATCATATAGTGCTGGGGAGAATGAAAATGATACAGTCACTTTGAGAAACCATTTGACAGTTTCATAAAAAGTTAGCAATATGCCTATCATACAGTCCAGCAACTTGACTCTGAATTTTCACCCAAGAGAACTGAAACATATGTCCATACCAAGATTTGTACAAGAATGTTTATAGTACCTTTATTTATAATAGCCAAAAATAGAAACAACCCAATGTCCATACACAGGGGAGTGGGTAAATAAATTTTGGTCTATCCACACAATGGAATAAGTACTCAGCAATTAAAAACAGGATGAACTATTGACACATGCATCAATAGATGAAACTCAAATAATTATGCTGAGAGAAAGAATCCAGACCAAAAAAAGTTCATGTTGTATGATTCCATTTATATAAACCTATAGAAATGCTAACCAATCTGTAAGGACAGATAGTGGAACAGTGGTTACCTGCATATGGGGCAGGGAGTGTTAGTGGTACGGGATTACAAAGTGACAAGAGAAAACTTTTGAATGTGATGGAGATGTTTATCTTAACTGTGATGGTTTCACAAGTGTATACATAAGGCAAAACTCATCAAATTGTCCAATTAAATCTGAGCCATTTGTTGTATATCTATTATAGTTGAATAAAATTGTAAAAAGAAAAAATGTCATAAAAATAAATCATGACCTAGCATCGGCTATCTTAACTCGCCTACAACTGCATGTGGGCTGTTCCAGACAACTGGCTCTTTGGAGGTGGCTGGTGCTATGATATAAAATGAGAGCACCAATAATAGCAATTTTGCTAAATTCATGTAAGTTATTATTTTTCTTGTATACACAGTCAAATTCTGAGAAAAATCAGTAAAATTTGTGTGTATTTTTTAAACTATTCTTATTTTTAAAAATCCTTAAACTGTAGGACTTTGTGGCAAGATGTCAGTTCCATTTTTATAGTCCATTTTCTCTAGTCATAAGTGAAACTCCCCACTAAACTGTCAACTGGTAATAGGTTTCTCCAGACATTGCTATTATTAGAAAATTAACATGAGCATCACTAAAGGAGGAAGAGTGGGAGGGTTAATGTGAGGGAATCTTCTCTCTTCTGTCTTTTATGATGCATATTTGAAGAAAAGATTTCAGTCTTCTGATGTGTTAATCTAACATCTTTCCCTCCTACTCACCAGCATCAAAGTTATTAATAAAATATTCAAGAGTAAGGAAATAGGTGCTACAATTGAAATTCACTGTTATATCTGAACAGAAGAAAAGGCAGCAAATGGCAGAATGACTTTGAAGAAAAAAATAAGCATGAGGTTTGAAAAGTGTGAAAGATGTAGCAAGGCAGAAATAGAAAGAAAATAAACACAAATCATGTACAAATTAGTAGAAAAGATTTTAAATGTTTAAATTAAAAATGCAAACTATGATTTCTTCCACTAGATAAACCAGAATGTAAGCAAAAGGAAAGAGATAAATTTGGTCAAGTAAATGAAATTAGAAATGTGGCTGGGAGTGTTGGGGGGAGGGGAGCTAATGATAGTGCTATATTCCAGGTGTGATGTATTCCAGGTGTGTTTCACAGTTTTATTTATTTATTTATTTTTTAATCTCATCAATCCAGCCAGACAAATATGGTGACTATTTTATAGCTACAGAATTGATACTTAGAGAATTTAAATTGCCCAAGTTCAAAGAATTGTTATACATTAGAATCAGGACTCAATTTAATCATTTTTCTATATAATTATATTATACTTATTTATAAATTCTATGGTTGATAGACATTTGAGTTAGTTACACTTTTGTTATCGTGACTTGTGTTGCTATGGACACACGGAACATATATACTCATGCTTTTGAGTATATAACATAGAAGTGGAATTGATGATAAGGTAAGAGGTGTCACTTCAGTAGATATTAACAGTGATCCAAAGCAGTTTTAGTATTTACATCTCCACAATCAGTGCATGAGGGTTTCAGTTGCTCCATACCCTAGTCAATGCTTAGTATTTTCTAACTTTTCCTATTTAACAGTTCTGTTCTTTTTTCATTGTTATCTCTCATGGCATTTATTTTTTTTCTGTTGGGGTTGGCTACCTTTCTCTTATTGAGTGAGGGTAGTCTTTACATATTCTGGGTCCAAGTTCTGGTTAATATATGTACCACAGATATCTTCTCAAAGTTTTCGTCTCACCATTGTACCCTTCTAAGGCTGTCTTTTGATGAACACTCTTCATTTTAGTTCAGTCTGAATTATCCTTTTGTTTTCCTTTTGTGCTAGGGATATTTTGTCCTGTTTAAGAAAATTTTACCTATCCCACACTCACATAAATATACTATCATTCTCAAACAACATTTTAGGGCTTTAATGCTTTATTTTTATATGTTAGATGTAAATCATTCTGGAATTGATTTTGGTGTATGCTGTGAGGTAGGGTTTAAGATTCATTTTTCCCATATGGCTGTACAAGTGATGCAGAAAAGCTTATTGAAAAGCCATGCCTTCCAAACTTCACTCTTGTTTCATCTTTGTCAAAATTCAAGAGTATGAGCTGTTTCTAGATTTCCTCTTACATTGTGTTGGTCTATTTATCTATCATTGCATCAATAAAATACTGTCTTGGTCATTGCCTTGATATTTGATATGAGATATCATGTTTTCTATCAATATGTCAGCTTTGCTTTTCTTCTTCAAGTTTATTGGTGCTTTGCATTTCATATAACTGTATGAATTGGCAGGAGAGAATTATCAGGATTGCTAACCTTATGTAAGCTCTGAAAATTGTTCTTATTACAGCTCTCTAGAAATTTTTTTTCTTCTTATCCCAGAAGTTGTTCTTGTCCAGCTCTGTGAAGCTTCACCCTACCTATACACAGATTGATATCCAGCCAAAGACTCACTTGGGTTATTTTACAGATATCTAGATATCTTCCTCTGCATAACTCCTTCCTTTCTGAAATTTGCCTCAAAGCTTCTAGACTCTCAGTGTGTTCAAACTGTATTCTCACACCTGTAAGATTGTCAGGCTCTGTTTGTGGTCCCTCTCCCTCTGCTGCGTTTTGGAAATTGCTCTTGACACAAAGCCTGAGTGATGTTTCCTTTCTCCCAGGGATCACAGTCCGAGTTGCCTGTTTTGTAATGTCTGAAAATAGTTGTTTCTGTATTTTGCTCAGTTTCTAGATGTTAATGTTGGAAGGCTAATTCTGGATCATCTTACTATCTCTGGGGCAAAAGTAGAACTCTAACTGTATTTATTTTGAACATACACATCCTATATATATTTATTACCTGTTGCCTAGTCTGTTTTACATTAAAACTACAACTTCATATTCTTAGAAGTGCACTAGCAGCCCACAGAGACACACTTTTGCAGCTTTAGTAGATCTTTTTTCCACAGTATAGTGAGTTGAACTTATAAGTGGTAGAAAGGCAATGTTTACATATTGCAAGCACTAATAGGAGTAAAGTCCTTGTGGTGATTGTACACCAGATAACAACCTATGTATCAATTCTTAGTTGCCTTGTAGGTAAAAGAGAATGTTTCCTATCCAAACTTTTTTCCAGATAAACTTGTATCTTTCAATGGAAGACTAGCAAATCAGCTACATTAAGTTGTAACTATAAAGACTAAAAAGTACCCATATTAGAAATAAAACCCATGTATCTAATAAAAACACAACACAATTCTACAATATGAATATTTCTTTTAAATAATCAGTTCTTCTACATTGGAATGTCTCTAGAATGCTGAAATTGGCTCTGTGTTTTCCTTGTATGTACTCAGTGAATTTTTACATTTTTAACAAATTAAAAAGTCAAGTAATCTTTGAGATACTGGCTTATTTTCACTCCAGTATATTAGCCTTTTTCCACATGTCTATAAATTCAAAAATGCAGTATCAAATAAAAAATCATTTTTTATTCATTTGTTGTTACTTTTTTCAATGAATGTAATAATTTTCTACAAAGAATACATTGAATTGAATAACTATTTCTATCAAAGATTTTCCTTATGAGAGAGATTTCTTTAATTGTATTGACTCTAGTTAGTTTCAATTGTGAATACTGATTTAAAAGGTATTGTTTTAAGATATACTTATGTGGTAAGAACAGTACATGCTGAAACAAACCAAGAGATCTATGTTGATGTTTTCTTCCAAGTAGCATGGACGTTTAACCACACTGAAAACTATTCTAGGAGAATTCTACACTCAAATAATATTGCTGAAGAGCTTGGCTAAAGAATTATAGTTCTTCAACCAGTCCCCAAATTACACCATATGGCAAGAACTTTGCGCTTTTTTGAAACGATCACAACACAGGCATGTATTTCATTTTTTTTTTGTCCAGAATAAAGATGAAGGCTTCTTCCTGATCATTGAGCCTTTGCTATTTTACTCTGACTTTACTCTCCAACTGACAGCATGTGTAAATATGATGTTAAAGAGATTATAATAAGCATTTCATTAGACTACTATCAAAGTATTCAAGCAATGTGAATAGACATGTTTTTATCATCTTTTAGATTCTTCTGATCATTTGGGAAATATTACTTGTCACTATTAAATAACTAATTGTAGAGAAAATGATAATCTAGAGACTGTTAAATGGAAAAAAGAAAGATTTGACTAAATGAGGTGATTCACATGAAGACACTATTCATGTGTGCCATATTTTCATATTCTCTGTATATCTACATTATGCATAACAACAGAAAATTAAATCTGATTCTGAATATGTTTATGTACATATATATGTGTGTATATATATGTATATATATGTGTATATATATATATATATACACACATATATATGTGTGTATATATATATATATACACACACACATACCTACATACATAACTACAATTTGGTAGACATCAATAGCACATGGAGGTATCTTGTGAAACACTGGCATTTAACATAGCGGCTTATAGCGCAAAAACTGTACTGTGCAAACATTAATACAGCCTCTGCCATTTGCCAAGGGAAATACTTTTGTAAGGCTCATTAATTTAATTGTTCCCTGTCATCTAGTTAAAAGGAAAAGAGAAGAGCATTTTCTGACACAGCCAAAGGCGGTTAAAAGTTCTATTAAGTTGTGCAGTACTTGAGAAGTTTTCAAGTTAAGAAGGAAATTGAATTCGGCCCTTGGTACCACCTGCCTCCCCCCGTCCCCCGCTCCACCCCCATGTCTTAGGTGGTGAATCATAAAATTTTTAACTAGAACAGACCTGGAACTCTTAAACATCAAGAGCCAGCACTAATTAAGCTCTTCCTTTTAATTGCATGAAAACATATTCTATCTCTTGAGATATAACTGTGGTTTGTATCAGTTCCACTGAGATGCTCTTCTAACACTTCTCTGCACTCCTAGCCTAAGAATCAATGTGGATGCCTCCCCCTGCCTCCCACTGAGGGTCTTTTGAAAATTCAAATGTTTCTTCTTCACTCACTGTCTGCTTTCAGTGGCACATTGTACCCCTCTCCACCCTGACACATTAGAGACAAGGAAAGCCTAATTAACTTTTTCCTCTGCTTCTGGTCGCCACTCATTAAACTCCTGTGCATTTTGCAAACAGTTGTTTGGGTGCTTCAGGGAAGGCTCTCTTGAGTTATCCTCTGTGGAGGAGGAGCTACAGCAGCTGTCCTGGGCAGTATTTGTCATCCCAGTTGTAGGACATGAAAGTCCTTCCAAAGGAATCTGGGATCCTCTTACCTCAGTCTGTGTCTCCTTGAGGTTCAGCCTCATGCCAGGGATTCACATCCACCTCCAGTGCCCTAAAGTGCTCTTTGCACTTTCCATTCAGTTTCTGAATCATGATCTTTTTGTTTTTTTATCAGCATGATCATCATTACTTCCTAGAATAGGAATCAGCAAACTACAGCCATGGCCCAAATCCTGACACCATCTGTGTACAGCCCAAAAGCTAAGAATGTTTTTTACACTTTTCAACAGTTGAAAAAAATCAAAAGAACAATTCATTACACATGAAAAGGATATAAAATTCAAATTTCAACGCCCATAAATAAAGTTGTATTGGAGCGCAACCATGCTCATTTGTTGATGTGCTGTTTGTGGCTCCTTTCATGTTTAAGGGCAGAGTTGAGCAGTTACAACAGAGACTATAGGGCCCACCAGTCCCTAAAATAATTTCTTCCTGGCCCTTTTCAGAGAGTTTGCCAAACCCTATCCTAGAATATTATTAGAACACAGGGATGGGAATTTTACGGTATGTTATTTCAGGTCTACCCTTTAGAAAATTAGAGGTTTGGTATGGTGAACAGAGTTCCCCAAGAACCACCTGGGATTGAAATGGAGGAAAGAAATGAGGCTGCACAGAAAGCTAGAGTTCCAATTCTCTTAACAGAAGTGACTCAACTATAATTTACTCAATCACACCTGCTTCTCTCTTCTCAACCACATCATGTGCATGGTTATGGAGCCGAAACATTGATTCGCCCCTAATATGTGTGTCCTGCCGTGATAGGTTATTAAACTTTCAGTGCTTTGGTTTCTTCATCTCTAAAATGAAATCTTTGAAGTAAACAGTGTCTTTGGTTCTTCTTCTTGCTTCAAAATTTTATGATTGTACTAATTTTACAATGAATACCAACCTTCAAAATTTTAAGTTTCAAACCAATTGTTGAATTCAAGTTGCAAACATTGGAAAAAAGATAACTTTGTCACAGTTAAGCAGTTCATACTCTGAAAATTTTGTTTCGTCTCTAAAATACCTCTTCCATCCCAAACCACCTGGCACAGTTCAACATGAAACATCAGTCTCAGGGATAACCCAACACCCTGAAACCCAACGTAGCTTAAACCAGATCCATACAAGCCTGCTGTCTGTGGAATTTGTGTATCTCTCAATGATTCCTGCTGCAGAGGGTAAGTGATGCCACTGAACTTTTCCCCATACACAATCTGTCCCTAATTCTATTAGGCCAAAGTTTGTATTCTACTTTCTAAATCAGTTAAGACTTGTAGCAAAATTAGAAAAAAACATGTTGTGGTTAATTGCCCTCATTAAGAGAACACTGACATCTCCCCTGGGTCACTAGAGCAGTTTCCTTCACATTAGAAATGCTTTATCCCTTAAGTGAAAATACAGGCTGTTCTACTGAGACACTCAAGCTGTACCCTATTCCAGGATACCGTGGATTCTTAAAATGTAGTAAACAACCGCTCTACTTGAAAGGACATGTTGAGTCCTCCTTTCAGAGAGTGCCATCTGCAAGATGTTCCTCTGCTTTGTTTAAGGGTCCCTGTTGAAAATATACCTGCATGGGCAGTTATCAAGTTCTTTTGGTTCAGCAGATGGTCCCTCTACTGTAAATTACACTTTGCCAGAGACCGGCTGCACCCTATTTATCTTCTCTTGTTTGCAATCGAAAGTTGACTTAGTCATTCAACTCGTTCTTTGTTGATTAGCTGTAGACTTACAAGCTTGTCTTGAATTATTCAAATGGATTTTCTTTTTTGTTATAAAACTCACCGGTGGTAGAGAAGTTCAATCCAACATCAAATACCAACTGCTGACCCTTTAAGGATGCTCTCTTTGGGCTCCTTGTATTCATGCTTCTCTGCAGGTGAGGCTGCACCTGCACCTTAATTGTTCAGAATACTTGGGTGACTGGTCTATTTTGAAATTTCTCTCCAGGAAAAGCAATTGCACCACCAGCCTGGATAATCTCTCCCATGAGTTTACAGTCCTTACAACCAAAGAAAATTTAGCTTTCTCTGCTCATTCAGTAAAAGGCTACAGTTTTTCTTTTCTTAGTCTTCCCAAATTGCCTCTATCCAAACTGGGCAATGTCATGGTTTTTATGTCACAACTTGGACTGCTCTAAATAGAAATTCTTTCCTCAGTTAAATATCAAATGTGAGATAAATGTTGATTGCTTCTATGATTGTCTGCCAGGCATTACTTGAGATAGTTATGCTTGATAGCCATTATAAGGAAATGTAAAATCATGGGCAACCTTTCTCTCTGCTAACAATCAAGACAGAATGGCTTTGAGTGGCCAGACATCTGCTTGGTGCTGTTTTTATTCTTCTTTCAATTTTCTGGAATTTCCTTAGAACATCTCTGTCAAATCCTAAGAAATGCTTCCTTAATTATAAATAGAACCCTCTGTAAACAAAACCCAGGTGGAAATGATGAAGAATTCTTATTTTCCCATCTGCTATATAAATTTAGGACTTTAAAGATTTGGTCTGGAGAATTCAGAGTTTCCAATGGACCACTTGGAATTAAAATGGTGTGATAAGGAACCTGGACAAAAAGCTGAAGTTCTAATTTCCCCCAGTAATGATACTTCAAATGAACTATATTTGCCCATCCTCACTGCTCTCTCGTCAAATTCATTATGTGGGTGGTTAAGGATGTGGAATGGAATTAATGTGAAAATAGTGGAGGAAATTTACTTGAAACTGTTCCTGAAATTCAACTATGCTATATAGTCAACAAGATCACTTAAAGTTTTACTCAAGAAAGCTCAGTAATTGTTCAGATAACTGCCTTGAAAGAGTTTTGGGCATGACACAGGGAGGGGAGCTCAGGCTGAGCCCAGATGACTTCCTACATAGAGAAGACAGAGCTGAGAGTTCACAGAGATCAAGAAAATGAGAGTTGTGAGGACAGGTTAGCAGAGAGAAAAGTGCTGTACAGAGAAAGAACTCCAACGACCTTCAGAGACTCCCCGTTGAATATTCTGCAAAGGGCTAATCACCACATGTGTGTAAGAAAAGTGCTCAAGGCCCAAGAAAATGCCATCCTAAAAGATTAGAAGAATTAATATCCAGCACTTACACAGGGCTGGGAATATTGCCTGTGTGAGCATCCATAGAAACTCATAGTTTATGGGGCTTGAGTAAAGAACTAAGGTCTTGTGTTAGTAGAAGGGAATGATTAACCCTAGTCTAAACTTCACTCTGATCCCACTAAATAAATCTTAAAAGCAAGATCCAAAAGGAGCAAACAGTTCTCAGAATTATATTTCATATCTGCAAAAAGTTAGGTAGAGTTATGGTAGATATGAAAAAGATCAAAACTGAAGTTCTAGAGATAAAACTACAACGTGTGAGATGAAAAATACACTGGATGAGATTAACAGTGATTAGACATTGTTGGAGAAAGGAATATTGCATTTGAGACATAAGAATAGAAATTATCATATATATATATATATATATCATGTATATAATTATCTCATATATATAATGGAAAGTTACTCAGCCATAAAAAATGAAATCTTGCTATTTGTGACAACATAGAGGGTATTATTCTTAGTGAAATATGTCAGACAGAGAAAGAAAGATACTGTATGTTTTCACTTATATGTGGAATCTAAAAGACAAAATAAACAAATATAACAAAACAGACTCACAGATACAGAGAGCAAACTAGCAGTTACCAGAGGGGAAAGGAGAGGGGGGATAGGTGAATGGGATTAAGAGGTACAGAGAACCAGTTATAAAATAAACAAATTATAAGATATAATGTACAGCACAGGGAATATATTCAATATTTTATAATCATTTTTTATGGAGTATAATCTTTAAAAATGCCAAATTACTCTGTTGTACAGCTGAAGCTAATAAAATATTGTAAGTCAACTATACCTCAGTAAAAATAAAATATGGAAAAAAATATACTATGTTAAAACTATCATTACTCAAAAGAAAGTTTAAGAGGTGACATTAGCATCAGAAAAAGTGAAGTTAACAACAGAATACTACCAATAATTTTCAAAAGTCTTTTTATAATGAAAAATACATCAATTCATTAAAAGAGTGTAACAGTACTGAACACTTTTGCATCTAATAATAGAGCTTCAAAATACATGAAAAAATGGATAAAACTGCAAGGACAATGTTCAAATTAACAATTAGATTCAGAAGCTTCACTGCACCTCTCAATAATTGATAGAACAAGTAGAAAATCAGAAAGGAAATAGGAAAGCTGCAGCACAATGCCATCAACCTGACTGACATTTATACAAATCCACCCCAAAACTGTAGAATAACATTTTAAAGTGCCTATTGATCAAAATAAATGACATTCTGAGCCATAAAGCACATCTCAATAAATTTGAAAAGATTAAAATACAGATTTAAGTAATACAGACTATTTTCCCTAACCATAATGATATTGTTAAAAATCAATAACAGAAAGATCTCTGGAAAAATCATCATTGAGAAACAAAAAATCACATTTTAAAATGACCCATGATCAAAGAAGAATTTTTAAAAAGGTAATTTAAGTGTTTTGAATTGAATGAGAATAAAAATATAGTATGTGAAAATTTGTGGCATTCCTCTAAAGCAGGGTTTATGCTAACATTTATAGCAACAAACACCTATATCAGAAAAAAAGAAAAGTGTCAAATCAATAACCTCAGTTTCTAACTTCACAAATTACAAAAAAAAAAAATTAAAAACAGATAAGAAAAAAAAGAAAAAAAACAGATAAGAAGAGGAAAGAATAAAATAAAGACAAGAACAACAATAAATAAAACACAAACCAGAGCAACAATAGAGGAAATCAATGAAACCTAAAGCTCGTTCTTTCAGGAAATCAATCAAATTGTAAACTTCTAGCCAGAATAATCAAGGGGAAAAACAAGAGAAGACACAGTTGCTAATATCAAGAATGAGAGAGGTGATATCAACAGATTCTAAAAGTATCAAAAGAATAATAAGAAAATATTGTGAGCACCTTTATGCCAATAAATTTGAAGATTAGATGGAATGCACAAATTCCTTGGAGTACATACATTAGCCAATCTCATTTAAGAAGAAATTGAGGGCTTCCCTGGTGGTGCAGTGGTTGAGAGTCTGCCTGCTGATGCAGGGGACACGGGTTTGTGCCCCGGTCCCGGAGGATCCCACATGCCGCGGAGCAGCTGGGCCTGTGAGCCATGGCCACTGAGCCTACGCGTCCGGAGCCTGTGCTCCACAACGGGAGAGGCCACAGCAGTGAGAGGCCCGCGTACCGCAAAAAAGAAACACAAAAAACCCCCAAAAATTAAACAACACCTATTTACTAATGTGTATTCAGTAGGTCAGAAGTCCAGCATGGTGTGGCAAAGCTCTATGCTCAGGTTAACACAAGGATGATATAGACATGTTGGGTGGTCTGAGTTCTTATCTGGAGGTTCTGATCCCACAGTTCTTGTTGTCAGAATTTAGTTCCTTGTGGCTATAGGTCTGAGGTCCCTGTTTCAGTCTGGCTTCAATCAGCTTCCAAAGATGACTCATATTCCTTAAATATGTCTCCTTTCACCTTCCAGCCAGTGACAGCAAGTCAAACCCTTTCATGCTTCAAATCTCTGATTTCCTCTTCTGCAACCAGTTGGAAGAAGCTCACCTTTCAATGGTTTTATGTGATAATCTCCCTTTCTTAAGTCAGACGTGCCATGAGAAGAACATAATCAGAGGAGTAAAATCCTTTATATTCACAATCCTCAGGATCATGCAGGGCATCTACACTGGAGAAGAGGGTGGGAGAAAATCTTGCGGAACATATTAGAATCCTACGTATATCATCATATTAACAAATTAAAGAAGAAAAATCACCACAATAGATGGAGAAAAGGCTTCTTACAAAATCAATCATCCATTCCTGATTTAAAGACTCTCATCAGATTAGGTATAGAAGAGCACTTACTCAATCTGATAAAAAGAATCTGTAACATCCTAAATAATAGTAAAACAGTGAATGCTTTCTCCCTATTATTTACTAAACTGTGCCTCCCCGCCCCCAAATTTATATGTTGAAGTCCCTAATCCGCAGTATCTCAGAATGTAACTGCATCTGAAGATAGGGCCTTTAAGGAGACACACGAGGATGCAGGAGCACAGAGAAGACACAGCAAGAAGACAAGAAGATAGCCATCTGCAAACCAAGGAGAGAGGCCTTAGGAGAAAGCAAATATTCCAACACCTTGATTTTGGACTTCCAGACTCCAGAACTGTGAGAAGTAAATTTCTGTTGTTTAACCCACCTAGTCTGTGGTATTTTGCTATGGCAGCCTAGGAAACTAATACACTCACTAAGACAGAAATAAGCCAAGGATGTTTGTTGTAATATATATATATATTCCAAATGTCAAGACTCAATATTGTCAAGATGCCATTTCCCCCTATTTAAGCTATAAATTCCATGCAATTCCAGTCAAATACCAGCAGCCTTGTTTTGTAAAAGTTTACACACAGATTCTAAAATTTATTTATTTTTTTTAAGCATCTTTATTGGAGTATAATTGCTTTACAATGGTGTGTTAGTTTCTGTTTTATAACAAAGTGGATCAGCTATACATATACATATGTGCCCATATCTCTTCCCTCTTGCATCTCTCTCCCTCCCTCCCTCCCTATCCCACCCCTCTAGGTGGTCACAAAGCACCAACCTGATCTCCCTGTTCTATGCGGCTGCTTCCCACTAGCTATCTATTTTACATTTGGTAGTGTATATATGTCCATGCCACTCTTTCACTTCATCCCAGTTTACCCTTCCCCCTCCCCATGTCCTCAAGTCCATTCTCTACATCTGCATCTTTATTCCTGTCCTGACCCTAAGTTCTTCAGAACCAAATTTTTTTTTTTAGACTCCATATATACGTGTTAGCATACGGTATTTGCTTTTCTCTTTCTGACTTACTTCACTCTGTATGACAGACTCTACGTCCATCCACCTCACTACAAATAACTCAATTTCGTTTCTTTTTATATAGAAAAGTAAAGAAAGTATAATAGGCAACACAACTCTGAAAAGCCAAACAAACGAACAAGCAAACAAGAACAAAGTTGAAGGACACACAATATCTGATTTCAAAAAATATTATAAAGCTTCAGTAATCAAGACACTGTTTTAGTGGAATAATGCTTGACAAGCAGATCAACATTTGTCATTTCTCTTTAGTGTTTTTCCAGCCTCAGGTAACAGTTTTCTTGTTCCCTGCCTGCCTCTGCCTCCTGCCCTATCCCAAGGCCAATATGTCACATGTGTTAGAATTTCATATTGGCAATAGTTCAATAAAGGAATATCCTGAGAGTAAAGCAGGTGAGCAGTGAGAAAGTTTATGAGAACTTCCAGGAAATATGCTTCTTTTTGAAAAAACCACAAATTTATTTAAAAAAAACAATTACAAAAATAACTCAGCCAACACAGAAGAGTTTACAATAGAGAAAAAGAAAGAAAAAGGGAATATCTTCCTAAATCAGATCACCCAGAGAATGAACACTGTTAATATTTTACAAACTTTATTCCAGATATAGATCTCTTACATGCATTTGAAAGGTTAGATATATGAAATCATTTTACAAAAATTATATGATAATATGTATGATTCTTAAAAGGACATTATCAGCTGTAATTTCATTTGACTTTAAAGAGGAAAATAAATGGAATTTCTTTAAGTTTTATGTTTAAAGAGTTTCAATTATCAGTAGCAGTCACTTTTACCACATTTGCTTTTGTTTTTATTTCTCTTAACTTGTATTTCACTTTCTCTTTGGCTGAACATCAGATTAGAGATTTTTTTTTCTCTAAAATTGCTCATGATTACTTAAATGTTGTCTTTTATTTAAAGGATAGCTTGACTGGTATAAATTTTTCAAATCACTTTTTTTATGAAACTTTTTTTTGTTATGGTTATTAATATAATTTTTTTATTAATGGAGTTCAGAACTTCCTTAGACTATCTTGCTACTCTTTTTATCTGCATCATTCTCTCCTCGAGCACCATCTTTGCCTCTCCTATCTACAGATTTGTCTCTTTTCTATACCAGGAGAGTTTCCTACTATTATGTCTTATACTGTCATTACTTGTATGTACCATTTGTGAACTTCTTAACATCCAATCACCTTATTGAAAATCATTTTATATTTATGTTCATTGCCTTTCCAAAGCACTTACTTCTTCTAACTTACCGTATTCCTGGCATGTTTATTATACTTTTTTTCTTATTTCTACTGCAGTTTTCATCTCTATAAAGATTCTATATATAATTTTTCCATTATTTCCTCATTTCTGCTGGTTTACTTTTCATTCCCATAACGTATCTTACTTTCTTGAGGACTTTCTAAATGATGAACATGAATATTTTTACAGTTTATTTAATATTGCAGAGATTTATTTGCTTCTTACTCTGTTTCCTTTGTAAATTACTTTCATGATATATGTTCTTCTTTGGCCTTCTGCTAAGTCACCTTCTCATGTCAATGATTTTTTTCATACTCTGTTACATTAAAATCCATTGGTCGTAGCTACATTTTCAAAGGATGCTTTACCCATGTGTAAATTTGCAACATCATGTAATGGTCATTTGGAAATTAGTGATTTCTTGAGTAATGTAGACCTTGTAAAAGTTGCCAGATTTTATTGGCTAGTATCAGAGAGCTAAGATACATTAATATCGTCAGCAGACTCATCAGAAAGGACTTTGAACACTGAGAAGCTGTTGAGCTCAAAAGTGGTGAATATAATTTTTCCAAAATTTGGAATTTGACATGAAAGCTTGAATTTTATCATTAGCTACAAATGCTGTCAATTGTTTTCCTGTATGTAACAGGCTCACTTTCATCATTTTTTGACAAAATATCTGTCAAACACTCATGTCTGAATAATTATAGTTTGTCAGTCTTTCAAGTAAAATGATGTATGTGAAAAAAGCAAGTAGTTCATTTTGCAAATGAAACGATGACACCAGTGTTTTTCCTGGGGACAGCCATCCTTTGGCAGGTACCAGATATACTTTACGCAGAAGTCCCATTTCCTTAAACAGAATATTTTTTAAAAACATGTAAATAAGAGTTGAAATTTAATACAGTTAATTTTTACTGCTCTTAGTGTGAATATTCTTAGGTGAGAATTGCTTCTTTTCTCAGTGCTGTAGCCATGAAAATATGGTGACTGTGGGTTCACTTTGGTGCCACTGCCTTGATTCATGCTAAGCCACCAGCAGTTTACCCACCATTGCTTTTTCATCATCATTGCAAATGTCAACACAGCAAGAAGGCAAATGACATCTCAGTATGTTATAAAGGCAGTTTTGACTTTGTGTACCATTGAGAAGACCTCCGGGAACCCCAGGACTCTGGGAACATCTTTAAGAACTACTGGCTTAGGTAAAGTTGTGCAACAAATAAATCAAACTGTTATCAATGATTGCCTCATGGTGGTGGCATTAAGAGTAAAAGGAGTCAATCTAGCAACACATCTCTGTTTTTAATTTTTTCAACGCTTATATTACTTTAAAAATTATGTTAAAGGCTCAATAAAGAGATATAATAAGAAAAATAATTATCATTATAATTATCACCAGTAATTTGGTCCGGGTCAAAACATAATTATATCCCAACTATGCTGATGCCTGCTTTAAGGTGACCTCTATTTTTAAAATAATTATCTAATAGTTAATCAGTGCTTAGAAAAAGATAGGGAATTTATGATTTTGCTTTCAATATATATATTTTTTTACTTGGGATAAATGCTTCATTGATTTATATAGTATAAAATTCAACAAATGAACTAATTTAACTTGTTGGCAAACTCAGAAGTATGATTTGAGTCTTCTAATCATCAGTGTGTAAGTAAATACACAGGTAAACTCTTAATTTAACCCTTTAGAAAGTCACATATTTAAAATAGCTTGCTCCATAGATAAGTTAATGACTTTCACCAAAGTATGCAATAAGGTGAAAAAAATGTTAAGTCCCCTATGAGTGTTAAATATATGTCATTAGTCAACAGCCAGTTCCACTTTTTTTTTTTACATCTTTATTGGAGTATAATTGCTTTACAATGATGTGTTAGTTTCTGCATTATAACAAAGTGAATCAGCTATACATTTACATACATCTCCATATCCCCTCCCTCTTGCTTCTCCCTCCCACCCTCCCTATCCCACCCCTCTAGGTGGTCACAAAGTACCCAGCTGATCTCCCTGTGCTATGCGGCTGCCTCTCACTAGCTATATATTTTACATTTGGTAGTGTATATATGTCCATGTCACTCTCTCACTTTGTCCCAGCTTACCCTTCCCCCTACCTGTGTCCCCGCTTTTAATGATTTCCCTGAGCTACACAAGCTAGTTGAATTGAATGATTTAATCAGCACACTATTTCCTATTTTCGCATTTATGCACATTAACTGAGAATATAATTGCGCACATTATATGTAAACCCTTTCATGTCCTGAGAGGGTCAACAGTATTATTTCGAGCTTATTTGGCTTGAAGAAACCTGGGTTCTATCTGCTCTACATAAACTGATTAAATACCGTATGCTAACACATATATGCAATCTAAATTTTAATTGCATTTACCATATTCCTTATAGATTTTGTTCAGTGTAATTAAACCAATTAAACTTATAACACACTTATTCACAGAAGGTGCTAAGAAAAAAAGAATTAAGGAAAACTGTATTTTTCACTCACTTGATAGCATCTTGAGCTTTTTTAGGACTAGATTAGACATCATTGCAATTGAGTGTAATTAAAAGGTAAAGAGATGGTCTTACTCTGGTCATCCATTCACTACGAAGTGCTGAGGCACTGATGACGGAAAAGCAATTAATGGGATATTTTCATGACATTTATCTCAATGGACACTCATCAGACTTATGGTTCCAAGAACGAACTTTTGTACTCAATGAGTGTTCAAATGCTAATTTGAAGATTTGAGTAATATAATAAAGATGTGAAATTAAAAAAAAATGATCCATCTCTGCTGTGCACGGATTGGCAAACTTTTCTTATAGAGCCATGTTGCAACTATTCAACTTTGCCATTGTAATGTGAAAGCAGCCATAGAGGATGCATAAAGGGCAGTGTTCCCAAGACAGAAACAGGCAGAAACAGGCACATAGCTCATGGCCATGGTTTGCCCAATACTATGTCCTCCAGACCTAAAGTTTAGAATAATGACTGTTATAAACAGTGTTCTTATAAGAAAACATGCCAAAAGCAAAAAGCAGACTTGCTTTTTATACTAAACCATATGTGACACATCACTGATAGTCCTGGAGGTACAAAAACTATCAAAGATTGGATTTATTTGTGGAACATCTAACACAAAAACCACTATTATATGTGGGTTTGTTTGAGTTTGTATATACTAAACAGAGTCATCAGAAATTTGAAAGAATAATGTATTGTTTTTCCTCTGTTTAGAAATTCATATATAACAAAGGCTAGTCAAGACTGATCTCAGGTGGCCTCGGCCTGCAGTGGCTGGAAGCAGGGTTTTGGTTCCCCGGCCAAAGATTGAAGTCAGGCCATGGCAGGGGGAATGCTGAATCCTAGCCTCCAGACCAGTGGCCGGTGACAAAACCCTGGCCCGTCAGCCGCGTAGAAATGAATTTCCACAGAGACGGAAAGTAGTGAAACAAGTAAAGTGTTTATTAGGAGGAAAAATGGTACGTGTGGATAGACACACGGATGGACTCAGAGAAAGAGCCGCGCCCTTGTGGTAGTTTGAATCACTTACATGGGGCATTTCTTCCAGGTTTCCTCTGGTCATTAATCACCTTGCTTTGCCTGGCTCTGAGTTCATATTTGGTTTGTCTCAGGGTCCTCCCATGTGTGCCTGTGCATCTCTTAACCAAGATGGATTCTAGTGAAGAGGCCTGTTGGATGGTTGACATAACCTACTATGCCCCAGAGGAGCCTTTCTGCGCATGTATAGTTGGGAAGGTCTCCCTGACCTTGAGAATGAGGAATATGTGGTCCCTTTATCTCTTATGAGGGGAGGGTTCAGTTTCTCTGCCATGCCAGTACTGTTATCTTAAAGAGTCCACCAGAGGCAAAGCTATTTAACCTGTTCCTGTTGTTATTTTTATCTGGAAGTGTAAACAGGAGGCTGGCTGTAAATATCCAACCTGGAGCCCATCTACCTCCTGCCTCAAGACCATTCAAAAATTCTCTAATTATGAATCTGTGGTTACTTCCCTTATTATTTCCTGAGCAGCTAGTGAAATGCACACAAAGAAATTATTTATCTGGTCTTTATTTTAAGGGATTGATGTGGGAGGCTACTGAGATATCAATAAAAAATAGGAAAATGGCCCTCTTTTGTGATTGTAGTTTAGGGGATGGGAGCTGGAAGCTAAGACATCAGGAAAAGGATTTACCACTCTCCTGGGTTGAACCCCTTGCTGATCTGGTTTGGAATCCCGGAGAAAATTGTCCAAGCAGAACTCCCGTCTCCAATGACCTTGCAGCCTCCAAACTGAAGAAGAAAATCTGTTCTAATTCAAATTCTGAGACCTTTGCCTTTCTCCCATGAAAGTCATTTGCCCATGATTGATATGGCCTCACAACCCTGGGCCAGTCCTAACTTTCCTTTCACTCTTAGCCTAAGACCTCAGAATCACTTTCTTCCTATCAATGAAAAGTCTCTAGGGCAATAGATTTTTTTCTTCTTTGAAGGAGGTCACAATAGCTATTGATATAGATATACTTTAGCTTCTTTTCTCAGTACAGAAAATTTTGCTTTCCATGCTAGGAATCCCTGTATTATCCTTGTATTTGGAGAAAACACCCATTGTAATCCAATCTTAAAGACACACACACATTATTTGCACATCAAATGAAGTAAAAGTAAAAGACACTCCAGCTCTCCTATACCCCCTGCTCCCGGGAACACTCTATGACCTCACCCTACAATGTAATAATTACACTTCTAAAGCTATTATTCCCTGAAAAGGAAAAAAAAAGAAAGCATGCCAACAAGAGTGTACTGAGTTTTGAGGATATAAGTGCCCTTACTAGCTGTTCATACATCTCCATTTGTTGGCAGAGATGAACAAAGTAATTGTAGACGCCTCGATCCTTTTAGGCTTACTAAACCTACTTATTTACATGACAGGTCATCCAAAAAGGGTCATTCAGGTATTGGTATATTTTTCCAGGTTCCATTGTTAACATAATTAGGGGTAATGTAAATCTGAGCAATTTTCCAAACCGTAATTGATAGTGCACGACAATATACAGAGAAATAAAAGCCACAGTTTCCCTACATTGGTAGCCTAACGCTCATTAAAGCAAGCAGCGTGGAAACACTTACCACAAGCCAGGCACTGGGCGAGGGCTTCAAACAGATGCTGTCTATCATTTAGGCTTTCATAGCCCCTATTTTTCAGATCAGAAACCGAAGCTGACAGAGGTTGAACCCCATCTTTGTTCACATAACCAGTCGGTGGGAGTTTCAGGATCTGTACTTGGGTGCGAGTGATTCTGGTCATTGTGCCATATTGCATATGCCTAGATTAAACTTTTGAAAGTGAATACACGGTTTAGAGTTCCAGAAGTATCCTTTCTGGGAATATTTATTTGGATACTCTTCTTGGGGCCAAATGCAAAAGAAGAAGGGAAGTTAGGAGAGAAGGTCCCTTCTTCCCGACACAGTCCTTATGCCATCTCTCCGCCAGCACCCTCCCCTCTTCTCTTTCATCGCCTCCACAGGTGATGGTCAGTCTGATTCACTGTACAGCAGGACACAGATGCCACCAAGTTTACTAGTGAGTGGTGTCACTCCACTTTAAAAGATTCTGTTAGTAGGGTCCCTCTTAACTCTTCCTCTCACTTCCAATGGTAGTCCCTGAGCCATTTTGTGAAATGGGACTCAGCGCTTTACCCCTTCCCTTCTCATGGCAGGTCTTCTGCCATGAGAGGACCTCTCACAGAAGCTGAGGTAAATTCTGCTCCTTAACCTGCAACTGCACCTTAAGGAGAGAGTCTTTTCATGGGATTTGAATTGTAGCAGGCATAGTTCAGGGCTGTGATGGTCGTGCAGATTGGGGAACAGTGAGAGCAAAAAGAGCAGGTGCACAGAGATCGCAGCTGAGTGTGGGAAAAGAACAATGAATCCCTGAAAATCGTCCTTTCCCAGGTTCCCCAGAAATCTCACTGCATTCTTGCCTTAGTTTCTGAGACACAGTGTATCCTCATGGTAAAGTCCCCATGTGGGCTTAAATGAACTTGAATTGATTTCTATTTGTTTCAACAAAAAAAGAGTTCTAACTAATATGCTAATCAATTTACAAAATGCCCTAATAAAATCATTCCATGAATTCTAACTCTGCAAGATCTTTAGCACTGAAACACAATCTATTTATTTGCTCTAGCCCAGCCCCCTTGTCCATTCTCTTCAAGGATTCTTCTGCAGCTTCACAATTCTGCCCAAGAATTCTTGAGACAGTCAAAGTCTAGGAAGTATTTTTCTAATGTTTTGAAACTTATGGGGATTCTGATTAATGTACATTCCTGGCAAGAGTTATGTTTCTGAGATGCTGTACTGCCAGTATATTTTTTCCTATAATGAGGTTCCCCGAATGATTTTTATACAAATCTAGCTATTCCTTTAAATAATGATATAGAGTTTGCATGTAAACCTTTGTTCAATAAATCACTTTTGACGATAGATATTTTCAGTGCTAGTATTACAGTTTCTAATGCAAAATTTAAGCACTTTACTTTTATGTTTTCTTAATGTTACGAATCCTCTGAAAGGATATTTTGTTGATTGTTCCACTATGGCTTATCCTCTTTATTCCTGGACAAATAAATCAAATTTTACCTGCGTTTGTAACCCCTCTCTTGGAAATATTTAACCATGAGTAATGACACAGTATGGCTCAATGAACCAAGCTATAACTGATGATTCTCCAATCTGGAGAAAACATACAAGCATATAATAAAATGTGTGGAACTCTGGAAGGAACATGTCATATGGTAGAGTGAGGAGAAAGCCTGAAGGTGTTAAATTTTCGAAGGTAACAGCTCATTAATTTATCAGGTATGTTCTATGAGCCAGAAACTATTCTTGGCGCGGAGAATACAAATACTAACAGAGCAAGAGGTCTCAGTCTATGTGAGAAGAGTCAAAATTGCAGGGCAAGCGTATCTTATAAGCTTCAGAGGTTTTCTATTTGCTGCTGTTGTGGCCACTCCAGGGGGATAAACTCTATTCTTTCGCTTGTTCCACATTCATTTTCTTATTTTTGTCATCATTTTATCAGGTAGGATATTTTCTGGCTGAAACAGGGAGTACTTTTTAAAAATCCATTTTATCTCCACTATTGGCTTATTTTTTATAGATGTTTAGAAATCTGTTTTTTTTTTTAAATGTTCATTCTAGGGTAAAAATATAAAAAGTTTAATTAACCACATCCTATGTTCAAATAGTTACAGATGGCTACACATGTCATGCAAGCACCCTGCAATAGTAAAGTCATCCTTTCTCCCTTTCCTCTTGTTTGTTATTGTTGTCCTATTTTACTATTGTTCATGCTATTGATCAACAATTCATTGGTACCAGTTTTGTTTTAGAGAGTAAATACTTTTTTATAGCTAATTAAGATACAAAGAATATACTGTATATATCATCATTTAATAATTTCTGGGAATCATCTCTTCTTTTTTGTAGATCAAAGTTTATGTTGGTATAAAACTCCTTCTGCCTCAAGAAATTTCTTTAACATATCTTACAGTGAAGGTATAATTTATGAATTTTCTGGTTTTGCTTGTCTGAAAAAGTTTTTACCTGTCCTCTACTTTTGAAATGCAATTGGCTAGGTGCAGAACTCTGGATTGACAATTATAGTTTTCTTTCAGCACTTTAAAGATGCCCTACCATTTTCTTCTAGCTTGTATAATTTATGACACAAAGTCTGCTTTATTTTTATCTTTAGTCACTGTAATGTGTTAATTTTGGCAAACTTAGAAATTTGAATATTAAGTGTTCAGATATTTTTCTTTCTTGTCTTGAATTTATCTGGCTTAATGTTATCTAAGTGTCTTGAATCTGTGTTTTATATTTTCATTTGGAAATTCTCAGCTGTTATCTCTTCAAATACTTCTTCTGGCCAATTTGATCTTTCGTCTGTGTCTGGGATTGCCATTATGCATAAATTATACCTTTGGATACAGTTCCGTAGCATATGGATGCTGTGATCTTCTGTTTACCTCTCCCCTATACGCCCTTCCCCCCTCCCCCCGGACATACTCTTCTTTTCCATTAGTGTTTCAACTTTGGCAGTTGCTATTGAACAATCCTTAAGCTCATTGATACTTTCCTCCTCCTGTCATGTCTACTGATGAACTTGTCAAAGGCAATCTTCATCTCTATTATTGTGTTTTTATTCCTTGTGTGGTAGGCGGAATAACGTCCCCTAAAGAGATCCACATTCTAATCTCTGGAACCTGTAAATATGTAATGTTACATGACATCTTACCCTGTTCAGGCTGCTATAACACATTACCATAAACTGGGTGGCTCAGAAACAAGAGAAATGTATTTCACAGTTCTGGAGTCTGGGAAAGCCAAGATCAAGGCCCTGGCAAATCCAGGGTCTGGTGAGGGCATAATTTTTGGTCCATAGATGGCCATCTCCTCACTGTGGCCTCACATGTGTGAAGGGGAAAGGGAGCTCTTTGTGCTCTCCTTTATAAGGGCACGAATCCCATGCACGAGGTCTTCACCCTCATGATATAATTACCTCCCAAAGGTCCCCCCTTCTAACAACATCACATTGCGGAGGTAGAATTTGAACATATGAATCTGGGGTGGAGGGAGCACATATATTGACATGGTAAATGGGGATTAATTTTACAGTTGGAATTAAAGTTGCTAATAAACTTAGTAGAGTTTAAAATGGAAAGGTTATCCTGGATTACCTTGGTGGGCCAAAGGGTCCTGCAGTGTGGAAGAGGGAGGTAGAAGAGTCCAGGTCAGAGCAATGTAATGTTAAAAAGACTCAGTTTGCCACTGCTGACTTTGTAAACAAGGCATGGGGTCAGAGAATGCAGTCAGTCTCTGCAAGCTGCAAAGGACAGGGATGAGGATTCTCCCCCTAGAGCTTCCAGGAGGGAACGTAACTCTGTCAACATCTTGATTTTTGCCCAGTGTACCTATTTTGGATCTGACATCCAGAACTCTAAGATAATAATTTTCTGTTGTCTCAAGGCACCAATTTCTCAATAATTCGTTGCAGCAGCAATAAACTCATACATATTACATTTCCACTTGAGTCTTTTTGTTCTTACCTCTCTCTTCAAATTTCCATCTGTTCATGCATGGTGACTGCCTTTTCCACTATGAACATATTTTTCATACTTATTTTGAATTCCTTACTGATAGTTTCAATATCTACATTATTTGTGTCTGATTCTGTTGACAGCTTTATTTATCAGAAGTTTTTTTTTTTTTTTCTGATCCTATAATTTTTGACTGATGTTCATAGTGTATATGACAGTATGTTATAGATATGGGGAGTAGTGTTTGTGCCTGGAAATACGCATGCTTATTTTTTAGCTATGTCATTATTGGTGGTAATGGGAAGTTGAATAAATCATGTCCGGAATTGATCTGGATTTGGAATTTGCTGTTTCCATGTCTACCTTCAGTACGCCACTGGCATCAAATTCCCCCAGTGTTACCTTGTGCTTAGGTTCTGGATAATTTTCCAGAGAGTTTTACCTCAATGTACCTCTCCAACCACAGCTTCAGGTGTTGCCTTTGCACGTATACCTCAGAGAGAGTCTAGTTTCTTATTCCTTCCCCTCCTTCAGCAACAGAAAATCTTGGTTACTTGGTGCTTGGTAGCCTTGGCAATGGGGCCAGGGGATTCTGTTTTCCTGGTTCAGCCTCTGTCTTGCATCCTATGTCTCTGGGTTTCAGGGATAGAGCTTTCTAAGTCATCCTGCTTCTTCCCCAGTGATGGAGGATCTCTAACTGCCTGGGTTCAGGATGATTTTCAGTACTTCCCCAGGATGAGAGAACATTTTCTTTGCCCTTCCACAGGTCACTGTGGGTCTTCATATATGTGTACTCTGTGGTTGATGTTGCTTATTTCCTTTCTTCCAGAGGCAGAAACTTTGTTCCTCAGGGGACAACTATTTTTAAAAATGCAGAAACCTTTTCTGACTTAATCTCTTAGAACCTTACAAATTTTGGAGGTCTTTACCATCAGTCCTGTGTACCTACTCTTTCACTGTTACCACGTAGAGTACTCACTGCCTTCCAAGGTGACCCATGTGCTTCAGGAGTTGTGTTTTTGTTCACCTTTTGAGCTGTCACCTGTGGGGATCTGAACACTTTTATTACTTTCCTCTTGTGCTCTCCAAGTACTTGCCCTTTGTTCAGTCTTAGCCCGACTCATAGCAGTTCCAAATAAAAGCTGAGCTCTCAGATTTTTGTAAATCTGGAAACAACTGCCGTCTTTCACTACTATGGACCCTCCCTTTTCCCAGTTCTTCTCTGTCCCAATATTCTGTTATTTTTCTTATGCCTTCTTACCAGTTCTGATGCTGTTTTTTGCTTTTGATGATATTGCCATATTGTTTGTAATTTCTGTTTTCTCTCTTTCCTAGGCTGAACATGCCTTTTCTGGTTTGCTCTTGCTGCCTTGTCCCCTTGTCTTACATGTTTTCTGTGAAAAGGTTGGAAGATTCAGAAATAAATTCTCTCAAGTTATTCCTACTGGAAGTTACTGATAGTTTACTAATTTTCTTGCTAGTTACTGAATTAAGAGTTGTGTATTGTGATTGATGGTTCAGTGATTTTCAAAACTGATATCACCAAACAAACTTTTAATCTATATTCTCTTCTGGACCTTATGGAAAAAATTTGCTGATTACTAAACAGGCTACATTTATGAACTAATTACTCATTGTCAAAGAGACATTTATAATTTCCAATTAAATTTGCTAATTAGCATGAACATCATGAGTTACTCTCACTGAATTTATATAGTAATAGACAAAACAAAGAAAGAAGAAATTTTAATTATTCTATGTAATCTTAATGCTGATAAATTTGCATTCTCTTTTTGGCTCTTTAAAAGATTGATAACATATTTAAGACACCAATTACAATCAACATGAAAGGATTCTGAGTACTCAAGGAACAAATGTTGTGAACCATTGAGAAATAACTTTTGAACTTTCTTTTTACTTATGGACTTCAATTGCTTTGCAGTTCATGTAAAATTTTTTACCCAATTTTGCATAATGAAAATAAAGCTGCCTGAATTTCTATATGGGATTTTATGATTATGAAATTAAAATGGCAAGTATGAATGTTTAAAGGTCTTATGGGTTAAATAAAACTTCTGACAAGCTGGTAGTCTAGGTTTCTATACTACCAGAAAAGAAACTGGTAGCATGCTTTTCCTTTGACAAAACTTTTCTTAAATATGAGGAGGCTATAATTAAATAATTGGGTTTTGTGTTTGTAATTTATTATCACATAAACAAAACATATAATAATGTACAAAAGAACAACAAAATAAAATCGATATAGTCATTATCCAAATTGAATAATAAAACATTATCAATACAGTTGAAAACACTGATGTACTCTTCCAGAATTGAATCTTTCTCCTTGTTCTGGGTGAACTAGTACCCTGATTCTAGGCTTTTAATTTTATTCCACTGGTCTGTTTGTCTATACCTGTGCCTATAGTAATTGTTATACTGTCTATATTTTTATATTAAACCTAGATACTTGGCATTTAAATCATCTAATTATCTTCTTTTTCCCCAAAATTTTGGCTATTTTGGGTACTTAAATTATGTTTTTGTATAAGTTTAATAAATTTTATTGGAAATCCTTTTGAGAGTATGTTTGTAACTTCACTGAACCTATAGTTTGCAGAAAATTGACACCTTTATGATATATTAAGACATTGTATACATGATATGTTAGGTCTATTTATTGATGACTTCTTCCTTAAAGGAAATGTGTGCCATTTTAGACTTATTTCTAGGTACTAAATACTTTTATTGTTACTATAAACAGTATTTGTTTTTTAATTACAATTATTTTTAAAATATATGTTGCAGAGTATAGTAATAAAATTGGTTTTATATTGTGCTCATATTCAGAAACTTGTTAAATTCCTTCATTAAATCTAAAAAATTAAGTCCAAAAAATCCTGGGTTTTTAAAAATGTGAATAATAAGCAATCATATTATCTATACATAATGGTAAGTTAGAATATTTTAAAATATTGAAACAGCTTGCATTCCTGAAGTAAATTCAGCTTGGTCAAGATGTACATAATTTTTAGTACTTTACTGGATTTTACCAGCCAATATTGTTTTAAGTATTTATATACACATGAAAATGAAATTTGCATGGAATATTGTTTTTAACTGCCTTTGAACAATTATAGTACTAAAACTATTCTAGATTCTTTAAATTATTTAGGAAATATATTTTTCCCTATTCTCAGAGAATTTGTATAATATTGAAATTTTATTTTCCATGAAATCTTGGTGGAACTTACCTGTAAAACTAGATTGTTACTTTTAATGAGTTAGCTTCTGGATAATAATTTAATTTCTTAAGTGATTATAATTTTGGCTTGTTTTGTCTTCTTTTTTTTTTTTTTTTTTTTGCGGTACGCGGACTTCTCACTGTTGTGGCATCTCCTGTTGCAGAGCACAGGCTCCGGACGCGCAGGCTCAGCGGCCATGGCTCACGGGCCCAGCCACTCCCTGGCATGTGGGATCTTCCCGGACCGGGGAATGAACCTGTGTCCCCTGCATCGGCAGGCGGACTCTCAACCACTGTGCCACCAGGGAAGCCCTGGTTTTGTCTTTCCTACATATCAGTTTTGTTGTTATATTTTTCAGAAATTTGTCTGTAGTTATCACATTTCAAATTTATTATCATAGATTTTTTGGTATTACTCACTTGCTCTTAAAGATAACTCATATTGTCTGTAATTGTATCACCTTAAATTTTTATACTATTTTTGCCTTCTACTTTTAAAAAAATCAATCTTGACAAATACTGGGTATTAACTAATCTTTGCCTACAATTAATTTTTGGCTTTTTGGATTATCTCTTCTACTTTTGCTTTCAATTTATTTCCCCTTAATTCTAATGTCTTTGGATTAATTTTTTGTTCTTTCTCCAATTTTTTTGAGTTGGATGATTAGCTCATATACTTTATATTCCTTCTTCCTTTTTTACTATAAGCATTTAAGAACATATAATAATAATAAATAATATTTTATAAGGATTTTAAAATACCACTATAATTTTATTATACAAACCTTGGATTTAGTATCATTTTATAATTATTACTATCTATGTATATATTTTCAAATTTTTATTAACGTAACATCTTAATCTGTGAGTTATTTAATGAAAAAATAGGCCATATATTTGGAGAGTTGTTTCTTAATTCAATATTAATTCCACTGTGTTGAGAAAATGTGGTTTGTTCCTTTTACATTATATTTATGGTCATTACTAATATTTAAAATTAGCTTTAATCATATTATCTTATGCTTTGTATTTTTTTCTTTATTTTGCTTCTAAAATTTTTGGTCTTATTTTTATTTTCTTAAATTCCATTTTTTCTTTTCTTCTGGAAATTATATTGCTAATCGCATTTCTTCAGTGTGTGTTTTTAACCTTCTATCATGCACACTCAACATCTAACAGTAATCATTGTATCTTTCTCTTCCCAAGCAATCTGTGGATCTTAGAACACTGTAACTCCAGTTCCATCTATCTTGCTTAAAATTTGTTTTCTAATATTTCAGGAAAATATGTTTTTAATTCCAAAAATAAAACATTATTTGTCTTGCTGTGGTCAATTATTTTCAATTTAAAACCTATTTACTAATTTATTTCTCACCATTTTTCCCCCCATCTCAGACCTTTATTCTAATATCATTTTCCTTCTTTCTAAAGTGTTTCCCTAAAGGTTCCTTTTATGCCCATCTGTTAGTGGTAAACTTTCTCAGTTTTTATCCAGTAATGTTTTTGTTTGGTTTCTGAATGATTATTTAGCTCTGTGTAGAATTTTAGGTTTATAGTAATTTTCTTTCAGTAATTTGAAGTTATTATTTCAGTGTCTTCTGGCTTCTACTCTGCTGTTGAGAAGAGTAATCGTTCCTTTTTTGTGGCTTATCTCTTTCCCTCTCTCTCTGTCTTAGGTTTTCTTTTCTAATTTTAAGATTGTTCATTCTGATGTCCTGCAGTTTCACTATACTAGGTTTAATTATAGATTTTTTTATACATATACCACCTGTGTTTTTATTGCTCCACTTCAGATCCAATTTCTAGCTCTCTTATACTCTGTTCATTTCTAATTTTCCATTTAGCCTAACCACTTTCTATTTTAATGAGATATTTTATAAATCTGTATGTTCTAATTAGTTATTTTTCAAATCAGCCTGTTTACTAAGCTTTATTGACTTATCTCTTGTACAGGTATTTCTTCACAATTTAAAAACATAATTAGCTCATTACCCAGATCTGTTTAGTTAAATCAGTTTGACAAATATGTACTGTCATGGTACACCACAACCACAATCAAGATTTGGAACATTTTTGTCACCTAAAAAGTCAGCTTATGTTCCTTTCAAGTCAATTTCCTCCTCCCACTAACTGTCAGTGGCCACTACTGATATGATTCCTGTCTCTATAAGTTTGCCTTTTTAAATGTCATACACATGGAATTCTACATTATGTTATCTTCTGTGTCCAACTTCTTTCCTGTAGTTTTGAGGTTCATTCATACTGTTGCATGTGTCAGTAGTTCAGTGCTTTAAGTATCTGGATAGTATTTCATTGCATGGGCTTACTCTGTTTATCTTTTAACCTATTGATGAGCATTTGAGATATTCCTGGTTTGGGGTTAATATTAATAAATCTACTATAAACATTTGTGTGCAGATCATTGTGTGGGAAAATATGTTTTTATTGCTCTTTGGAAAGCCTATATTCAGGGAATAGGATTGCTGTATCATATGATAAGTATATGTTCAATTTCACAAAAACCTACCAAATTGCTATTCAAAAGAAAAGTCACACCGTTTTGCTTTCCCAATTGCTATACCTCCATACCACATTTGATTCTGTCAACCATTTTAACTTTGGCCTTTTTGTGTGTGTATAGTGATATCTTATCTTGATATTAATGTCATTTCAGTTATGACTTAAGATATTAAGCATAGGGCTTCCCTGGTGGCGCAGTGGTTGAGAGTCCGCCTGCTGATGCAAGGGACGCGGGTTCGTGCCCCGGTCCGGGAAGATCCCACATGCCATGGAGGGGCTGGGCACGTGAGCCATGGCTGCTGAGCCTGCGCGTCTGGAGCCTGTGTTCTGCAATGGGAGAGGCCACAACAGTGAGAGGCCCGTGTACAGCAAAAAAAAAAATATATATATATATTAAGCATATTTTCACAGGCTTATTTTCCATTCTTGTACCTTCTTTGGTGAAGTATTCATTCAAATATTTTCCCATTTCTTAAGATTATCTTATTATTGATTTGTAAGTGTTCTTTATTTATTATGGATAAAGGTCCTATGTCAGTTATACATTTTGAAAATATTTTCTCCCAGTCTCTGTGTTGTCTTCACATTTTCCTAACTGTGTTTTTGGATGAGCAGTGCTTTAAACTTTGAAGCCAGGTAACTTATGAATGCCTTATCTAACAAATCTTTGCCTGTCATATTATCACAAAGATTTCTTCTATGTTTAATTTTTTTTGCAAATACTTTACCTTGTTTAGGTATCAGAGTAATGAAGGTCCCATAAAATGCATAAGAAAGATTTACTTCCTTTTAAAATATTTTTTGGAAGAGTTTGTGTTGAATTGGCATTATTACTTAAATATTTGGTAGAATTAATCAGTTAAGTCATCTTTACCAGGATCTTTGTGAGAAATATTTTAACTAAGAAATCAATTCCTGTACAGGATATAAAGTTTTCTATTTCTTTTTGAGTAAAGTTTGGTCATTTGAGTTTTACAAGGAATCTATCCATTTCATCAAAATTATCAAGTTTATTGGAAAAAATTTTTATAATAGTCTATTATTATCCTTTTAATGTCTTTAGTACATGTACTATGCTCAGTTCTTTATTCCTCCCTCAATTACTGAGAAAGAATTGAAGTCTTCAACTATACCTATGGATTTTTCTATTTCTTCTTTTAGTTTTATCAGCTTTTGCTTTAGATATTCTGAATCGTTATTATTTGCTTCACTTGTATTAAGATTGTTATGTTCTTCTGGTGAATTGATCTCTACATCATTATGGAATGTCCCATTTTATCTTTGGGAATATTTCTTGTTCTAACGTTTTTTCCTTGTTTGAAGCTAATAGAGCCTCGCCAGCTTTCTTTTGCTTAGAATTTGCATGATATGTCTTTTCCCAACCTCTTACTTTTATGTATATCTTTCTCTTTAAAGTAGATTTCGTATAGAAAAATCTAGTTGGATATCGCTTTTATATCCAATATTATTGTGTTGCCTTGTAATTAGAGAGTTTAGACCTTTCATATTAATAGAAATCTTGATAATGGCTGAGGATTTGTTTTCTGTTTATTCTAAATGTATTTATTTCTTCTGCATGTGCTTTCTTCCTTTTTTGAATTAACTGAATGCTTTTTACCATTCATTCTCATCTCAACTATTGGTTTATTCACGTAGCATTTTGTTTCATTATTATTTTTCATTTGTTGATCCCTATGGTTTACAATATATGTTGCTAACTTATCTCAGGTTACATACACATATACCTCCTCATGTAGAGTATAAGAAACTTCCAAATGTACACGTTTCCTTTTTGCCATACCTCTTCTTTTTAAAATCCTACATATTGTAAACACAGCAAAGTCTTGTTGCTATTAATTTTTTAGATGCTCATTTTTCTTTTAAAGAGATTACAAATAAGAAAAATGTATTTTATGTTTACCCACATATTTATTATTTATGGTGCTTTTTTTTTTAAATTTTCTATCTGGTATCATACTCTTTCTGAAGAACTATATTATAATCTTCTTGTAGTGTAGATCTGCTGGCAATGATATCACTCAAGTTTTGATTTTCTGGGAAAGGTTTTGCTTTTACATTTGAAAGATATTTTCACATGATATGGTGAAAGATTATATGTTTTTAGGTTTTTCATTCAGAACTTTGAATGTGTGGCTCTATTGTCTTCTGATTTGCATAGTTTCTGATGACAAGCCTGCTATTATTCTCATCTTTGTTTCTATGTATTTACGTTTTTATTATTTCATCTTGGATGTCATCCACATATTTCTCTTTATCTTTAATTTCTAGTAGTTTGACTTCAGTAAGCTTGATGTTTTGAAAATTCTGCTAGAGGTTCTTAATATTTTTGGTTTTGTGGTTTGTTCCTTTTTATTAATTCTGTAAATTTCTTGGCCTCTGTATCTTCAATATTTCTTCTCCCATTTTCTCCCTCTTCTCCTTTTGAAATTCCAATTAAATGCAGATTACACCTTTGGACAGAGATTTTAGATTGTTTTTCTTATTTCTTCTTTCTCTCTCTGTTTCATTTGGAAAATTTCTATTGGTTTCTCTTCAATTTCATCAGTTTTTTCCTCTGCTGTGTCTTGTTTTTCATCATGCGTGTCAAAGAAATTTTTTATCTCTGGCATTATCTTTTCCAGCATGTCTACCTTTTAATAGCTTCTCTCTCTCAATGCTTAAAGTCCCAATCTGTACAGGAATAATTTTCCCACAGTAGACCACTGTTGCTTACTACTGCAAAGCTTCAATGGGGAAGGGATTTTGGTTTCCTTGTTTGCTTGTGCGTGTGTGTGTGTGTGTGTGTGCATGTGTGTGCGGAAGTATGCTCCTGTCCATCCTTGGTCATTGTCAGGTGCGTCCTTTTGCATCTGAGCTTCAGAAGTAGGGCTTTCTCACTATTCCATCCCCTCCTCCACAAGGTTACAAAACCACGCTTGGTGTCAGTGGGAGTTTTGAACGCAAGTTACCTTTTTGTCCCTCTCCACTCTCAGCCAGATGCTCTTCTGTTTCAATGCAGTATTGTGTTCATGAGTGGGTTTCCTCTGCTTCCCTTGGTAGCAGGTAAATTTTATTTTGTGTACTTGCAGCACAGAGATGTCAGGTTTTCCTCCCTCTTTCAGCAGCTGCTGACCATTGTTTTTGAGACTATGAGGCAGGAGCACTTCCTGGTTTTCTCCAGGAGTAAATGGTAGCTACTTGCTATGATACAGAGGTTCACATGTGTACAGCTCTGTTCTGTCTCTCAGCAGTGGCTGGTCACCATCTGTATGTATATGCAATGGAGAGCGGGTCTTCAAGCTTTCTCACAAACACCCAGTTGTGGCTGTAGAAAAAAGCCGTCAAGTAGGTTTCCCTCCCTTTATGTCTGGGATTCCCACAGATTCTAAACTATCACACAGGCACATACTCAGCCTCTAGAAATTTGATAACGTTGAAGAATTTTTGTTGCCTGATATTATAGTCACTACCACTTCCTCTCATGCTCCACAAAGGTGAAACAATTTATATGTCCCTTTTGTCCTCTGAGAGGCTTGTCATGTATTGGGATTAAGTTTACTTTATTGCTTTATGACTTCGGTCTCTTATGGGTTAAAAAAGTTATAATTTTATGGTTTATCTGGTTGCTACCCATTGTTATGGTGAGGACAATATTTTATTGCAGTTTTCTACATGCTATGTAAAAGTGGAACCAGGCAATATCACTTTTACAGTGTAGAAGTACAATAACACCAAAATGGCAACTATTCTAAGGAAATTGCCTCACATTAAAAGTGATGGCTTGACACAGTTTCACGTTTTTAGTCTCTTCAAAATAAATCTGGTATAAGAATTGTTCTGTTAGAGATACCGCAAGTTAAACTCCTTTTGAGTTTGATACCATCAACTTTTTCTAACTTCCTTTGGTTTTGTTCATTCCATACTTGGGATTGTGAGTTTTTAAATCTGTTCTCTTGACCTCTCTGTTCTTGCTTCTTTCTTTTTGCTTAAATTTAAAATTTCAGCTACCGATTCATATCAATTTATTACTAAAATATCTTCTAATTGTCGTGCTGAATTAAACCTTGGTGCTTACTAGCATGCGTATCTTAGATGAATGTCACAGTTTCTCATGAAAACAAAGCTCAGAGTAAGCATAAAAAGCATATGTTCCATCTAAGCCTCTTCATTGATTCTGAAAAGTCCTGGGCATGAGATCCCATGATGATTTTCATCGCTAGTACAATATGTTAAAATAGGATAAAAATGCTTATTTCATAAAGATCTCACAAATGCCATTTCTATACTAGAAATAGATGTTTGAAAACTAAAGAAAAAAGTTTCTTCACAGCTTTAAAAATGGGAAAATGGAGTTAACTGATATTAGATTCAAAGGAACTGTAGATCATCTCTCATATGATATGCAAAAATGCATGGAGTTTTATGATAGAATTTATAATAATTAACAGAAGGACACATTTTAAAAATATATTTGCCATTTCTTTCTATTAAGAAATACTGGAATCTTAGCTTGCTGGGGCAATTTGTGTTTTGTCCTGATTTTGAGAAAGGAGGTGAGTATCTTCAAAAAATTGCATTCTTCTTGTATGACACTAACTTCTTACATAGTCATGCTTAACTTGATGTCAGCTAAAAGTTATTTGTAAATATGCAATTCTTTAATTACTGTCTTCTTCATTTTATTCCATTAGCATTCCATTAGAAATATAATTCATAAATGCATTCACTGGTACTTTTAAATACTACATGAAGATTCAACAATATTACTTGAATTGTCAGGTATTAAGCAATTTTTCCAGCTTTTTAATTTAACTTTTGTTATGGTAAGTCCTTTCCTTTATCTTATACATGTTTACAAATGTGTTTAAAAAGGAGAGACAGCACTGGGTATTCAGGAATATCTTTGAGGTGTTTATGTTTATAAAACCAATCATTTATTTGTTACACATTTAAAATTTTTTATTTACTTTTAATTTTTAGGGGTGTACTGATGTAAGAAACAATAATGATGATTTAACTAATGCTATCTTCAAACAATGAACATTTGCAGAGGGAATAAATGTGGAAATTAACTTAATTTTTTAATATATTTGCATGGAAACATTCTATTTCTGGAAATGTCTTTATTGTTTTTAATGGCAAAGTAAATTTTTGTGAACTATATGAATTAAAACAGTTTAGTCAATTCAACATTGTATGAGACTTAACTAAATATAAAGGTCTCAGAATAAAATCTCATTTGGGTCATGATGACATAAAATCTATACAATATTTAACAAATCTTGTGAACTTTTATTACTAGTGATACAGCTGTTCTATAAAACAACCTGACCCACGAGGTTAAGGAAAACAAATAAACTGATACTACCCAAAGAGATGTACATTTTTTATTTGGCTGTCATCGTATAACATTTATTTTAATGGCAAGTGTATAAAAACATGAGTATAAGTCCTTTTTCTACAATCTGATGTATGCCCCTACCCTAAGTGTGAGTTTGCACATGAGAAGACCCATAACAGAAAACACATCGTGCTCTTGAGCACAAGAAGACTTTCTCCTGACCTCTCTTCCTACGTTAGAGATGCTGTCATTTGCAGTGTTTTGTCTCTTTTGTTTAGTTTTTATCATCATTAGCTTTTACCTTACTCCTAAAATTGAGTATTATGACAATCCTTTGCATATCAGCAATTACTAAAGCAAGTTTTTCTTCCCTTAAAAAAGTTTATATTGCATTGCACTTAGGTATACAAACATTTTCAAACATTGTACAATGATGCCTCATGTACCATCAGTCACACAGTTGAGTTCCAGTTGTTCTGCATCCTCCCCGGTATTTGATATTGGCGTTTTTGTTTTTTACTTAATAGTAGATATCCTAGTAGATGTTTAGAAGGATCTTATTTTAATTTTAATTTGCATTTCCTTAGTGCTAATGTTGTAGAATATTTTTATATGATTAATCATCCTTACTATACCTTCCTTGGTGAAGTATCTATTTAATTTATTTAATTAGGTTCTTTGTTTTTCTTTTGTTGAATTTGAGAGTTCTTTATATATTTTACATACAAGTCCTATATCAGAAATGTGATTTGCAAACTTTCTGTCTAATTAAATATCTTACAATAATTCAATCAAATATACTGAGAACTAAACCTTAAATCCAGTCTTTAAAACAATGAAATTTTTACTCACTGCAAAAGTGAGAGAAACAATGGATCATATTTCCCATCTTCTCAGTAGAAATCCAGGCACTAATGAGAAAATTCAAATAGAACACACTTTATCATAGCTTCAATATCTGTTTTTCTCTGTATTTTTTTTGGCAAGGGACAATTGCAAGAAAATGATAGTTTTCAGAGAGTTTCAAAGGCTTTAGTTAATTAACTTTGTCTTCCCCATTTAGAATTGAAGTCGCTACAACTGGTGCCTACATCTCATTGAAAATCAGATGGATTGAAAGATGAGCTATCTGCTATAATATAAAAGTGCCCTGTGCATTGCACATCTAATAACTCTTTTCATTCCCTTTGAGCTACCAATATCATTGGAACAGTTTCTTATAGGACACGCAAATGTTATTCCCATTCCTTCTAATAACATCATCAGTGTTTTCATTTTATTCTTTGCAATTGTGTAGTTCCTATGTATTTCAAGGTCTAATTCTGCATAAGTTTATGAATACTGGAATGATAAAATGGCATAGAGATGTAACCTCAGAGATATTCAGATTTCCTTCTTTCCTTTGATGGGAGAGGAAACAGACCCTAGTAGGGGAATGCATTGCCTGAAATCAGAAACAGGTATCTGGAATCATTATCTGATTTTGTTTCATTCCAACATACAAATATTTCTAAATAATTTTCAATGATCCCCAACAGATAGAAATTGTTGGCATGACTTGTCATAAGTGGCCCCAGGAAGTGAGGATATACTCAAAATGTACAGGGTGTCAGTAGAGACTGGACCTTCAGATTTTTGTAGATGGAAAGTTGCCAGTTAAAAAGTTTCAAGCAGCTTCTGCCTTCCTGGTCATGGGTTGGCATTGTACTTTGAGGAAGCATACTCCTTGTTTTGGGAAGACAGAATTGAGTGTTCCTTTTGGCTGTGAAGAGTTAAGCATATCTTAAACTTGTCAGGGACCTGGGTTTATGAACTGTCCGTGCACATGGCAAATGGCCCTCCAACCCAACATTTGCCTCTTCACACAGGTATGTACCCGAGAGCAACAGACTCATGCGGGAGCAGAGTGACCCTGACACTGATGTCTTCTCCTTGTGATGAAAAGATACTAGGACACACCTAAGGGCCAGTAGCTCCAATGAAGACCATATGACAGGGAAGGAAAACCAGAGAGCCGATAGGAAAAATTCCTTAAGAGAAAGAGGAAACCAGGAACAGGCCAGGGAGAGGGAAACTGGTTCTTTGCACTTTTTTGCTTTATTGATGCTGGACCCCGACACTACTTGACCTCTCCTTGCTGTGTTTGGAAATGTTCCGGAGAAAATGCTGTTTCCAGGTATACTGAAAGTACAGCACTGAAAACTGTGCAGCCCTAAAAACTGAAGCTTGCTTCCCATGCGGTTTTGCTGTAGGACACACCTAACTGAACATGGATTTGAGAGGAAAATGCTCTCACTGTGAGTCGGGGCGAGCTGGCAACATCTGCAGAGGTGATCAGGTAGAGAGCAGGGCATACTGTCAGCAAGAGCCAGCCGGCAGCTGGCCAGACCCTGCCTGAGGAAGACACCCAGCTTCAACATGGCTGTCACGACCTCAGGGTCCATAGCCCAGTGTCATGTGAGTGGGAGAAATGGTAGTGGAGGCCAGCCACGTGGTTTGCTGAGCTCAGCCATTGTGGAGCCCACCTAGCTCCTGCTTCACTGACTGACATTGGCTGGTACTCAAAAAGGAATTCATGAACAAGTTTAAGCAATCCTTGTGATCTGGGAAAGGAAGATCCTAGATAAAAACTGGATTTCCAGCTCATTTATAAGATGAGAATGATTATCATAATAGTTTTAGTTCTTAAGAGAAAAGTGATTTTATTGCCTTTTCACCTTGGGTAATAAAGCCTGAGATGTATATTATACAGCACAATGAATCTTCTCGTATAATAATTTTTCTTATGACATCTTTACCACAGGTAAACAACAGCACACACACAGGCTGCCCCCTGATGCAGAAAAAGCTTTTTCTTCAGCACAGATACCTGTAAAAATTGGAAATTTGGAAACAAATCAGAAGCAAATAGCTATGGAGCCTGCCTCATGCAAGCTATGTATGCACTTAGGTTAAATGAATGTACAGAAGACACCAGTTCCTGCTCTGGTGGAGATTGTCTTACTGTGCACAAACATTTACTGCTCTTTCTGTGGGCGGATCACACTTCCCACTCCACCGTGGATGGTTTACTGTGAACTCCTCTCCGTGGCATCTGAGGTCAGGGTAGTGTGATCAGCAATGAGTCGCCATTAGTTTCCATCTCTGGTTGACATTAATGAGCACAGTCTCCTTACTTGATTTTCCTGCAGGAAAAGAAACATGAGTTGAAAGATGCTGAGGTGTTTGTGCTCCTCGTTTCCACAGCGTTTCCTGACTGAGGCACTCTCAAAGTGGAGATGACATTTTAGCAGATATACACATGACAGTGAGAAAATGAAAAGTTAAATATGAATAAAAGAGAAGTTGATCAGGGTAATGGGGACTGAAAACGGGGCAGGAGAAAAGCGGGTTTGCAACTTCAAATAAGGGGCAATCATGGTAGGCCTCATAAGAAGATTAGGCTGAGTAAAACTTTTTCTTCTAGGGTTTAAGTAGAACTGTGTTATCCCCATCCCTAAATTTTTGGTTATACCATCACATTTTAATAACTCAGTGTTCTATTTTTCTCCTCATATTTGCCTATCCATTTTGTCCAAATCAAATACATGTTGGACACCTACCAAGTGTCCAGCTGAGGATGTGCCAGGCTTTGGGGATGATGGACGAGACAGACAGGAATCCTGTGGTCCCAGCTGAGGGTCAGAAGCTGGCACAGCTGTTCTCAGGTGGGCTCCATTCCATGGGATGCTGAGGTCTGTTTCCAATCTCTATTCCCTCAGGGACTCTGACAACTGCGGGCAGTCTGTGTCCCCCATCACCATCTGGTCCTCAAGACGTAATTTTTAATTGAATAAAACAACCCCGTGGTGACTAGGCAACAGTCACCCTGGCCTTGCTCTAGTGAATCTGAGCATAGGACCTGCTCTGACTTTCAGTCCTGTCTCAATCAGCCCCATCTAAAAATAAGCCTTCAACATCTGCCCTGCAATTCGTTACTAGTCACGTTCTTATTCACGGTTCACACCTACACAAACCATGTGGAAAAGAATAACAAAGTGCTCCAATGTTCCAGAAGTAAACTTCATTTTACTTCCTGTATGCATGCTGCTTGGTGGCAGAAGCATAATCTCAATTTAGTCCCTTTTCTTGGGGTTTCATATAATCATTTCTCTGTCCCCCAGGCAGGCTGGGACCCTGGGAAGCTCCTGAGGCTCTTTCGGGCTTGTTGACTAAGCCATTAGCCAACAGGCACAGCTGCCTCCAGGAGCAAGACAGGTCAAGTGGGCATGTGAGGTAGTAGGGATGGGTGATGATGATGCCAGGAGTGAGGGGACAGAGTGAGAAGGAGACTGCGAACCTGAACGGGGTCAAAATCAAGATTAAACACGATCATTGCTAGTATATAAAAACACAGCCGATATTGCAAATTGATCTTGGATCCTGACACAGTGCTGAACCCCATTATTAGTTCAGAGAGTCGTTTGTGTTTGTTTATATGTATGTATTTCTTTGGATTTTCTATATCCAAAATTATACAAATAAAAATAGTTTTATTATTTTTTACATTCCTTAAAAAAAAAAAATCAAGATTAAACAAACAGATACTTTCAGCCCAGGGGCTGAAACCAGGAATGCTGGCCTCTCCTGACAACAAAGCCATTTCTGCTTTGAGTCTTGCTATGTGTTCAGAACCCTTCTCTGAGGAAGGGCCCACAAGGTCCATCAGAGCTACAATTCCTGGACTGACCTGGGCTTCCTCCCTCTCATCCCTTCCCTCAGGGTTCAGTCCGGTTGGAGACACCAGGATGCTGGGCCATCTCTCAAGCATTTTAGGATCTGCACATTTCTGACTCCCCTTCAGACTTTCCTCCTCCTCAACCCTGGGACCCATTTGCCCTTTGTCTTGTGTGTATGGGGGGGGGGGTAGGGCACAGCAGGGAGCCTTGTGGGCAGCCCTGCCCTGACTATAAATCTAACTCCTAAAATGTGTACCCAAATCTGACAGTCAAAGGCCAGTACTCATCTCCATAATTCTCTCTGAATTTCTGCCTATTCTTCCCTTCCCCAAGGAAATGAATGCAGAATTCCCCACTCAGATTTTACAAAGTGTGAGACAAGTATCATGTGTGATACTAAACAGCTTCAGAAGGGATTCGGACTCAAGCCATTAAGTAGCACCCAATCACATTGAGGAAAAATCATTCTTTTTAAATTCTCTATCGTTCCTGATTACATCAAAGAGAAAAATGTTCTCTTGGTACACTTATGTTCAAAAAATCACCCTGATACACACACTACCACTCTTTTTAACAGAGGTTAGGGGAACGCTCAGGCTTTCGCAGGGAATAGAATTTAGACAGAACTTAATAAGTTCAACTTTGTTTTCATTTTGTGTATTTTATGCTTAACTTCTCCTTACAGCAATGTGAGATGTGTTTACCCTTTCAGTTTGGGTTATAAAGTTTCCTTTTTGAAATAATTTTCCATGAAATTATTTATTAAAAGATACATTGGATGTAGAAAACAAACTTATGGTTACGAGGGGATGGGGGGTAGGGATAAATTGAGAGATTGGAACTGACATATACACACTACTACATATAAAATAGATAACTAATAAGAACCTGCTGTAGAGCACAGGGAACTCTACTCAATACTCTGTAATGGCCTATATGGGAAAATAATCTAAAAAAAGAGTGGATACATGTATATGTATAACTGATTCACTTTGCTGTACATTTGAAACTAACACAACATTGTAAATCAACTATACTCCAGTAAAAAATTTTTTTAAAAAATTAAAATAAATAAAATATTCATGGGTGTATTTACATGCTTTGCAACACCATATTATTTTCTGGGTTATAGTGTTATATTTGTTAAACATCAAAATGACCTTACAAGAAAATATGGGGAAAAAATACATCAATAAGAGTATAGGTTGTTCAACAAGATGGTAAAAAATAATGTATGTGGGGAGGAAATGACTAATGTTTGGGCAATGCTGCCCCAACTGCCTATCTTGGGGAAGGTAAGCAATAAAAGGAACTTCAGGGATCTATACCTCCAACAGCATTTCAGAATAGTACCTCTCCACAAGAATAAAAGCAAATTTCCTTTCTTTGAGAAGGAAATATTTTAAACTATTAAGACTTTCAAAAAATTCTTTTTTTTTATTCAGAAAACTTTTACTTATCCTTGGCCAGCTCCTCCACAAATTTTCTCAGAGATTGTTCCAAACCTTCAACATTTGCTTCAAACTCACCTTACAATTCACTTTAACCCAGTCCTAACCGACTCTTCCATCATTAAGGAAAACAGAGCTGACCAGACCTGGTGTCCCCCAACTTCCCCTACTCAAAATGACAGTACATATACCTCTCCAGCCCTTCCACCAGTCTAACACAGAGATTCTTTCTTCTTTCCCTTCCCCCAGTATTTGATTTCACGGTTGCTAGGAAGTTAATTAATTAAATATTCTCTCATTCTTTTAGCTTTTTATCCTGTCTCTGCCTCTTGGTTATTTTCCATCAGTCCATGCTTATATTCCAATAACCGTTATCCTGGTGGATGCCTTCCTGTGATGGTGCAGAATAATGACCTGATTTCCCCCTCTCCTGCTCCGTGTAACTTCCTAGAAGGTTTATCTGTATCCACTCTCACCCCTCCCTGAAATGGCAGTTTTACAAAATTAGGGATGGTGAGAAACATTAATATAGAATCTACAGGAAGACATACATGCAGAAAGACTTCATGGGGAAAACATTGGAAAGATAATAACTATATACCTATAAACACTCATACTGGTAAACAAGAAACATGTCAGACTGATTCAGAATTGCATATTATAGTCTCTATACACAGAATAGAGGTTGAAACAGGAGGTTTGGGTTTATCTAGAAACAGATGCAATAGCTAAAATAAATTCTCAGTGTTCACAATAAAGCTCTGGAGGGTAAAGAATATAAAACAAAACAAAACAAACAAAAAGCAAACAAAACAGGGTGGGAAGGATTTGACCTTTGATAGTCAGTTCTTCTGTGAATTGAATATTGATTCACTGAAAATACCAGAAAATATTTTTAAATGTTCCTGCTATTAGCTGTGTGACAGGAAAATCTTCCTAAATTATCTGAATCTTTTTTGTCTTAAATAAAAAAAAAATCTCCACGGATAAGTTCTCAGGGATACATAAGAACATATATATCATGTACTGTCAGAAAGCTTCACTCAAAATTAATGCTTACTGTAGTTTAATGATGGAGAGTGAAAAGAAAAATCAGAAATCTCATACCTTTCAAAACTAATCTGGCAAAAAAACCCTTTGCATTTAATACAGAGGGTAGCAAACTTTTTCTGTAAAGAGCCAGATAGAAATATTTTTGGCTTTGAAGGCTATATGGCCAGTCATAATTATCTGCCATTGTAGGACAAGAGCAGCCAATGTGTATATGAACAGGCATGGTTGTGTTCCAGTAAAACTTTTATTTACAAACCAGGCCAAGTGCCAGATTTGGCCTTCAGGCTATAGTTTTCAAACCTCTGATTTAGTAGATTAGGAGGTACAAATGTGATTCAGGCTTTTTGCAAGAGAAATTCTTACATTCTCTTTCTTTTGGTTTAATAAAACTTGACATCCAATTGGTAATTTTTTTTAGATAGGTTACTGCCTGTATTTTGGAAATAAAATCACATGCTCTTTCAGTATATTTCTAGAGAGAATCATGAGTTTAAGTGACTCCTATAAAAATCAGTTGTCTTTTGTTCCAAACGTTGTCTCTACATAAACATTCAAAATCAATGAAAATTAAGGTCATACATGTTAGGAAAACAGAATTCTGGCCTTGACTGATCATCACTATTTTTCTCTAGGGAACTAATAGCTGGAAAGAAAAGGAAAGATAGGCAAATTCCAATAATTTCATAGCTTGGAAAGGCAAATAGTTTATATTGATCAATAGTTTCAAAATCCAATAAGAAACATCCAGTAAGCCTTAAGTTAACATCCAGTGGTTAACTTAACCTTACATCATCTACCACAAAGAAACATTAAGTCTGTTATGTATTTTTTTCTGCTTATTTGCCACCAAAAGGAAAAAAAAAGTAGTTTAAAACTTCTAATCTTTGCTACCCTATTCTCTCATTTTTTATGTATCATCTTTCATTTAACATTTTGTTTTGTTTTGTTTATCTTTTATTCTAAGAAAACATTGCTTACCTCTCTGACTCTGGAATTCAAGTCTTGTGCCTCTGACCTGTAGCTCATATATGTGATGAAACACGTCATTTTTCCAGAGTAAAAAGCAGCCAAAAGGACCCTTCTATACTAGTTAGCTTTTAATAATTCCCCTTAGGACAATTCTCATATGTTTCCTTCATACAGTTTCCTTCCACTGCTCCATTTTTCCAGGAGGAAACCATCAACAATATTTTTTTCCATCTAAGATATTTAGAGGCATTGTGCATATTATTCCCCACAAAGGACCTTCCAATTAGAATTTGTCACAATGGTTCCCTCTGAAATCTGTCAGGTTAAGGATTTCTTCTTTCTCAGAGTGAGAGTCTCGGGCTGACAGACAGTAGAACCACATCCATTGTGCATTTTTATTCCTCTTTGAGCTGTAACATTTAGGTCATCTATTTTTTCTTGTCTCTAGGGCTTTCCTTCTTAACCTCTCAGCAATAACTATATTCATGTTTTCTCTAGTACGTGTTACAACATCTCATTCCTTGAAATTTAAAGACCTTGAACCTTAATTTATTACAGAAATCCACATGAGCAAAGGAGGTCAGAGAATTTCCTCATTCATGTGAATAAATATAAGAATATTTGATGTTTATCTAAGGGGATGGAACTCCCTAAGAAAGACTAGATGATCCTGAGTCTCTTCTAATAATGACACCAAACTCCTCCTTCTAATAGTAATTTTTGTTTTTAAATAACTTTAAGGTGTTTGCCCTCTTTTCAGTTATGTTTTAGGCTAGGGAAGGGGGCCAAAAATACTTTCATTCCCACAAATACACTCTTTAATGAAAATTTCCCATAGATCTAACTGTTCTCCTTTTGGATCCTGTTTCAAGGGTATTTTTTAAGGTGTGGTTGGTTCACTTAATTTTCACAAGGTGAAAAATCAACTTGGAATATAGGTTTTATGAATGTAAGTTACATTTTTTTCCATATTTCTTCAATTCATGACTCATATCTCTTATTTTCCTTTTATTGACTTCTGTAATCAAACTAGTAGGTAACATTTAAAATATTTGTCTGACTATACTTTTTCTAAATGTTTTTCCTGGTTTTTTTTCTGGGTCAAGCCAGATACAAATACTGGATATGAATAGCTTTTGTGATAACAATAATCATTCCTTCTAACTTTTCAGCTGGGTCACTAAGAAGATTGAAAACTTGAAATCACATGCAAATTTTAGTGGCCTATTTAACTGGCCACACATTGCTTAAGGACAAAATATAAAATACAAGACCCCTGGACATTAAACGCTTGAAAATTCTAGGGCCAAAATAAGAAGATTCAAGAAGGAGTGTATATTTTAACGTCTCTGAAGCAATGAGCAAAATTACACTTGCTGTTAAAGACACAAATAGATAGTTTGCTCATGTGAGTAAAATGCTTACTCTCAGGAGAGAAGATGAATTTCAGAAAGCATCCTCCACTTCCTTTTCCTATTACTGTGAGCTTAATATATGGGGAATATTATTCTAGATATGAGAAATCATGCACATCTTTATACAATAACCACAAGTGTGATCCATTTTTATGACAGGATTATTAGATCAAGATATGAGAACTTGGATTATGTTTTAAGAAATATATGAATTAATTTTAAATTGTAGTTTTAGGCTAAAATCCCAGAAATGAACAAAATAATCTAATCCACAGCAAATGTAAAAAAACAACAACAAAAAAAAACCGTTTTAAAGTCAAATTGGGAAAACGCAAATGACAAAAAAAATCCATCATTTTAAATGAATATCTGACATCTTCATACATTTGAAAAAATTAGCCATACACTCATCTGGAAATTATCAATACTTTATCCAACTTACCTAAAGTGTGCCTATCACAGCGCTTATTGAAATATTAGTGGAATAAATGGGCAGAATGCTTTGTGGATTTGTGTCAGCAACCTCCTCTTCACCAAATTAACTCTTAGCTAAGAATCCCCTCCCCCAAGTTCAGTAGTCTGAACTCATTTTTTGTGACAACCGACATCCACAAGCAAAATAAAGAGCATCTCAGAAACACAGGATGAGCACTCAAACCACATTCCGAGGCAAAAAGTAACAGACCTTTGGCATTTGCTTCCCAGAAGATGCCATTCCACAGCCGAAGCTGCATTGCTTTCCTGGTGTTAATTTTCCAGATCTCCAATCTTTCATGTCATAGTTGATCGAATACAAATACATTTCTATAACTAGATTGCTTGGAACTTGCTCAAGATCGACCTGTGACCTTCATTTATGAAAAATGGATATGCTTGATTTATGCACACTGACACTGAGAATGTTCAATTAATGCTTACATTATAAAGAATGTGCAAACAACACAAATGGAAATTAAACCCTTTTCACTATCTGTCTGCGTCTGAGCATTCATTCATAAATTGAGATAAGTGTGAGAGAGCTGTCCTCAATCAATTTCAGCTCCACTCCCTGACCTGATTAAGCTATGTGTATCAATATACATTCCCTTAATTAAATGTGGTTCGGTGAGCATTAATGGTATTAAAAAGAGAGAAATAATGGGGCCTCATATTACTACCCATCATTTTGTTGGGGAAAATAATAGACTGATGAAGAGGAAAGTTGACAGAAGAAAAAGCTGTTCTGTACATTATCATAATTATCTCCTATGCTGAGCGATTTCAAAGCAAGACACTAAGAATGTCACTTGTTTTTGCTCAGCCATCTCTCACGAGGTCTAAGGATTACAGGAAGAGGCAGAGGCACTGCATCATTCTGAGAAACTCCGTCCTGTTTTTGGTGTGCTCACAATTCATTCCCTGCTTATTTTGACACAGCTGCAAACATTTCCAAGCCTTTTCTGACACTCCATGTAAGCCATACAAGAAAGTGACTTTATAAGGCTCAGCTTTCTTCCTAAAGCATTAAAAATAAATGGTCTCTCACTGAGCTGTTCAGCAAGATTCAACATGCGTCTCTCCTTTCTGATTGCTGTCTCATTTTCTTCTTTCCTGTCTTCTTTGTCCTCTGCAGAGCCAGCAGAATGTCTCCCACGGAAGACAGTCGTTGATGAGACCTTAGCCTGCAGGGACTCCGTGGTTTCCTGGGTGACTTTGCCGGGTGATTCTGATAGTGGTGGCCCTACACTGACTGCTGCTTTCATCCCGTGATATGCTGAGAATGTTGCTAATTAAAGGTTCTCACAGGGATAGCTTTTTACTCATTTTACTTCGGAGCCTAAAAGATCAAGAGCTGACAGACTAGAAGACTCACAGATTGGCTCAGAGGAGACACGAGGAGACAAGCAGAATACAGCTTCTTGGGCTGGGGTTATAGTCATTCCACAGAAGATCTTACTGCTGCACCAGCTGATGTAGCTGCCTGTGGATTAAGCTGCCTTTGATACCATTTGCAATAAAGAGCTACCGTGTATGACAGGTAAGTCTTGAAGAGTAGGGAAGACTTACAGGGGAGTGAGAATTGATTACATATTAAAGTATTGGTATCAGAAAATGAGCCAGATTGCCTGTGAATACAAGCAAAATGACAGATACCTGCTTCTCCTAACTCCTGGGAGTTAGGTCCTGAGGTAGAGAATTAGAGTCTAATGAAGCTTTAAGTTTACATCATGAATCTGCTGGCCTTGGTTGGTCCTGAATGCTGTTCTGACCAGAAAGACACTTGGCGGGTAGAGCCAAGCACCTGGTTACTCACCATACATGTCTTTTAAGAAAATGGCCCAGTGTTCCTGGATCTCCAGAATTAGGCATTTTCTTTCCCTTAGGGAAACTCAGAACTAAAGAAAACCCAGATTTTTGGTGAATAGACCAACTGACTTTGGTTAAACTGGTTTTAATTGACTGTGGATGATTTTTATCCCATTATTTTCTATGTTTCTGATAATGTCAGCTCAGGTGAAGAACACAGGGGAATGCAAAGACCATTATCCATAGTCTCTGTCATCCTTGAATCAACTTATTTCTTTCCAGTATTTTCAGTTTCAAGTTCTCTCTCTCTCTTAGTGTTCCTTTTTATCAACTTTTAAATGCGTTCGAATCTCCTCATACTTAAAAAACAACAAAACCAATACATATCCAAAAGGAAAAGAGGAGGAAGGGAAGAAGAAAATAACCTCTGAGTTGACGTAATGCTGGTCTTTCTCCCTTTAGCTGTCTGTAGCCCTCTCCTCCTCTGCTCCACAGCGAAGCTTCTTAAGAGATCTGCCTACAATTGTCCTCTCCACATGATTACATCCCACTCACACCGAAATTTATCTTCTATGTCCACAATTCCACCAAAAGTGTTCTCACCGAATCACCAACAACACTGAGGTTAAATCCAAAAGACACTTTCAGTCTTGATCTTACTCAACCTCAGCAGCATCCGAAACAGTCAGTCTCTCCCTCTAAGCATCTTGACTCCCATGATGCTTCACCCCCCCAGGGCTGGTCTCACTCATCTTTGGCCACTCCTCCAACTTCCCTTGCAGGCTTCTTGCCCTGGGCTGCCTCTAGCTATCAGTATTAATATCTGAGTGTTATCTCCTCTTTTTCACTCCCTGCATCCTCTCATACATATCCATGGTTCCCATGATCAATTTTATATTAATGATTCTTAAATCTTTATTACTAGCCCAGATTGCTTTTTTGAGGTCCCAATTTATTTGTCAAAATCCTCACTGGGTATCTGAATTTGGATGCCTCACCTGTGCCAGAAGTTATACATGTTAGGGAATAAATATAATTTTTCCCTAAAAATAAACTCTGCTTTCCTGTGGTTGAAATGACCATCAACTCAATTTTTGCAAACCAAAGCCCCGAGACTCAGTTTTGACTTTCCTCTGTCCTCAACTGCCTACTCATCACCAAGTTCTCTGACTGTGCTTCTCTGAATTGGTCTACTCGTCTATATCCTCACTTTAGACTCCTTACATGGGCCAAGACCAATGCTGTTTTCCATTAGCGTTACTGAAACTTCCTCCTTTTACACTCTCACTTTTCTGGATGCAGTCTTGCCCAATTTCTACCCTCAGCTGCTCCTCTGAAAGGCTTGCTCATTTGTGTCACTCCAGACTTCCTCTTGCCTCTCCAACCCAATCTCTGGCTACATTCCTCTGCTTTGTACTTTCCGTACATCATGAATAATTCTTTCACCTTTAGGCCTTTGGATTCTGCCTAAAAGATACTCTCCCTCTATGTTGCCAAAATTATTCCTTCTCATTTTTCAGAATTGTATCTAGATTACATTTTTTTCTAAGAAAATCTTAAAATCTCTGAAGCTCCACCGCAAACTAATATATTGACTTTTGCTATATACTGCTATGATTCCTTTAATATTTCTTAGCTTTATTGTAAGTATTTGCTTTATTGCCTATCAAATTGCTTAAAAGAAAGCAAGATCCGTGATTATTAACAAGCAGAATTAGGTTTAGGGTTGAATATTTAGAGCTTCTTAAGAGAAACCTCCATTATTGTTCATTAAATTGACTCAGAGTGGTCTTTTCAGGCAAAGACTTTTCCACAGGGCTTTGGAAAAACCATCAGCAGCAATTGTTTACCACTGTGGATGCCTGAGCCTGCAATACCAGCTTGGGCCAAAAAGAGCCTGGGGAGAAAATTAAAAGAAAGATCTGTCAATTGAGATGTCCACCAAGGGCTTTGAAAAGCTGTGACTATTAGAGTTAATAAAGAATGTCAGAGTATTTCAGGATAAAGATCATTTTATAAAAATTAACTGTATTTATATACATTAGTGAACAACATGAAAGTAAAATCAGCAAAACATTCAATTCACAACATATTAAAAAATAAAATACTTGGATAAATTTAACCAAAAAGTTCATACTTGTGCTCTAAAGACTACAAACATGGTTGAATTTAAAGAAGATCTAAATAAATAAAAAGATATCTCATATTCACGAATCAGAAGACCTCATTGTTAAATGGCAATTCTCTCTCAAATTTACCTACAGTTCAATGCTGTTCCTACTGAATTCCCAGCTTGCTTTTTTCATAGAAGTTGACAAACTAATTCTATATGGAAGTACAATCACCTAGAATAGCTAAAACAATCTCAAAAAAGACAAAATTGGAGGACTCACAATTCTTGATTTCAAAACTTATTGTAAAGAACCTGTGGTCATTTCTCCAGTTCATGAGTATATAATTACAATAAATATACCAAACTGGTGGAAATCCCATATTGACTCCTTGACCTAGGTAGCAAGGAATATTTAGAAGTGTAAGTGGGCACCTCTAGAGCTTCGAAACCTCTCAAAATAATAAATCAAAAGCAATATATTTTAGCCCATCAAAATATGTCTTATTTCAAAAAAGTTTTGCCTAAACTACCTATAGTGGATTGTACTGTCAACAGTTGAGATTCCTAACTACTTACAAGCAACTATCTCTGAGTAGTGGAATTAAAGTAAGATGATTTTATAGTTTTAACTTCTCTTTTAAAATTAATATATGTTCATTGTGTAAGAAAGGTAGTAAAATTTTAATAGTGTTTTCCTAAGTGAGCTTTGGAAAGCCCACTATAGTTGATTAGGATCCAGTATTGCCTTCTGGGATTGATTCTCTGGGTCTTTGATTTCTCCCTAAGAACCTTCCTTTTCTAAGCAAGTAACTGGGTAGTTTTCTTACCCTGCTTCCTACCCATAGTGATATGGGGTCTTTTATGAATTTATAGTAAGACAGCAGGTGGAGCTGGAGCAGCTGGAAGCTGGCCAAGCCTCTCTCTCCCTCTGTCTCTCTCTTCAGGGAGTCTCAGGACTTTTCTAAATGGTTTTTCTGAACGAGCATATTTGGATTATCGTGTAGCTGAGTGCGTTCAGAGGAGTCAGACTCCCTACCATGTGATTTTAGGTCACCACAATGAGAATTCCAAACACCAGGGTAAATGTTGCACCCCATTTCCTCAGCAATACTACACCATCATTTCTACCATAAGGTATTAGTTTAAGTAAGTCATAAGCCCAGATTCAAAGATAAGTGACATAGACTCCTCCTCTTAATGGGAGGAGGGTCATGGTTACATTGTTGAATAGCTTATGGGATGGGATTTGTTATTGGGTTATTTTTTGAAAGGACAATGTACCACAGAAAGTAACATCATAATATTGATTAATTTTTTATATATTATCTCTCAACAATTAAATTGAATTCAGTGGAGTTTTAAGTGTTATTTAAGTGGAACATTGATGTGGCTGTATCTCAGTATATAATACAATTTTCAGTTCCATATCGGAGAGGGCAAACCTTCCAAACTGGGACAATTTGTAAAATGAAAAGGATGTTTACACAAATGTAACTTCAAGTCAAATTTCTTGAAGAGATATGTTAGAACCCTTAAAAGCTGGGTTAAGGAAATTAAACTCCAGGATTTTCAGAGATGGAGGTATATGGAAACATGTCTTGTCAGGTCATTTGCCTAAATTATAATTTAATATATGCTCCTGTGCCATCAAATGATAGTCAATACTATATCATATCAGTTATTGTCATCTACAAGTTAGAATGTCAAAACCTAATTTGGTGAATCTTTGGAGATAAAGAAAACAACCTAGAAATACTGTGGAAATGTAAATAGCTATGGGAAATCTTTAAGGACAGCAAATTCTTAAAAAGAAGCTCACCAAGTAAGATTAAGGCCATAGCAGTCCTCCTGTGATAGCTAAGATTATAGGTAGTAGAGAGCATAAGTGACATGTGATTATATTAATATAATTATTTTACTGCCAACTCAAATTTCTTTTACTTTGCTAATGAAATAATTGCTAGATGATGAACTAGTACATATTCTAACTTATTGTTGTTTTTTTTGGGGGGGGTGGTCAGAAGTAATTGCCAATGTAATGGGAAGTATCCAGTAATTGATTTTGAAATTTTCTCCTTTGCAGAATGCTCACTCTCTCCAAAAGTAGAGAGTAAGGCTTTTATTGATTAAACAGTTCAGGTTTGACCTTTCTGGCTGGGATTTTAAGATTGGTGCTCACAAGATCTTGCAGCAGCCCAAGGATATACATAGTTTGTTCATTCTGGAACCACCTTATAATATGCCAAGGGAATTACCAGCCTATAATGAAATGTAAATTAATTCCACATTCTTTGAGGTTCAAATAAAGTTCAGTGAGAAAGACTTCTCAGTACTTGTGATACTGAAATAAGCCCCACTCCATCATATAGATTCATACATTTTTTACAATTTTTCATTATTTAAAATAAATAACACTTCCACTCTCTCCCAAGTGATTATGGGCTTAAGACACATTCCCCAAATAAACTAAGATGACAAACAAAATCAATAATCCAATAAGGCTGGAGGAGTGCCAGTGCACTCCAGTTTCTTTTCGTGCCTGCTTCCCATTTTGTTTCTATAATCATTCAAGGTGTTTCCTTTAAGTTATGAGGCTCCACCAGCGATAGTCTTGCTAATCCATTACCAGTCACCCTTTCTGTATGCTTGGTTCACTCTGAGAGTAGATCACAGCAACCCAGCTGACATTCAAGGATGTAGGTAGGCCTTGTCTTAACCATTCTTATGCATAGCACTGATGCTGGTGGGAAATGTGGTAGAGAAAACATTTTAAATACAAACCTGTCAGGTATAAAACAGATGGAAGGTAAAGAAACTTATGCAGTCTCTAGGTGTTAAAATTATCCTTCCTCCTCCAAACCAAATGATTTTAACATTCTTATTTTTCTTATTTCTTCCATCTCCTTGTCTATCTCTTTGGGGAAAACCCACATCTGTGTGCCTTCAGAAAATCCACTCAGAGTTCTCCCAAAGATACACTTTTCCCTATTTAATTTTGACGAAATCAACCTCTTTTGTAATATTCAGTTATTTTAGACCTATGGCTTCATTCCTCTGAGGAACAGAGAATGAAAGGAACTCAATTTGTACAGGATATTAAAACTACACATCTATGAATCTAATGCTTTAAGTATTGTGTGTGAACAGTGTGACTTTAAGAATATATAGCTACTGGACCATACCTGCTTCCATAAACATCATACTCAGACCTTAATTTACAAAGCTAAAGGGAATGCAGAAAAATTTAATGGAGCTCAAATAAAAGAAGTGCTACACATTTTAAAAGATTACAAAATCAGCATCTTTTTAGAAAAAATCTGAGTTTCATGAATGGGTACTTATGAGGGATCCAGATGCACCAAAATGGCAATCTGTTATTACTTGAGCACATTTCCCTGATGTCTTTCTGAGCAGAAAGATACATGCAGAAAGTAACTCTTTAGACTTTCATTTGAATCATCATGAGATGCATATTTGAGACTGCTTATTTTTGTTTCATTTGTGATTTAGTTTTGCTTTTGAAATGTAAGCAGTCATTGGATAAAATGAGTGATTTGGTGTCCAGCTATCTAACATGCACCCATAGTCAAACTTAGATGCCTTTTGTTGTTTGTACTTTAATAGCACTTCAAACACTGTTTCAGGAAAACAGAACCAATAGGAGATAGATAGATACATAGATAGTTAGATAGATGATAGATAGATAGATAGATAGATGAAGTATAGACAGAGATTTATGAAGAGGGATTGGCTCATGCAATATGTAGGCTGAGAAGTCCCATGGGTTCTTGACTGCAAGCTGGAGGCCCAGGAAAGCCAGTGGTGTGGCTCTAGTCCAAGCCCGAAGACCTGAGACCAAGGAGGGTGATGGTGTATGTCCCAGTCTGAGTCCAAAGGTCTAAGGACCAGGAGTACCAGTGTCCCAGGACAGGAGAAGACCAATGGCCCAGCTGAAGCAGAGAGAACAAATTGGTCCTTCCTCTATCTTTTTTTTGTTCAAGCCCTCAGTGGATTGGATGTTGCCAACCCACTTGGTGAGGGCGATCTTTACTGAGTCTATAGATTTAAATGCTAATCTCTTCCCAAATCACTGTCACAGACACAACTAAAAAAGATATTTTACCAGCTATCCGGGCATCCCTTCACCCAGTGAAGATGACCCAGGAAAGTGACCATCACAGTACCTGTTCTTTCTCTATTTATTCCACTGTTTTTAACACAGGAACGGGCAAACTCTAGACACTAAAATGCACCTGAACAGGACCTATGTATTCAACTCTTCACTTATCCCACTGTGCTTAGCACAGTAATAGCACATTCCAAACCATAACGTTTCCCTGAGCGAGTCCAACCATCATTCAGCCATTGACATGAATGTGTTGACACAAGTATTTTCCTCAAAGCAATCCGTTTTTTTTTTCTTGCATTCTTTAAGGAATTAAAGTGTTTTGCTTACATATCTATCAAGGTGGTTTTCTGTTCTCCAAATCTCTCTTCCTGTCCAACAATCACATGCTATAATGATTAACACAATGACAGTTATTTTTCTGCTCAAAGACATACAATGACCCACTACTGCCTGTAATAATATAGAAATACTCAGCCTGGCTCTGAGGTGTTCTGCTATGTCCATCTCTGAACTTTTTCTTTTTACTTATTATCCATTACTTTTTTTTTTTGGCCGCTCCGTGATGCATGCGGGATCTTAGTTCTCCAACCAGAAAGCAAACCCATGCCTCAGCATTGGGAACATGGAGTCTTAAGCACTGGACTGCCAGGGAAATCCTTATTATCCATTACTTTAAACTTATTACCTGTATTATTATTATCATCCTGCACTTACTGAGCACCAATATATCCTTTGAGAAAATTACCAACCTGATTAGTGAACATATGAGCTCACAGTCAATAGGGGATAGAGATATGTGAATAGATACTTCTAACACAATGAAATGGGCACTGACATAGAGGAAAAAGTCACATGAGAGCATTAAGAACGAGAAAACCTAGATGAGTAGAGGGTAAGTTCCCAGAGAACATATATTAGATGAGCTGTTAACAATGAGTAGGAGTTTATCAAACAGATAAGGAGCAGAATTGTATTTAAGAAGGAAAGAAATAGTGAGCAAAATTTGGAAGCATTAAGCCATATGCCAAGTTCAGGAAATGATCCATAGCATGACTATAGATTGTGTCTATACTATGTGTATATATAGTATGTGTCTATATATGTGTCTATATAGTATGTGTCTATACACATACTATAGTATGTGTCTGGGGAAGGAGTGGTCAGAAATAAGCCTGTGGAAGAACATTACAACTAGACAGGAATCTCATGTTGGGAACCATCAAAGGTCCTCAAATTGAGGAATTTTATGGTCAGATTTGTATTTTATAAAATAAAGCAGTAAGTAGAATAGAAGACTGGCCAGAAAAAGTAATAACTAAAAGCAGAGATTCTAGTTAAAAGGGATTGAAATCACTTTTTTTTGCCTCTATGAGAGAGGTAATCACTGGAGTGGCTGGTTTACTAGAGAAGAGGAAAATATCCTGAGATAATTCTGAAATATTTTTATGGGACTCAATGGCTACTCAAATATGACACCTGAGGAAGAATATGGAACAATTGATTATGACTGTCACCTTCTAGACTGGTAAACAAAGTCAAAGATAATGAAATGATATAAGATAAACTCAGCAAAAAAGAATTGGTTTTGGGTTTGAAGGAAAAAATAATAATTTGGTTTGGTACATTCTGTGTTTGAAATTTTTTGCTGCTGTTAGATAATTTGTCTAGCAATAAGATAAAATTATGGCTTTAATGCTTTCTCAACTAAAGATCAAGATTTGACAAGCACTACAGTGATGGTAGTTGAAGCTGAGGGAGGGCATACTATGTCAGAAAAAGAGATGGATAATTAGAAAAAGAAAAGAGCCATATCTGCCAAAATTTGGAAGCAACCAAGATGTCCTTCAGTAGGTGAATGAATAAAAAAAACTGTGATACATTTACACAAGGGACTATTATTCAGCAATAAAGAGAAATAAGTTGTCAAGCCATGAAAAGATGTGGAGGAACCAAGAAGGCATATTACTAAGTGAAAGAAACCAATCTGTAAAGGCTACATACTCTATGACTCCAGTACATATGAAATTCTGGAAAAAGGCAAAACTATAAAGACAGTGAAAAGAACACTGGTTGCCAGGGGTTGGAGAGGGGAAGTTAGGGCAATGAAACTATTCTGTATGAAATTATAATAGTGGTATATGTCATTATCTATTTTTCCAAACCCATAACAGGTACAACACCAAGAGTGAAACCTAATATAAACTATGGAATTTAGGTGATAATGATATATAGGTTCATCATTCATAACAAATGTCCCACTCTGGTGGGGAATGTTGATAATGGGGGAGGTTATACACTTGTGGGGTGAGGATTATAAAGGGCATCTCTGTACCTTCTCCTCAATTTTTCTATGAACCCAAAACTGCTCAAAATAAATGGTGTCTTTAAAAAAGGAAAGGTAAAAAGAGAGAGCCTATGGAAGACCAACATTTAGGGCAAAGTGTAGCCCACTATGGATAAAAACCCAGAGAAGAGAGAATTCTAAAAATACTGAGTTTTCAATGACACTGAATAATTCAAAGTCATTAAATAAGAGAGTGAATGAAACATATCTAATGGATTTACCAAGAATGTCGCTGATGCTGTTTGCCAGAATTCCATATATTATCAGTAGAGTTACCAGGATATAGGTTTGATTGTAGTAATTTAGAAGGAAAGGAGAAGTGAAAAAATTGAGACTGCAAAGATAGATTCATCTTTCACAAAATTAACAATGAACTTAGCAACAGACACATAACCTTAACTGTGCAACGACACATAGTTGACCAAAGACGTGGCCGAAGACCAAAAGATACCATTTATCATTCACAATACTAGAATACAATATGAATGATACCTCTGGGAGTTGTGTAATGTAGTGGCTAGTGCAACAGGGTACACTGTAATAAAATATACTGAGATAAAAATTTGGGAAGGAAAAGATTTGCACAGGTTTAATAATTCTACTTTGAACATATTAAATCGAAAGAAGCTATAAGATGGAAATGAAATTCAGTTGTTTCTCCTGATCTGACTCTGGACATCAATTCAGATTGATTTTATTTAAAGTTAATGGAATAGGTAAGATTGCTCAGTGAAAAGATGCAGAAGGAAAAAGAAGTGGTCCCATGACTGCATGCAAAAGAACTCCAAAATTTAGAGATAAAATAGAGAAGAAGAATCCAGAAAAGAAAGATAAGAAGGAATAACCAGGAAGGTACAAGGACAATGAGGGGAATATTCCACCATAAAAGCCCAAAGATGAAAGGATTTCAGTAAGTCAATGGTTAACTAATTTTAAAGACATTGATACGTTGAATAGATGAGGAGAGTAAGTATTCATTGCCCTTGCTAATGTGAAGGATGAATGATGGAAGGCAACTATGGTGAGAATTTAAATCTTCTATGTGGCTAACTGCATACATTAACATGATTTTAATATATCACTCTCTTCAACAACATGGCTTGGCTATTCCAGGAAACTTTTCCCAGGAAGATAAAAGTTGCAAATAACTTCACTGGTTATTCCATAAATTTCTTGACAGATCCATCAACCTTCAAGAAAACATAGAATGAATCATACCCCAAGATTCTTTGAACTCCTTACCCCCAAAACTTGCCTTGCTCTGTTCACCGATCCTATTATATCATGATGCTTAGTTGATCCTAACAAAGCTTCTACACTGAAAGACTACCACACAGCAAAGTGTCCGTGAATGTCCCAACTGTGGTCACCCCTCTCCCAGGGATGTTAGTAAGTCTGAAGACAGTGTTCTTCCTTACCGTGGTTAGAAAAAGATTCAGCTTTGTTTGAGCAGTAGGTTGCTTTGGTGATATCTGGGGGACCCAGCAATTGACAATGGTAAACACAACAGGAAAAAAACAAAACTGTACAGATGCCTTGCAGAATAATGGGAGGTGAAAAGTAGAATCACTATGTATATACAACAATTTTGAATCACTTAACTATAAGAAGGTAGGTAGCTGGACAAAGATATAAGGTCAAGAAATGAGTTGTTTTATTTGATATTTTGGGGATGGGAAAACTAGAGCATATATGATTACTGAAAGGAATAATCTTGAGGAGAGGTTAAAAATTGAAGATGCATAGAACAGAGGGCATTAAATAGGTACAGGGATGGAATCTGGGGCACATGAGTGAAGATAAGTTTTGATGAGAGAAAGGCACTTCCTTCATTATCCCAAGAGAAAGAGGACCAATGCAGATGAATTATAGTTTTGTTGGCTTAAAGGTAAAGCAATCTTTTGTTACTGTTTCTTCAACTGAGTTTAGGTCAAGGAATTCATGAGGAGAGTGTGGGGGAAGTTTTGAAAAGCCAAGAAGTATAAAAAAAAACACTTCTAAAATATAAACGCAAGTGGGGCACTGTGGAGAACATATATGAGGTCTGCAGTCAAGGTGGTGAAATAAATAAAGGCTAATAAAGCTGATGAGTGGTTTTTCCAAATGAACGGAAAACATTCTCATTGTTGACAGGAATACAAAGTCTTCTGAGAGAAATGGAATATTTGGGCCACGATGTCAGGGAGAGCCTGACCAGAGGGACATCTACGGATTCCTAGGACAGCTGTGGCGGCACAATGCCCCCAATTAATTTTTTTAACAGATTTCACTGAAAAATTCCGAGTAAGGAATAGAGATTTCCCATATACCCTCCACCTCACAAATGCACAGCCTCCCCAGTTATCAACATCCCCCATCAGAGGGTGCATTTGTTAGGGCTGATGAAACCTATACTGGCATGTCGTTAACACCCAAAGTCCATAGTTTACATTAGCGTTCACTATAGGTGTTGTACATTCTGTGGGTTTGGACAAATGCATAATGGTCTGTATCCACCATTATAATTATCATACAGAATAGTTCTGTTGCCTTAAAATTCTTCTGTGCTTTGTCTATTTATTCCTCCCTCCTTCATCGTCCCTGGCAACAACTGATCTTTTCGATGTCTCCTTTTCCAGAATGTCATATAGTTGGACTTCTATACCATACAGCCCTTTCCTACTGGCTTCTTTCACTTACCCCTGATTAATTTTGAAGTAGCTGAAACAGACCAATTTATGTCCATCTTGAAAGCTTAAAATCAGTGAAGAACAATACATCTTTTTTTGTTTTTTGAGAACCCAGAAAAATTTCAAGTATGCGTTTATGTTGATTATGATACCAGCATTCCTCTTTCTGTCCATATAATGATCTATATCTTCCATTGATTGTGGGGAGTTCATCTTTGGGACCTGCCAGGGGAATACTGCATAGCAAATATTTCAGAAATATTCTTTTACACTTTCGATTGGCTGCTTAAATTATACCCTCCATTGTAAAGTTCACTTTACTCTAATTTGCCAAAGCTGATGCAGTGTTTATGTTCAGGAGAAAAATAAAAAATAAAAACAGTAACCTGCTTTCTAAGCTCTTGTTCCAAATATTCTACAATTTAAGTATAGAACCTCGATATTAAAAAGCAGTGGTGATGTTTCATTTTGTGGGGCAGAAACATAGACTTGAAGCAATGATTTGAAGAACACGGTAAATTTAGACTTTTTAGTTGTCTTTTCTGACATCCTTTTCCTATAATTTACTACCAATTAGATGATTCACTTCCTTCTGCATGGTTCCATGTCCCTTTAGAAATTTCTATAAAGAGTTCAATGCTTTTTAATTGTGTTATATGAACCACCTTATGTCAGTGAAGCCTGTTTTGGTGGGTATTTCAGCTGTAAGGATATGGTCATTTGAATTCTACACTTGAAATATTTAATTTGGTGTGAACCAATTAAGCGTGACTGTTAAATATTTTATATCTTCTCTTTCTTTCTAGTTATTTTAAATACTGTACTCTAAAAGCACAATTTTGGGTATCTCTTATTTGTAGTTACTCAAGAGGTCCTATCTTAAATCTCCCTGACATATCCTGTATATGAAAAAAGTTTGGCATTGCACACATATATATGTCATCACTCCACCAAACTGACACAGTCAAGAAATCCATCTGAGAGGCAGATTTGAAGAAAATTAACACATGCCCATAGAATGTCAATTAGCAGGGGAATAATAATTAGAATGATATAATTTTTAAATTATAGTGCATAAGAAAATAAAAGGAAATAAAAATTTTAGTTATTGAGGGTCATAAATATTAATTACAGCAAACTCTATACTTCGCTGTGGAACGAATTTTTCCAACTTTATTAATGCATTGCCTGAGGTTTTTGTGTTTGTTTTACACTCATGCATAAGATTTAGTTCAGTAAGATGTTCACATTCCATAAATAAAGACTATGTGCATAACATTTCAAGTATAACATTACACAGGGCATTTATTCAGTTCTAGTGTAGTACAATTAAGACTCGTGGATATAGTAATTTTCATCACAATCACAGTGAGCCATTCCATTAACTTAGGAAAACAGAGCTCTGCTAAACATTCTGATCATTAACATGGAACAGAAGGTCCAGGATGGTTGGATTCATCCTCTCAATTTTCTCACTTTTATTCTCTCCTATATTCTTTGTGTGACAGCTGTTGAACTTTGGCCAAAGTTTACCAGGTCTTCCTTTACAGCATATGCTGTTTTTAGTCACGGTGTTGGTTGAGGGAGATCAGGTGAACTCATTTTCACAACCTTTATGAGAATTCATAGAGTCTCAGTCAGATTTTATATAAGTTTTTTTTCAGATCTACCAGGGAAAAGCAAAATGACCTTGTCCTCTGATACGATGCAATGAAAGGGTAAATCTGAAAAGCAAGAGTTTGTAGGAATGCCAACACTGAGAAACAACTTAAATGTTGGTATCTCACCCAAGGTCTGAGGATGGTTTTCCCTGAAATTTCCTGTTGCAAGTGACCACATTTTTTGCTAAAATCTTTTTTTTTTTTTTTATGGAGACTTAAATTTCAGTCTCAATTGTATATTACAAAAGAAGAGTTCATTGGCTTATAAAAATATGACCACATATTTTAAACTCTTATGGGTACTAAATTCTGTGGAACTCAAAAGATGCAGTCACTAATATTATGAAGTTTAAAACCTGGGTTTAAAAAAAGATGTACATATGATGAAAATTAATAAAAATATTAGATGGGGCAGTATTATATAAAAGAAACATACCATATTTGAAAGAAATCAGAGGCAGAGGAGACCCTCTTGACTGGAGTATTCAGAAAACGTTTCAAGGGGCTTCCCTGGTGGTGCAGTGGTTGAGAGTCCGCCTGCTGATACAGGAGACACGGGTTCGTGCCCCGGTCCGGGAGGATCCCACATGCCGTGGAGTTGCTGGGCCCGTGAGCCATGAGCCACTGAGCCTGCGCGTCCGGAGCCTGTCCTCCGCAACGGGAGAGGTCACAACAGTGAGAGGCCTGCGTACCGCAAAAAACAAAACAAAACAAAAAAAGGTTTGCATCAATAGGGAAGAGACCCAGAGAGGTCATTCTGCTGGTGGAAAGCATGCAAGCAGAGGTGAAAAAACATAGAGCATGCTCTGTGGATAGGAAAGCAGGCCTGAGCAGATCTGAGAGTTCTTTGTGGAACTCACAGGCCATCAGTTTGAAAATGAGAATAGGACAGACCTGCTTTTCTAGTCTAAAAAGATTTGACTCTCCCCTGTGGACAGTTAGAGATGCCCTGAAGGTTTCTGAGACACAGGAGTCACCTGACGAAATTCAAGTTTGAGAAATAATGCCAGTGTGGGTAGAGAGGATAACACGGGAACAACGGGATTGTTAGGAGACATGAATTAAAAATCTGGCAATAGGAGTGAAAAAAATGGTGAATTTGAAAAAAAAAAAAAGACAGAAAGAATTACCACAATGTTGGAGTGATCTTCTGGGAGAGCAGTGCCGGGCATAATTCTAATATCTGAAATTGTGCCTTTGGGAGGCTTGGAGAAAGGTGGTACCGATGACAGTAAATGTGAAATCAGGAAGAAGTGACTGGAAGAAGGTGTGGAGGGAGCACATCATTTGGTTTTAGATTCATTCTTGAGGTGAGAGCAACGCACTTAAGTGGAAAGGGCCATTAGGCATATGTAAGGTTTGACTGGAGTGGATTCAACTCTCACACATTTGAAGAATTCCTTCTCAGTTCACGGCACGGTACAAATAATTATTCAACTCCCTGGTCCCTGCTGATTACTCAGTGGGTCAAATCAGTCACTGCAGACATTCCTAACCAGTTACCTTAGGTCTCATATCTAAAAGCCACAGACTTCCTCTTCCTTTCCTTGAAGTAGAATTTAGAAGCCTGAAGAGCAGGGGAGACTTCAGCTCCAGAGATCATTTAGAATAAACACGGTGTGTAAAATCTCCCCACATCTCTTCTGTTCACCCAGTGGAAAGAAACTATCAAGCTTAGCACCTCACTGCTATTCCAGCTATTGCTATTTCAGCTCAATTTATGAGGAGAAAGATGAATTTACATGAGGCCTGTCAGGAAAAAAGAAAATCAAACTTGCAGCTAAGCTCTAGTCCAGTCCATAAGGAAGGCCCCTTTTTTAACCCTACTTCCATCCCATTAGGAAACAACTACTTTTTTGACCTGTCATTGTCTGATGAGAAAATGCCTCAAGTTTTCTATTCTTTTCCCCTCTCAGTGTCCTCATCCAATTTTGAATATTTTGTTTTCCATCAACAACTTAATGGGAAGCATGTTCTACCCCTGTCTCTGTGATACTTCCTTTACAGATAAGACACTGCCACACCGCCCCCCATGAGCACTGCTCCGGAAGCAGGATAACAAGCCGGGCTCTAGCTTCACATCCGCCACTCACAGATGTAGGATCCTCAACAAAAGACTTAGTGAAATCTCGATTTTATTCGTTTCTGCAAAATGTGCACTTTAATTTTTCAGGAAATCACAGGATTTCTATCACAACTTTTTTTTTTTTTTCAAGATTCTCTCTTCTTGGTAAGACCAAACTATTCACTTTCTTGGGATCTGCAGCATTGCAGAGAAAACTACACATTTATGCACATGAATGGGGCTGTAATTTATGATTTACATCTGAAATGGGAACTCAGCCCTGCTTGGCAAACTTTCAGTATGTTTCAATTATTTTGTGCTCCCACAGGCTGCAAGGACTCCTCAAGCCTCAGAGTTTACACTCAACACAGCCCAACATGCTCAGCAAAGAAATAGGAAGAGCAGCCATCAGAGGATAACAGCCAACACCCATATGTTTCCACCCACAAACACACACTCCCCCTGTACATACACCAAGAAGCTCCTTTCTGCTTCTTGTTAAATGGAGCATCACTCCTCCTGGAAAGATCAAACCCTTCAAGTACGCCCCATCCCCCATCCTCCCCAACATCTTCTCACCTTTAAATGGCTCCCATATTTATGACACCAGCAGTTTCTACATCTCTGGAGGATCCTATTGTCGTTATGCAAAATGTTACGGTTATGCCTCATCTTAAATAAAATTCTTCCTCTGCTCCAATCCATGTACAGCCACCACCGATTTTTCTGCTTGCTTTCACAGCCAAATATCCACACACAAATACACATATACCACACACCACACACATGCATACACATATACAAACACAGGCACGCACACAAGCACACTTCTGCCAAGATCACCACATCGTCCATGGGACCCTGTCTAGAGGGTACTTTGACTGGCCTCACTTTGTTCTCTTGGCAGGACTGAGCTGAGCCCTCTTCTGCCCGGACACCCAATCTTTCCTTGGTGCTTATAAGAAATCACAGTCATCTATTTTCCTCTCCTTCCCTCTCTGGGTATTTTCTTCTCACCCTTTTCTGCCAATTCTTATCCTTCAAATGATGGCATTTCTTGGAGTTTAATTATGGACCCATTTCTCTGCTATTTTTATATTTAATTTCTTGGAGGATACTTATCGGTTCATAGGACTTTATTAGCATTTGTATGCTGGTGATTCCAGATTTGTATATTCAGTTGTCTACTTGACATCCCCCCTCTTGACCAAGTCACTGACAACTCACACTTTACAAAGTGCTATCTCTCAGAGAAGCTGCCCAAACTACGAAACTGTGTTTATATTTCTCTCCGTCTCCAGGCCCCTGGTGTTTCTTTATTATGCTTACCAGCAGTTCTAATACATTCTGGGCACCATTCTTAGGGGGTCTGATTGTTCGTTTTGTTTATGTTGGTCTGTCTCCATTACAAAGCAAAGGTGATTCCAGTGAACAAAGAACACATCTCTGTGCCGAAAAATGACGCATATCCAGTGCCTAGGAGATTGGATAACACACACTGGACCCTCGATGGATATTGGCGCGTCCTGTGGATGTCAGTAACGAGACACTACCCGTTCAGGGGCCTTCTCTGTTCCCTAGATCAATGTAAAACATGTGTGATGTACAATATGAGCTTCCCATGGCAGAGAGTTTCCCATATAGTCACTACAGATAAGTGCAGCGAGAATAATGTGAGAAGAATTGATATCCAGGTAAATCAACCAAGTGCAGCCACAGCTCCTAATCTCTCAGCAACTGCACCTCTGAGGAAGTCTCCCTGGTACAGGTGACACCCCTCCCCTGCAGGCAATTCCTGGCCACCTTGGTGCTAATATTATCCATTTTCTCCCATTTCAGAAAGCTTATCAGAATGTTTTTGAGATCACTTAAAAATCTGAATCTGTTCTAATGTATAACTTCATGCATCAATCATTTCCAAATATCTGTGTCTATGACAACACTTGTGACACACTTCACAGCAGATCTACGCATGGAGACTGAAACCACCTTTTAAAATACCCAGCAGAGTTATCAGTATCTTAACTTATGAGTATTAACTTTAAAAACATATAAATATCTCAGTGCAGCAATCCTTAGCAAGTCTGTTTTGATGCAACTCTTGAGCTGTTTTTATCATAGTAAATGTTGAGGCAAAATAACCCTTTCTTATTTATTCTTTTATTTTTAGTCTTTATTTTTTCCCTCTGTAGGAGGCCCAATGTCATTGAAACAGCCCCATTTTTAATCTTAGAAACTCTATTTTTAGGTAATCAAGTAATGAATACAATATTAGATTGAATTTTTTCCAAAATCTTTTCACTGACTTAACTGGCCCGTGAGTAATAAGAGCTGGCAGTGGCCTCTCTCCCTGATTATATTAATTAACTCACTTTCTCTGCACATTTAATGTAGAACAAGCATTTTCTCTAAACTTGAAAATTTTACTTGAGGTTCAAAAGTTACACAATTTTAATAAAACAGGAGTAACATAATTAGCCTTCCTTATTTCTTATTAGGAATGTTAATTTTAGAACAATTTCCCAGATCTCATTTCTATTGTCAGGCAAAGAATTGCTTCCTCTATGCCCTTTTCTTTTCCTATTACCATCCAGGAGTGAATAAGGCAGAGGAAGAGGGGATGACACAGAAAAGGGATGGAAAATATCCTTTCCTGCCTTACACCTCCGCGTACGGCACTATTTTTTAATGAAAAGAGACTTTCCATTTGAAGTCGCCCTCCTTACCCTCACAATCGGTCCCCCTCCGTTTGAAACCTGCCACAGGGTTGGCAGCTGCAATCAAATGGGCTAAATATTACTGCCGCGTGAGTGCTCAGAAGCTCCTTCTGCAAGGAGGCCCCGGGGTGATGCGTCCTCTGTGCTGGTTGCCCAGGTCAGCCTGGGGTGCCTTAGCTCTGGGCCTCCCTGTGCCCACACTGGGAAGGACTCAGCAGAATCTTGGCGGAGATGAAGACACTATTTGCACCTGCAGCTTATGGGGATGTGCAAAAGAGCCCCCAAGTTCAGCTTGTCCAGTAGAAAATTGACCTAACAGACTCCCATATTTCTAGCAGTAATTTCAACCCCTGGCCTAATGTGATCCAATTACCAGACCAGGCAAAAAGACATCTAACCTGAGAGGAAGAGGGAGATGATCTTAATAAAAGGTAGGGGAAGGCACATTTTAAAATAAACTCAGAGAGGCAACATCCTGTGGCATCTATAACCTTGTCCCTGTTGTTTGAAGGTGGATCTTACAGTGTCTGTGTACCAAGGTAACTAAAAAGATTTTTTCTTTTTTTTGGCATGTGGGAACATAGCATTTAAACATGTGCTAATTGCTTTATGAATCTCATTGTTATTGTCTCTGCTTGCTTGTGAGCAACTTGTTCAGAGGAAATATCTACATCTTCCTTTTGTTACTGCAGTCCCTGGCACAGGACTCAATGCGCAGTGGTGCCTGGGATATATTTCTGTAAAGCATTTACATACATCATCTCCAACAGTCTCCAAGTCCTCTATTTGAAGTGTCAGCTCACACAGAGGCAGGCAAATCCCCTGCCTGTTCTCACAGAGTTCCCAGATGGGGTGAGGAAAGTCTTCCTGACATTTGTCGGACTCCAGGCAGGGGCTGAGGGCCAAGGTGGGAGTGGGCAAACTTGTTTCTCCCAGCCGTCGTATTTCTCTTTATCTTCTTCTACAGAATTTTCCCCTTTTGCAGTTCATCTTCTGCAAGTACTGACCATTTTTACATGAGTCGTCAGGCATTGAACACCTATGGGGTCGCTCAAGTGCCACCACCTTGATTTTGAGGGGTGAGGTGGCTGGGGGTTGGGCCGCAGGCCTTGCAGCTCAGCAGAATCATGCCCTGAGTCAGGGGCACTGCCTCTCAGTGGCCCTTTCTTGCTTGCCACTCCAGGAGCTGCTCACTGGTCCTGCTACCGTGCCCGGCTGCCACCATGTTGCCAAGCTCTCATTTTTCCCTTCTTGGACCTCCCCTTGTTAGTTTGCAAGACCCCTAAACCCCCAGTCCCCAGCGTGGTTACCATTTTCCACCAGGAGCAGTTTAACTGTCTCTTCCTCTCACTCCCAGCCCATCCAGCTCTTGGTGCATCAGGTGCTTTACTAAAGGGAGACATTGCTCTCTCCTGGCAGGTGCCCTGAGGCTCGCTCTTAAGCACATTATTTTTCTGCTTCTGCATTTTTTTAACTACAAGACACAGAGGAAGGCCAAAAAAATTACATCACTGATAGTAAACAAGCACAAGTTCATTAGGGAAAATATACAAAATAAAGGCAAGAGTGAACGGGAAGATCAAGAGTTCCCACAGTCCTGGGCTTCCCTGGTGGCGCAGTGATTGAGAGTCCGCCTGCCGATGCAGGGGACACGGGTTCATGCCCCGGTCCAGGAGGATCCCACATGCTGCGGAGCGGCTGGGCCCGTGAGCCATGGCCGCTGAGCCTGCGCGTCTGGACCCTGGGCTCTGCAACGGGAGAGGCCACAAAAAAAAAAAAAAAAAGGGTTCCCACAATCCTATCACGTACCCTCAATCCTTTTTACTATTTTGGTGTGTTGTCTTCCAATCATACAAATTGCTTGTAATATGTATGTATAATTCTGCTAGTAAGTAAGGATTATAAGAAATATATAGCTTTATTTGGAGTTTTCCCTTAATATTATATTGACCCTTTATCTTATTTTTAAGAATTAAAAATCTCAATTTCTTAAATTTTATTCTATGGAAACAAAACACTTTTTAAACATTCTCTTGTAATTTGATTCAGTTTCTCCCTGCCCCACCATTTTTTCTATTATAGTAATGTTTGTGTCAATATTTTTTATTAATACTCTATTTTTCCTTACAATATATCTTCTAGGATGTTGTATTAGGGTACTGACTAAGCTTGTGTAAAAAAAAACTCCCCAAAGTACAGTGCCTTAAACGAGATAAAAGTTTACTTCTCTCTCAGCTGCGTGCAGAGATGGTGGCTCTAGAGTGGCAGGCAGATCTGTCAGCACAGTTTTCCTGTTCTGTGTCCTCACTGGCTGTTCCGTTTGTCATCACATCACATGGTAAGCGGGCATGGAGGACCCAGGTCTTCCTTTCCTAAGAATGTGTCCCGTAATTTTCATATGCCATTTCTGTTTCCATCCAATGAGCCAGAATTTAGTTTTATGGCCACACCACCCAAGTGAGGCTGGGGAATGCAGTCTATGGGTGGTGGCCGTGTGCCCTGTTGAAACTGGCCCTGCTGGTGGGTGATTCTGCTATAAAAAGGGAGTTGGGACAGTGGACCTGAGACCCATTAGCAGACTCTCATGTGGCAGGATGGCTGGGTCAGTGTATAGGATGATTTTTCTAATTCTTGAAACCTACTTGGAAATTATACTTCATAAATTTTCTACATTTCCCTGGATCCTTATTGTTTTGTTTTACATTTTTATTAAGAAGTAAGATTGAACCTATTTTCACATTTATTAGTCATCTGTATCTCTTCTTTTGTCTGTGTCATTTGTTCATTTTTCCGTTAAGTTGCGTGTCTTTTCCTGAGTCCTATATAAGTTTTTCTCTGGTTCTCTTTTCCTATGCATGTATTACATATTAAGAAATGAATCATTTCACTGTGAAATGTCTTGAAAAAAATTTCAGTGAGTTATTTGTCCTTTAAATTGGTAAAAGCATTTTAACATTTAGAATATTAAAACCACTAAGTATTGTGTATTCCTTTTTTATATATTATTCCATAATTTTTATCATTAGAAAGCCCCCCATTCTTAAATACAGATTACTGATATCTTTTAATTGTTATAAGGTGTTTTTTAAGTACATCCTTTTTGAATGTATTTTATCTCTTTTGCAACTTAAGGATTAATTATACTTCAGATACAACATAATTTTGACGAAGTATTTACTGAATAAGACCACTGTTTTTCCAGTGATTTATCATCACACCTTTATCATGTTGTAAATTCTTAAACTGTTACTGGATCTCTGGTACATTTCTTGACTATTTTATCAAGACTATTTGCATGTAATCAAAATTATAATAATTTTTTTGTCTGAAAAGAAATGTCCCCATACCTTGTTCTTCATTAAAAAGAATAAGAGAAAGAAAAGGCTATTATTAACTTTTTATTCTTTTCAATTAACTTTAAATTTTTCATCAAGTTCCAAAACTAAACAACAAAACAGTCTTCATAGAGATTTTGACTGAAACTGCAGCAAAACTGTTATCTTCAGAATTAAACAGATTATATTAATCTCTATCTTTTTATAGCCCACTATACAGTTTTATAATTTTTTTTAAAAAACTACACATTTTATATAGGTTTCTCTGCATTTATCCTCAATTTTTGTACATATGTCTTTCTTTCCCTCCTTCCTTCTCTGTTTTTAATAAAACAAAAGTCTTTCTTTCTGACTTACTCATATATTCCTTGCTAGTGTTTTCCCTGTTTTCCTTCTATCTCCTCTCTCTCCCCTCCATTTTTTACTACTATAGATTAATAAGTAGTTTTTACTTTATTTAATTTGGTTTTATGTTGTTCTGTTCTACCACCTTCAAGGGGTAATATGTATCGTTTCCTTCTCTGAAAGTCTGTAAAGTGACTAGGTTTTCATTTGCTTGGTTTGATCTATTGCACTGTTTTGAACCACTTTATTCTGCTTCTCCTATGGCCTTTATTCTAATAATGTGTCTATCCCTTAATGAATGAGTCATTGAACGTTTATTTGAAAAGCCTCAATAATAACAGAAGTTCATAAGAAATTAGTCTATTGTTTTAAATAAGTGCTAAGTGTGTAGCAAGGTATGTGTTATGGATCATTGTGATAAAAAAGGATTCTAGGTTCAAAAAGTATTTGGGAAACATTATAAATATTCTCCTTTTCTTGAAGATATACAGAGCATATTAGCATAGTAATGTATTGCAAACACTAAAAAGTCTTGTAGTAAAATTATTATTACCCCTTTATTTAGAATTCTAAAAGATTTTTTACTTTATATATATTTGTATGTGAATATATATTTACATATATATGTATACACACACACACACACACACACACTTGCATGTTGTTAGACTGCACGCCACAGGCCTGCAAGCCCTGTACTTGCCCAGCCTCAAGACCTAAGAAAGAGCCTGTAGTCAGCAACAGAGACACTAATGGTTTAATGGATGGGGGAGCTTAAAGGTCTGAAGCCAGTTCCTGGAGCAACACCCTTTACATGTCTAAAAATCAGAATAATTACAGATGGGACCAGGAGCAAGTTATGTAGGCAGTTACTGATTAGGTGCTATGACTAAGAGGGAAGGTCAATCATGTGAGCAGGTGTAGGTGAAGCAGGGACTGGTCGGGCAGGGGATGTACAGAAAGCCAGAGAACAGCCATCTTGGGTGGCCTGATCATAGGTATGTGACATATATATATACTTACATACAAATATTTGATGTGTCTGAGTAATCTTTGGAACTGCATGTCTCCAGAAATGTGCTCTCCTCTTCCACCACCTTTGTTTTTGCTCTGCCTGTCTGTGTGCCTAGATTTCTGACTGATACCTACTGACACAAACCAGGAGATCTGCTTTGCAGTAGAGTCCACTTGACCATGGCTCCAACATTCCATGTCTGACTGTCCTTTTATTTAGTACTGGCTGGGATCTACCCAAACAGATGGATGACTTAAGATCACTTGGAGATGCCATTTTCTTCCACCTGGAGATACCTGTTCAGTGAAAAAGATCAGACATCTTAAGGAGTAAATCTGTAACAAATCAGGAAGATTTGGCTTCCAGTTGGAAAGTGAAGCTGTATTGCCAGATAACTGCCTTGGAGTCTATACTCCAGCTAGTCCTGTACTTTGCTAGAGAAATGGCTACCTGTTTCTAGCTTCCTCTTCTTCATCACTGATTGTCATTTAGGATACTTAAGTCTTCCTGAGAATTCTATGAAGTAGGCAGGGCAGATAATATTAATTCCTTAGACAGAAGCGAGGCTCAGACAGGTTAAGGGACTTTTTCAGGTGGGAGATATTGACTTGAAACCTGTTCTTCTGCTTCCATACCTTTTCACTGAATAATGCAGTTGATAGGATTTAGCTAAAGAGAACTCTATCCCCAATGGCAAGGATTCCATTCATTCTTTTTACAATTAAAATAAATAATAAGATGGGAATAAGGTCCATTAATTTCTACATACCAAGAAGTATTCTGGACCAGTGTTGTACAATAGAACTTTCCATGGTGATATAAATATTATTTTCAATAAATAGTTGCTATTCACATGTGGATACTGGGAAACTGAACTTTAAAATTTATTTAATTCTAATTAAGTTAAATTTAAATATCACAGGTAGATACTGGCTACTGTATTGAACAGCACAGTTCCAGATTCTTAAGATTATGAAGATACAGCTGATGAATTAACAAAAAAATCAGTCTTAGTACCCAGGAATATTTGGAACAATTTAGTTGAAGCAAATGACCTTGGATTATCACTTAAAAATAAACTTAAGCCCAAAGAATAAAGTTGTGTATATACAAAACTTTCTGGGAATACACACAGTTGTTCATGTGATGGTAGAACCCAGTATTAATACGACATGATGTCAACCCTAAAGGCTAGTAAGATCTACCACTTCTGGTTACTGCAATTGCAAAGTACCAGAGAATGATTAAATCTGACACATAAAATAACAAGAGAACAAAGTCAAATGTCAGCTGCAAATATCACATTTTATTGTACACTCTTTACTTTGTGCCAGAGCTATTTTTCAGCAATAGTTGAATCTAGGTCAAATGCCAATCATGTCACACATTCTCTGATGACACAGTGGAGAGTCCATGGGGTGAGGAGGAGATGTCTCTGCAGGAATTTGTCTCCTTTGAATGGCTTCCATCTTTAGACCTTGGTCACTCTCTTCTTCCCAACTCTTTTCCTGGCTTCAGCTGTGACTGAGACATTGATTTTCACAGAAATCCAGTTGGCTGACACTTTCCAGTAAATCCCAAGAATGATGACTTGAGACCCAGGCTCTATATGAAATAATAGAAAAAGAATTTGGAACAAGAGGCAAAGCAAGATTGAAACCAGTTAAAAGGTTGATCACAAAGCAATTAACATCTTCCTGAGAAGTGTTAAAGGCAGCTATTTCAACTTCATAACAAAATTAAAATGGAAAGAAAATCATTCTGTATTTGTCTAACATGCATATAACTGAACACTGGTGAATTTCAACTCATTCCAAGCTATATCATTAGACAATTTTAGTGCCTTTGGAATGGTCCATAACAAGTGATGGGAATTTCCCAAATTTTTCAGAAGCTGGCAAAGATAAATACGCTTATTATTTATAACATGAAATTCACCATGGAAATACCAAAATAACTATTAGCAGATGCCTATTTTTGGAAAGAATTGTTTATGTAGCTTATACAGCTCCCAACTGTGGCCATTATGGTTTATCTTAATTGTACTAAGCCATTTAGCACCATGCCTCGTGATGTATTTGTATATCAAATTGAATATATATATATAAATCTGGTTGAACAGCTATACTCAAAGTGTGTAGATTGATGAATCATTTCTAACTTAGAAGAAAATCACTTCCATTTTTCTCAAACTTGGCATAGAATAAACAGTATAGTGTTGGTAGGGATAGTTATTACAGATATGAGGCTATAATGCAAAATACATTGATCAAGTATAACAATACTCTCATATAGCAGGATAAAATTTAATAGGCTCTAAGTTTCAAAAGATCAAAATCAAAAGCTCTTTTGATTGGAGGTATCTTGGCTTCAAAACAAAGATCTAGAAGTTCTTTTAAAACTAATATTGAATGATGTGAGCAGATCTATTAAAACCACTAATGCATGTGCTTGCCAAGGACATTAATACAACATGTGGAGATTGCTCCTCTTGTATTTGTACTCTTCAGCCCATACAGAATTATGTTCAGCTCACATCCAGGAGGAGGGGGCTAAGATCATGAAGGCTCTGGAAGTGAAGACCGTTCCCTGAACAAACTCCCAGTGTTGAAGGGTTATAGAGGGCCCATACTAATGGCTGAAACAGTCATGGATGGGAGGAAACAAAATTAAGGGAGTTCACCAAAATTCAGTTTTCTAATCCACAATGTTTTGCTAAGTAGCAATTAGACTTAGCAGTATGAATTCGAGGTTGAATATTTAATTTTCACTTGAGGTAAATTTTAGTTCTCCATTCAACTTCCTTTGATGTATCTAGGATAGATAATGTTAATGTTAGATGGCCCCAAGCTGAACTTGGAATGATGTATGATCTTATAATAAATAACAGGAATCAATTTGCTCATATCTTACTAAGGATCTTTTGTCTACATTTATAAAAATTCAGATTTGTTGTCTCTCTGTAAATTTATAGTTTTAGAATAATACTGACCTCAGAACCTATTTTCTGAAAGATTTTCTGTAGCTATCATTTTATTTTCCCTTTAAACATTTGGTAGAAAAAAACAGTGAAGCCATGGGGCCCTGAAATTTTCTTTATCACAAGGTTTTTGATTATTTTTAATGTTTTAAATATATATAAAGATATTTCACTTTTCTTTTTCTTCTTGAGTTGTTCTGGTAAACTGTTGTTAAGGAATCTGTCCATTTCATCTGTCTTCAAATTTGCTGCATGAAGTTTTTTAAATAATATTCTTTTATTGCTCCATTAATGGCTATAATATTCTCTGATTACTCCATTAGTTCTTATTATTCTATTAATATTCTTTATTATTCTAATGAATGCATTATTCTATTCATCTCTTATCCCTAATATTGGTAATTCTTTTCTAATTTTTGCTCTTAATGTTCTTGCTAAAGTTTTATTTCTATATTGGTATTCTATAAGAATTCATTTTACATTTCATTAATTTTCTCTGTTATTATCTATTTACTGTTTCAATATTTTCAGCTGTTATATCTAAACTTCTATTTACTTTAGGTTCAATTTGCTGCTCTTTCTTAGCTTCTAACTGTGGAAGATTGTATCGTTGCTTTAAAATATGTTTTCGGGCTTCCCTGGTGGCACAGTGGTTGAAAGTCCACATGCAGATGCAGGGGACACAGGTTTGTGACCCGGTCCGGGAGGAACCCATGTGCTGCCGAGTAGCTGGGCCCGTGAGCCATGGCCGCTGGACCTGCACGTCCAGAGCCTGTGCTCCGCAGCGGGAGAGGCCACAACAGTGAGAGGCCCGCGTACCGCAAAAAAAAAAAAAAAAAAAAAAAAAAAAAATATATATATATATATATATATTATATATATATATATATATATATATATATGTTTTCATTCTTGATATAAGCTTGTAAAACAGTAAATTAACCTTAAAACATATCTCAAGTTTTTGGTATGATATGTTTTTATTCAATTCCAAAATGTTCTAATTTTCCTTATTTCTTTTTAATTCCTGGCTTACTCAGAGTGGTTGTTATTTTTTACTGTAATTTTCAAATATTTGAGGATCTTTCAAATGTATTCATATTATTGATAACTGACGAAATTCTGTTGTGGTCAGAGAATACGCTTGGATAATATTGATATTTTACATGTCTTGAAGGTGTTTTGTTGTACAGCATATAGTCTACCTTGGTGAATGTCCCATGTACCCTTGGAAAGAACGACTATAACGTTCTGTGTTTCTTGGCTAGTTCTACGTATATAAATTAAGTCAGATTTGTTGATAATTTTCTCTAAACCTTGTAGACATTTCCTGATTTTTTTACGGGCTTGTTTTATCAATTATGAACAAGTGCCGACAGCCTCCAAATATAGTTGTGGATTTGTTTCTCTTTTCAAGTCTATAAGATTTTGCTACATGTGTTTTGAAGCTTTTTAGTTAGGTTCATATAATTTTAGGATATGTATTTCCTTTAAATAATATGGATCCAGTTCTAGATACAGATGTGGATCTAGATCTAATTCTAGATATGGATATAGATGTATTCTTTAGTTTTTAAAAAAATACATATTTGATACAGTAAGTGTACTTGCTAAAATGGCCACAGTGTACACATCAAAGGGTCAAGTCTGAGACATAAAAGAAATAATAATTCTGAACCTGGGTGATAAATACATTTTAATATTTTTGCATATCCTTACAATATTCTTCACAGGGAAAAAGGAAATTGGAAATTCTTTTGAAAGAGAAAGATAATGTACACGTAAAACACACTGCATTTCATATTATGGTAAAACAACTGCTTATAAACAACCATCCCCGACTATCACTTACTTTCACAGTTTGAGGGTGAGGTACAATTAGGATTAATGGTTCTCAATGACAGCTTTCTTGGAAAAAGTCATTCTCCAGTGCTTTTATTCAGTGTACTGGTATGCAAAGACAGAAAATTTACTGATACCATGCTGCAAAATAAATAAAACTAAACACACAATAGCGTAAACACAGAGGATATTTACCACCTCCACTGGGAATTATTTGAAAAACACTTGAGCATGTCCTTACATAATATGTTAAATTACAGACATCTGACACAATGTGTCATTCAAAGGCTTCACCTCTCTCAGTTATCAAGTATTTCTCTAAGTGCCGTTTATGTAGGATTACAAAGTGCTGTCTAATATTTCTGTGTGTATAAGCTTTATTGGACTTACTTGACTGTAATCTCTTGTGGCTGGATAATGCTCTATTGAATTTTTTTCCTAACCACACTGCTTGCTAAAGGGCCTTGCACATAGGACATGCTTGAGTTGGGTTTCCTAGATTTTATTAATTTTGTGTGACAACTAGGACCATCATGATAAAATCAGTTCTAACACTTTTCTCTAAGCAGTTGTGTTCATCATTCTTTTTTCACACAACATTTCTTGGCTAATATGTCATGCATTCCATCCTGTGAGCAGCTGGCATGATATCCAGAATAGATGTAATGCATTGATTCTTGACTCTTGGGAGTTACCAGTTGGCATAGATAAATGGGCAACAAATAATTATAGCAGATAAAGTTGTCTCTGCCTCATCCCAAAGGAGGCCCTCATAACTTTCCTTTATGAATTTATCCAGATTCTAACATATTTTAAAAGAATTCCTGGAAATACTCTCTATGGCTAATAAAACCATTGAGAATTTGTCTTTTTGTATCTTACTGCTTAACCCATTCAAAAACATCTGTGGTATATAGATGAATAATGAAAGATTAAGTAACACTTGCAGATTTAAGATCAACTTATATAACATAGCATCTTTCCAAAATCAGTGAGGTGTCAGGCTTATGATCAAGGCAGATTCTGCTGAATCAAGCATCCTGAGAGCAGATCATAATGAAGTCCTGGACATCACACCGAATGATCACAGATGGTAAAGATGGCACTGAAACCTTTGACTGTGATTAGATTAAATACTTTTTTTTTTTTTCGGTACGCGGGCCTCTCACTGTTGTGGCCTCTCCCGTTGCGGAACACATGCTCTGGACGCGCAGGCTCAGCGGCCATGGCTCACGGGCCCAGCTGCTCCACGGCATGTGGGATCTTCCCGGACTGGGACACGAACCTGTGTCCCCTGCATCGGCAGGCAGACTCTCAACCACTGCGCCACCAGGGAAGCCACGATTAAATACTATTTTTGATAAACTTTGCTAACCTTATTTTCAGGAAGAGTTAGGTATATATAGAATATGCTCTAGTAAACCAGACAGCTTTTGTTGCTTTAGAAATAAAAGAACATTTTGAATTAAAGATAATGAATCTAAATCTCTACTGCATATGTATTTTAATAAGCTTATCTATTTGAATACATAATATTATATTCTTTCTCAACAATCAGAGTGCCTTAGTAAAGAAAATTATATACAATCTGGCATTGCAGAAGCACATCTGCAAAAGGATTACTTTAAAAAAAGAGAAAATTAATGATTAGCTGTATGAAACACAATCATAGAATAATATTATTTTAGGTATCATCTAGTTTAATACCCTTAATTTACACATGAGATAATCAAGGCTTAAGCTCACAAAGATAATTTAATGACAGGGCTAAGAATTTGAGTCCTCTACATTTCAGATCAGATGTCTTTTCTTTCAAGTCATCTTGGAAAACCACTGTAGGCCGATATTCATGTAACCCTCCTATGATGACTGCACCGAAAACCAGGAATAAAAAATATATGTGGCTCTGCAATTTTATGTATTGACATTATTGCAGCCTTAAAGCTACTCAAATTGAATTTGAAGATTTTCTATCCTGATAATAGAGTACAACAAAATAAAAGTAACCAAGGGCAAATTATCAATAGTAAAGGACATACACCTGAAGGAAATGTATGCCAAAATGTGTTGCAACGATCTCTAAAGAAAATACAAATAGTTGTATGTGAACCTACACTAATATATGTCCAAAAGAAGCTTTGAGGTGAAAGGAAAAACAATAGCAGCACACATACCAACCCTACTCCGCCAAAACAACAAAATGCAACAGGTTACAGTACAGAATCTATCTCATTGATGCACAAAATGTTGGATGGATAGACTGTCATGAAATTAGAAGGATATACACCAAGTGTTTACCTGTAATTACTACTGTGAAGCGGGATTAATGAGGTGGGGAGGTACTTTTCTGTAATTATTTTTATTTCACATTTCTGTTTTTTAATATTATTAATGTCTGCACATTACTTTTCTAAAACTGTTTATTCCAAAATGGAGCTGCAATTTAAATATTTAATCTAAGGAAGTCAATTTCATAAGGAAATATTTTTGTGTACATCTGTTTCAAGCATTACCTGAATGTCATAAAATGTGTCAGAAAGATCAGAAAAACAAGTGATAGGCTTCTAATAAGAAGCAACATACCAACAATTATCCCAAAAGGAGCACAGGCTCAAAGCAATTACTTTGGAATGAGGGAAAATTTTTATCCTCTGTTATTGCAAATATCTTTAAAATCTTTAATATTAATGATTATGTGTTACCACTTGTCTGTGTAAACTTCATTAAACAGTCTGTCCTAGACAACTATAAATTCACCCCAATATACGTAACCAAATGTCTGAGGAGGCATTGTCTTATTTACATGAATATTGTGAAAACATTAATTTGTAAGTACACTCCTCTGATCTCCCTGGTGACAAATGCTTTGTCTCCCTGGGTCTCAAGTGAGCACTAAATTGTGAGATTGGGATAACCTTATTTTCTTGGTTTGCATAACAAATTTTTTAATGTCTTCTTACCTAAGTCTTCTGAAACTCTAACATATAACTACACTGTGGATTTCAATGACTTCTAGAGGCATTGACTTCAACAGGGCTACCAATTAATTACAAAGAGCAGGGATAACTGTTATTAGTTGTAATATATTTTCCTTCAATTAGATAAAAATGTTCCTAAGGACTGATTATTAAGAGCACTGAGTTAGAAATCAGCTAATCTGAATTCCATTTCTATCTTGGTCCTTATTAAATGTATGGACTTGGATTAGAAACTTAGAAACTTAATATTCCTTTGCTTTAGTAACTGATTTTGGAGAAACCATGATAAGAAACCTGAAATAAAATGAGTTTAGCTTTCAACTTCCATTTCCAACACAACCATCAGTTAATTCTATACATTCAAAGATTGTTTTTGAGAAATTGGCTTGAATGATTATTGAAGTGATTAAATATGATTAAAATAGGATCTAATAAAGTCACTTACCTGAATCTAATATTTTCCCAAATATTTATTGTATAGTGAATCTTTAGATAGTAGAAGTCATCGATAGGTTAATTTAAATTAGAAAAAGAGTAATTCATTCCTAACACACACAAAAATATAAAAAACAACCCTTTTTTTCTAAAATATCTAAAACTCTCCAAGGAGTGTATAATTGTTAATTAAAATGTTTTTTTCTTTCTTTATAAAAAATAAAATATAAGGATTTAGAGTAATAATTATCCAATGAGTATTTGTGATCTTCATTTTTCCCTATTTTCTGAACAATGATAAGATGCCAAGTTTAAAGAGCTACTTGAGAGTATATTCTTTGCTGTATAATGCTTAAATTTGTTCATTTTTACTGTGCACTTCAAGAGAGCTGCCCTTACAATACTGTTTGTGTTTTATTATACACTTCCTCAGAAGCTTGGAAGTCAGGACAAAAATGGAGGTCCAGTTTATTCCACATTCTATTTACTGTTATAATACTTTATTTTCAGGGACTTCCCTGGTGGTCCAGGGATTAAGACTTCGTCTCCCAGTGCTGGAGGTGGAGGTTTGATCTCTGGTCAGGGAGCTAAGATCCCACATCCCTTGCGGCCAAAAAAACCAAAACAAAACAAAACAAAAAACAAAACATGAAACAGAAGCAACATTGTAACAAATTCAATAAAGACTTTAAAAAATGGTCCACATCAAACAAATTTTTTAAAAGTACTTTATTTTCAAAACTGAGTAATGAAGAAAATGATTTCTTGATGTCAAAGATTTTCTGTAAATCCATCATCAAAGGAGTGCAATCTGCTTTAGCACCCCAAGTGGGTCTAACTGCACCACCAACTGCACAATGTCTGGAAGTCATTGGTAAATCTTTGGTTCTATGGGCACGAGCAATGAGGTGGGGTTGAGGAGTGCAAAGATCACTCATCGACTTTAGGTTTCTGGCTTTGATAAACCAAGAAATTATTCAACAGAAACATCATCCCCATAATGCCCATCTGTACACAACATTAGCTGACTCTTGAATGCCTTATATCCTGGTTCTTTTTTTAAAAGTGAAAGTACTATATAGCACTTACTTAGAAAAAGGTTGCTGTATTCTATCATAAGGAGTTTTGCCTGTGATTTCACTTGGGTTGCGTTCGATATTGATGCATACATTTCAAAGCTGTCTGATGCATCTGGCTGCTAATACCATAGAGTGACTGCTCCTCTCTGCTCCTTTGGGAAGCAATGCTCTATAGAAAGCCCTGAATAGTAAGGCAGAAACAACTTCAATATATCTTTCCAGTATGGTATAGGTGCTCCTTACATCACACCACAGAAAACAATTTTGCTTTTTCAAATAAAATTATGGCCAATGTGTGCATCTAAGATGAGGAATTTAGGTTAGTAGATTAATAGGCCAACTGAAATAGATTCATGATATTAAGATAAAAATACGAAAGTCCCATTATATAGAAAATAAGGTAAAACTCAGAAAAAGTAAGGTCAGCTTTGCAGCAGATTTTAAGGTGACTTCGATATGGGACTTCCACACGACAGGTACAAAAATATGTACATTACAGACTGTGCTTCAAGTGATTATTAAATCAATGTGATTTTTTAATGGTGTGTTTTGACACTATTCAGTCATAATTCAATATAATATTGCCAAATATATAGTGTGTGATTGTACACTATGCTGGTCACACTGAGAACATGAAATAAAAGTGGCATAGCAACTTGCCCAGAACTCAGTCTCAGGAGAAATTTAAAGCCGAGCTGGCACAAGGGAGCGTCGGGGTGCGCTAGTGGGAGGCCACCAGGGACAAAAGTTTTGCTTGCAAATCTTTTTCCTTATTTTACTCAAAAATATGACAGTTCAGAAACCTCAGACCACTTATCTCAATTGGGCTTCTAAAGAATGCATGACTGTATGGTGTTTACATCAAATGACACCGAGGCTGGAAATTCCAAACTCTTTCCGGAGTGAGTGATGATTTGACACTGTCATCTGAGCAGAGCTCCTGTGCCTGGGGAGAGAAGCCCCAGGCAGTGGGGAGGGTGTAGGAGCCTCTCCCTATACCCGTGAAGGGATTGATATGGGTGCTTCCATTCTCCCCTGCACCACCAGACTACTGTTCTCACAGGATTCAAATAAGTGTATGTACCCAAGAAAACTGAAAACATACGTTCACTCAAGAGCTTGTACACATGATCATAGCAATGCTCTTCACTATTCATAAAAGTGGAAATACCCAAAAGTCTATCAATTGATGAATACATAAACAAAATATGGTAATCAATACAATGAAATATTGCTTATCCATAAAAGGGAATGAAATACTGATACATGCTACAAAATGGGTAAACCTTGAAAACACTAAGTGAAAAGCCAGACACAAGTTGTATGATTCCATTTGAATTAAATGTCCAGAACAGGCAAGTTCACAGAGACAGAAGGGAAATTAGTGGCTTCCAGGGACTGGAAAAATGAGGGAATGGGAAGTGGCTGCTTAATGGATATACTTTCTTTTTAGGGTGATAAAAATGCTTTGAAATTAGGTGATGGTGATGGTCACTTAACATTGGGAATATACTAAAAAACAATTAATTGTACACTTTTAAATGGTTAAATTGGTGAATTCTATGTTATGAGAATTTTATCTCAATTTAAAAAATTTATACATGGTATCAACTATGTATAAAATAGACAACTGATGAGAACATACGGTTTAGCACAGGGAACTCTACCCAACACACTGTGGTAACCTAAATGGGAGGGAAGTCCAAAAGGGAGGGGATACCTGTATGTGTATGGCTGATTCATTTTGTTGTTCAGTGAAGGCTAATACAACATTGTAAAGCAACCATACTCCGATAAAAATTAATAAAAAAATATAAATAAATTTATGCTCTCAAAAAACAAACAAACAAATAAATAAAGTGCCTTGGGATGCTAAGCAATTTCCAGGAATCTGTGTGCAAACACTCCTCCCTACAATTCTAAAGAAAGTCAAGCTACCATCCTTTTTCTTAAGGGGTTATATTCTGTTATGCATGTGAAAAAAGTTTCCATCCGGAAAAAAGTCTTTCAATTGATTTCTTATTGGCAATTTCAACTATTTACTATTTCATTAACACATCATGTTAAGTTTATCTGTAATTTAATTACAAATAGATGATTAGGAGAAATATTCATTCTGTGTCCTTGTGCTGTTTGTATTAAAATTTCTGAACAATTTAGGAGATAATTCTTTCTAAAGCAATTTCCTTGTTTAAATTAGGCCATAAAATTGGATTACTTAATAGCAATGCAATAAAGCTGGACTGCTTTACAATCTTCCAGGTACTTTCACCTCTAATATTGCATCTGATTCCCATGCTAAGTCTGTAAGATAAGTATGCCAGGTATTGTTACCACAGATCTGCAAAAGTAGACACTGAAGGAGAGAAATCAAGCCATTTCATTTTTAACTCAGTGGCATACCAGTGACTAGAACTTAAATTTTGAGATTCTTGCTGAAGAAAGGCTTTGTCTATACCAGCGTGTATGCTTGCTTTAGCTATACCACACTTGATAACAAACATTCTGCTGGTGTTCTCAAACCTGATTGCGTAGTAAAGTCACCAGGGAGTTTTTAAATCATGCTTGGGTTACACACATGCACACACATGCACACACACACATACACATAAATGCATACACACATGCATACATGGATAACATGAAGAGATTTTTAAATATTGGAAAATCATCATAAATAAATATTTACATAAATTATTATATACATGCTTACTTTATTCTTGACAGGATTTGTTGTAAAAATTTTAAATATGTGTAACCAGTGGAATTTAGAAATTTCACAATGAAATATGCCCCCCTTGTTGAGGTAACCAACACTATTTATATGATACATTTATGAAATAACAGCCATGTAGAGACGTTTCTACTCATTTATGCTCTTACAATTACATATACAATAAGAATTCTCAAATATGAAATTAAAGTCTTCTGTATTTGTGTCCTTTTCCCCTGCATGGTCTTCTAATTTCTGAAAGATCTGTGTTGTAAATTTACACCATAATAAAGGATTCATTTTCTCCTTGAATTCTATCAGTTTTTATCTTACATAAATCAAAGCTATATTTTAGGAGCCTAAAATTCACGACTGTTGAATCTTGAAGAATTATACCTTTCAGCAAAGTAAATTTCCCTCATTTTACACAATTTTCACCTTGAATGTTATTTTATTGTTTATTACCATTGTCAGTGTGCTAGCATGTAGCCCGTATCTTTTACATTCCTTTATTTATTTATTATATTATTCCTATATTTATTTACAGATTCTTATGTGATTGAGATTTCCGTGTTCTTCACTGAAGAAGATTCTTCTGAGAATCTGTCTTTAATAAGTGACTTTAATTCTTTCATATTTATTGTTGTGACATATATATTTCTAGTTTGTCCTTCCATATGTTTTCCTATGATCTATTGACCATGCTTTCTAGTCATTTACTTTGTTTTCTTTTATCTGATATTTGTTGAAGATGTCAAGATTTCTATGGTCCATTTTTTTAAGTAAATATTTATCATTGTACAATCTACCTACATTTTTTGGTGGTTACTCTGAAAATTTTAGCTTTTATTTAAAATTTTAAATTTCTAACAATATCTGATGCTAATCAAGAGATACAGCTTAACATATTTATTTACACCTTTCTAGTTTCCCTCCTCACTTTTGAGATGATATGATCTGTAGTTTTGATCAATAATATAATTTATTAATTTTTATTCAATTTTTATTTTATTATTTTCTTTCCTATTATTGATGCCTGTTCTTTCTGACTCATTTATTTTTTCTTGCAAAAATATATCCTCCAGAGATTTTTTGAAAAAGGATCTACATAAAGCAAAATTATCTTTACATTTCTAAAAATGTTATATGACTCTCATGCTTGAATGATAGTTTGACATGGATAGGAGTCTAGATAAGGCTTATTTTCTCTTATATTTTAAAGATATTTCTCTTTCTATATTTATATGTATTTTTACTGACAAGATGCCTGATGACAATCTGGCTAACATTTATTCATAGGTGATCTCTAGTTTTATCTTTGGAGACCTTAAGGTTTTGTGGGTTTTTTTGTTTTTTTGTTCTTATTATTTAATGCATAAAATTTTTTACTGTGGTGTGTCTAGGCGTATTTGTGTATAAGTGTGTGTGTGTGTGTGTGTGTGTGTTCACTTAGGTAGTTCCTTGACTTATTTTTTATACTCCCTATTCAATAGGCTCTTTCAATCTTATCCTTATGTTATCTTTAATTTCTAATAAGTTTTCTTAAATTTTCTTTCAGTTTTTCTTCTTCATTGTGACAATTATCAGTTTATTAATTCTCAGCTCCAAGTCCATCCCAATTACCGCCTTGGGAAAATATAGCTGGGTTATTTAAATATTTTTCCTTTGCTAGTTTGCAGATGGTATCCTTAGTCAGTCGAGAGCAGGGACATTGAAGGAGGAAGCGTTTTTCTCCTCCTGGTTCTGGGCTGCCCCTCTGTCAACTCTTGCAGTATGTGTGGAGTTTCCTTCTTTACTGGGAAGCCAGCAGCACCTGGCCACTTCCCATTGCAGCTGATGCCAGCATCCCTTCAGGCAGCCTGGTAGCAGTGTGCCATTTTCAGTGGACCTCCTGTGACCACTCTCAGCACACGGCCCTCAAGCCCCTGTGCAGTGGAGTGCTGGATTGGACACTTCCTCATGACTCATTTTCCTGGCAGCCCCTCTCCAGTGTTGTGCAACTGTCTACATGCCTTCCTTTGGACACCTCACCAGGGACTTCCTCGACAGTTTTCAGTAAGTTTCAGGGTGTGAACCCTCCTGTGGGTGGATCCATAGGATTCCAGAAAGCAAGTCCACAGTCCCAACAGAGCTTCTCCAGTATCTATTCTCTATGGCCACACCCTCCCAGTAAGTTCTGGGTCGCAACCCTGGTGGAAGCATCTCATTTCTAGTGCTCTATCAGCCTTAGGCATGGTTAATCCATATGCCTTCTAGTCCTATATTACTTATTGGGCAATCCCCTGTTATTTTAGTTTCCTGTTAATAATTCTTTATATTAAGATTTCCATATTCATATTACTCTATGGTTTTTCTCTACTTACTGGATCCTAACTAATGCAGAATAGGCATCAGGGACTGTCCCGTGAGATTGATCATAAAGATGGAATTTCAGAATTGGTTTGGCCATGCTCCGAGGATGAATGCAGAGCTGAGCTCTTTGGGAAATTGGAAGCTAGTAGTCCATGGTGCACGCTGGCATCATAATTAATCAAGTTATCACCTAAGGTTAATTGTGATGAAGTGACAGCTGCAGAAAATGCCCTGGGACTCAATGCCCTGGGACTCCAAGTGGCTGTTATACTTGACTGTTATGGCAGTAGAGATGACTATAAAGAGTGTGGGATGGATTCTTTTGAGTGCACTTGGGCAATTACAAATAGAATATGACAAATTCAGACTTCTAAGTATCAGCTTGCGTCAAGGTCTGAGAGCCGGATTTCCCATCACAGCCCTGTAAGAATCTCTTATTTATTTTATCCAGATGGTTGATGCTGCTAAAATCAAACACAAAGTTTAATAACGTGGGTAGCTGAAGTGCAATAGCAGTTGAATGCAGTCTTGCCAATGTTCTCCTGTGAAAAACCTTTGAGGAAGAATGGGATCCTGAAATTTAGACTAGGGATACATGTCTGAACCTGATTAAATGGACAACACTGCATTTTCAAGTCACTCTGTCTCTTTTGTTGGTGGAAGAAGTTGGCCCTTTGTATCTGAAAGTCCTGTGATCACCTCCCTTGGGCAGGTGACTTAAGAGGATGGTACCCAGTAGCACTGCCTCCTAGCAGGTGTTGGGATTGTACAGGTGGTAGGCTAAGTGGGGAGGAAGATAACACTAGATAAGGCTGTATTCATTGGTGTGGGCACACTTGCAGGATGTTCTGGACATGTCATTACTTCATTCAGCTGGAGATGCTTCACTGGAACTTGTACTCAACAATGACCTCCATTTAATGAGGCTGAGATGGCCAGAGCTTCCTGGTGTGATATAGAAGAGGGAACCCAAAGGGAGACAGAAATGTTGTACTGGATTTACAAAATTAGAGCTCAACCTCGTGATAAACCTTAAATATAAGGACACAAAATGGTTGAAAGTTAAAAAATGGAAAATAAAAGATATACTATGCAAACACTAAACAAAGTTTAGATAGTTACCCTGATGTCAGTCACAGTAAACTTTAAAGCAAGAAGCTTCACTAGCAATAAAAAGGATCTTGCAAAATGATGCAATGGTCATTTGACTAGGAAAATATAACCAATATAAAATAAAATTAATTTATATAATTATAATGCAACCTGAAAATAGATAAAGCTAGGAAATTATTGAATTAAAAGAAGTACACAGGGCTTCCCTGGTGGCGCAGTGGTTGAGAGTCCGCCTGCCGATGCAGGAGACACGGGTTCGTGCCCCGGTCCGGGAAGATCCCACATGCCGCCGAGCGGCTGGGCCCGTGAGCCATGGCCACTGAGCCTGCGCGTCCGGAGCCTGTGCTCCGCAATGGCAGAGGCCACAACAGTGAGAGGCCCGCATACTGCAAAAAAAAAAAAAAAAAAAAAAGAAGTACACAATTCATAGCAGAAAAACTTGTGCTCATTAGACATTGCTTTAATTGCTTGTATATAGAACATTCCACAGATATTTAATATTATTAACACAAATGATCATTTGTAGAGTCTGTGTCAAACCAGAAGCATTTAAAATTACTGGCATGTGTATCAATGTTCATTCAGATGTAGAAAATAGAAAGCTATGAACAGTGACTTAACAAAAGATTTTGGTCACCTCACTTCTTTTTGGTGTCACCACAGTCTAACGAGTCTGGGTTCACGTTTTTGTTACTTTCTTTGCACTCCCCTGACCCCAAGTCATGGTCACAAAATGGCTGCCTCAGCTCTAAACATTGCTTCTGTAGTCAGTTCAAGAAAAAGATAAAAGATTCATTAAGATCTGTTTTCTTTGAAAAGAAAGTTAAAGCATTTCTTGAATCCCCAGAATATGTTTCCCTTTATAAAGGCTGGTAAGCAAGCATGACTTTTCAGCCTCTATAATGGGAGGTGGAGTTAGGAGTAGCTATTCCATTAGAAAATTGACAGCACCAGGTACAGTATATGTGTTTATTTATATGATATTATATTTTCTACCAACGAATTGCACCTAACATACCTACTTATGGAATTTCAAATTGCTGGTAGGTAGGGGCCATGCCATATAGTTCATTTGTTTTTCTCCAGAACATGTAAAGAAAAAAATATCTTCCTACATATTTGATTAACTAATCCTCATTGAGACATTTTCTCACATGACTGAGAACCTAATTAAAGACCTATCAGCCACACTCCGAGCCCAAATGAGTCTACAAAGCCCTAAGAACAGCACTGCTTTATGCAGTGAAGTATTCCAGGGGGTGCTGGTACCCAGCCTTGCAGTGCTCAAGCATAGCTATTATCAAAGAACATTTAAACACAGATTTCACAATTAGATGACATCTGAGCTTCATTCCAACACTTAGTTTTTATGAAAAAAAAAGTTTGAATTTTCCCTTGAAAAAGAAAAATGTAATCTGTAGTCTGACACTTTAGCATTCTCATTTTTCAATTATGGAGCCCTGACTTCAAGAACTATAAAGTCTTATGTCAAATAAAAAATGGATTCTGACCTTCTATTTTCTGCAGTAGGAAATGGACTGACTGAAGAGAAAATTAAATGTGGCATACTTAGGAAGGGAAGATGAAAGTTTTACTGAAGTAGGAACATGGTCTGTCTCCAACTTACTACATGGCATTGAATTGAGAATTCTTTGGATTCCACTCTCTGTGGGTTGCAGATTTTAATACTGATTGTGTTTCTTCATTAAATATATCGGAAATTTAGCATACTATCAAGTTAAGTTATGCATCATAATTACTGGGGATGAATTGTTAGTGTGAGCTAGGCAAGTTCCCACAGTATTAAAATATTCCATAGCTGCCAGTCTTTGACATCAATAACTGCACAGTCCTTTTTTATCCTTGTCCGTCATCTTCACCCTAGGCTATACTTAGGATACATAGGCAAAGTAGCTCATAATGTCGTCAATCTATTTATTTCAGTTTTATTCATTAACTCTATTTATCATGATGTGTGGGACTTTGGAGATGGCTCACAGTGATTCTGAAGATGAGGGTCATGCAGAAGATACCTCTACATTTCACATGAGCAGACTTGGCCTCATGTCATAACATTTTCAGGAGATGGCCCAAGAAAGTTACATTCACACAAACTGTCTTCCATTTGTGTCCTATTTTGAAATATATATTATTCTACTAGGGTTGCTAGTCTGAATGTAATACAATGGAGTTATTTTTTCAATTAATGATCATCTCACTCTTTGATTGCTATAATTGCTCTTAATAATGTTATCTGAGTTAATTTCTCCAAAGGTGTTATGATGTAATTTTTTGTGTGTTACAAGTTCTACTCATCTTGTGTGAAATTCATAGGCATTCAGGGATGTCAAGTAATTCAAGATGGAGTCACAGTGGCCAATGTGAACTTCCATATTAGTTGTTTTGAAATGTTGGATATAGGATGGCCAATCTCAGCATGATAAATCAAGAATGTTACTTTAGATAAGAAATTTGTTTTAGTAACATCCTTGGAAAGACTTTGCTGGAATTGAAAGAGCAACTGATAGAGGCAAGAACCCCTGGGACATAACACTTATATCTTACTGACAGTCTCCTTTGAAATGAGACCACTGAGCCAGGAGACTTGGAGGCTCTTTGCTGGAGGATCCAACTCCAGGCTGGCAAGAGCTGTTCCAGAAGGGATGCTACCAGAGGCCCTGTAGGAGTAGAGGATGACTTCCTGCTCGTGCCTGTCCTGAGGCCTGTTGCTGGACCAGAGATACAGCTTCTACTAAGAAGCCTCCTCCCTGGACTGTTTGGAGTGGTTTGTTACTACCTATTCTGGTTCTACAAGTTTGACTAAGTTGTGGACTAATTGTGTGCAATAAACTGAGTAATTCCTGAATCGGATTTTGGCTACACTTCACACACCTCCAATCCTGGGATTCTTGCCTGGCCCCACTTTTGGCCCTGCGGCAGAACAAAATCAATGCAGAGCAAAAAACTTGCATCACCAACCTGAAAAGTTCTCAACGTATTAGACGCCTTAAAACAGAAAGTTATATTTGTAAATGTCTAATGCTTATGTATAATAAATTGCTACAGAGAGTAATACTTTTGTATTGGTTTAGCCAAACACCCCTATAACAATGTCACAAAAATAGTCTCATTTTTTTCTAATACATGTATAAGTTTAAAGAACATTTATATCTTTTTAACAATAAGAATTAAATTTTGTACATGATAAAAGAAAGCATCTAATTTTTTTAAGTTGTGGAGAACTATCTTTTCTCTACTGATTTGAAATGCCACCTTTATCATAGATTAAATACATATATATATGGATCTATTTCCACACTTATTTTTTCTAAGTTATTGACCAATATTTTGAGTCAATACCACAATTATTGTAATAAGTTATAGTATATTTTGAGATATACATGTACAAAAATATTTGTAACAGGTGATATTTTTGCTTAAACTTCCTATTCTTTCTTGAATAATTTTTGATAATTTATATTTTTCAACATTTTCAATTCTTTTGTTATACAATATATGATATTTTCTTATGATTTTCAGTCACCTTTGTGTCTTTTATTTCTCATTCCTCATGCAATGTGTGTAGCTATATTATCACACTTAAGTTTTTTCTATTGATTATTTTCGAAGGTCCAGTTTTTAGATTCATTAATCAGGCTAACTACTGTGTTTTGCATTTAATTAACTTCTTTGACTTTTATTAATTCCTTCACTGTATAATTAAATTTATTATGTTTTTATCTTCATGATTTGAATATATAGTTTGATTATTTTCAAACTTTTTATTTTATAATAAATTCATGTCAAACTATAAATTTTTCTTTTTAATTTGTAATCAATTATATTATGATATTGTGTTATTTATAACTTTTTGACTTACTGAGACTCCTTGCAGCCTAATATACAATAAATTTTTTATAATTTCCAGGTTTCTTGTAAAATATTTTTATTCTCTGTTTATTGCATACCCTGTATTGTGTGTGTGTGTGTGTGTGTGTGTGTGTGTGTGGCAGGGTATGTGTGTAACCTCAAGGATACTTATTGTACTATACCAATACCTCACATTCTTGCTTACTTTTGCCCAATTTATTATTAAATTAGAGGTAATAATTTGTTATTGCCTCTAAGGATACATAACTGAATATTAATATGCAGCTATATACTCTCTTCCCTTTCTTCTTTCTCTGCTCTCTTTTCTGAATCTAGAAATACTTCAAGCTTCACTCTGTTATGTTTTTTCCCAAGCTCTAATCTCTCTCCAACCAACCACCTAACTCAGTTTACACAGCTATGTGGGGAAATGGCTCTGCTGCCTGCTGCCCTTTGCAAGTTCAAGGCCAAAGATCACTGTCCTTGTTGAAATAAATGTGGTTTTTAAAGTAAGTAAACCCAGGTAGTTCCCCAAATGCTTCCCTCCCCCATTGGAGCTTTTATTGATTCATCCTTCACTTAGGTCCCCTGGCCTTTACTGTAGCATTTTCTCAAGAATTTTTGGAGCTGTAGCTTCTCAACTTCCATCTCTCCTCCAGCCTGGTTATTTAGCTTTCCATCTTTGAGACATTACTCAGAATTTCTAGCTTGCTAATTATACTCTTTCTTTTTTCCTGGTTTGCAACATATTTTCAATTATTTCAGAGTATTTGGGATAGAAAGTTGTCAAAGTATGTTGAAACATGATATCTTGATAAAATATACCCTTCAATCAGATGCCTAAATATTTAAAATTTTAATTATCTGAATCTATTTTCTATATTAGAAGCTAGTACGGTTTAATTTTCTGTATTTTTGATAACTGTCTAGTATAATTTAAATTATTAAAATAACATGCATAAATGCAAGAAAATTGAAATAGAAGACATCGTAATCCTTTTTATGTTGAAAAGGCAATCTTGTTTTCAGGTGTTGAAACTCCAGATGTGATGGCAAAGAAATTCAAACGTATCCACTCCTTTTCTTAAGTTAGCAAAAATATTTTAGGTACCATTTTTGTTGTTATTTCTGACTTCAGGAATTTGATTTTAACTGGATTTTGGATGGTGAAAGTACAACTCTTGTAAGATCAAACCACTAAATTAAAATTATAGAGTAATGTTAGTTACTCTTAGAAGATTGTTGAAAATAATTAAAAGTCTTACCTCTAAAAAAAATGAGGTCCTCCAATAACCTTACAGTTGTTCTGGGCTCTAGAATATACTATGGAAAAAATAGCAAATATTAAGGACACCTAAAAATTCTCCATATCTAAAACATCAAATTCCTCCCCGCCTACCGCACTGTCACCATTTTAGTCAAAGCCAGCATCTACTCTAGACTGCTAACTGCAAGATTCTCCTTCCTGGTTTGACCAGGCCACTTCTACCCCTTTCCAGTATATTTTCTATTGATACATTACAGCCAAGATGATCTTTTCAAAAAACAAATCTGATTCTGTCATTCAAGGGCATGGAACCCATCAATGGCTCCCTGAAACCCTCAGGAAAAACATCACAGTTCTCAAGTAGGTGTAAGGCCCTGCCCATCAGGTTTGGGAATGCAACATCACTTAGCTGCAGCTCTGTGCTTGCCTCTCGAGGTAGCTTGTCCAAGGTACACGGGTTCTGTTTATTGCCCTGAACATAGCCTTCTATTTCTGCCAATATGACAAGTTTTATTTGGATAAATCTACCCCTTTAAAAACAGATGGATAAATATTTTGAAACAGTTTTCAAATAACACTGGCAAAGTCTGGCAAAATAATGAGTCGTAACAATGGTTTAAGTGAAGGTCGGAGGCCACAGAGGTAGGTGGCACTCTGCAGTTACCTCTACCAGGAGTGCCCCTGCTGCTCTGGGTAAATATGCAGGTAACTTTAACAGTTTTAGAGGGTCATAGCTCATGCTCAGATCCTCAGGCTGGGGAGTCTACCAGGCCAGTTCCACTGTTTCGCTTTCTGATGGCGTCCTTTATTTCTCTTTTGCAACACCAGTCACATGCATAATTAAATAATTTGTGGCACAATTACTGAGATATCTCCCTTATCCCATAAGATCAGCTTCCTTGCTTGTTTTATTACCCTATTCCCTTCCCTAGGATTTTTTCTTGCAAATGTAGAATTCTGGTAAGTAGTTGTTGAACAAATGCAAATTAATGTGGGAATTAATTACTTCACCTCTAAATTCAGTCGGTGGTAGTTATCCTTCAAAACTACCCAAAGAAATGTATACCTGGAACTTCATTTATTTTTATGTTGCCCTACAGTAACTTGATATTTCAATGACAGGTTATCTTGACTAGGGGTCCCACTCATGGCTGGTTTGCCTTGCTTAGATTAGAAAAACACCCTGCACGGAGAAGTGATTTTTAGGTGCCTTCTAGGCTCAACTAAGAACTCCAGGTACACGTGAGCAGAGATCACTTAAGTGAGATGCTTCAGACAGAGCAACAGACAGGCAGGGGTTGACCTTTCCATGAAAAGAAAGGAAGAGTTCATATGGCATTTTCCTAGGGTACCTCCAAGAAACCCTCTATCTTTCGTAGGTACAGTAATTATACATCAGTCATTAACACTAGGTATCGCCCCTCCCCCTTCAGGAACATTGCAGCTTCAGTGTTATATACGTGAGGGTTGCTTACAGTCATTCCTGCACAGGGATATTACACTAATGTAAATTTGAGCTCCAAAACTAAAATAAAACCTAGAAACTTGACACAAGCATCAATTTATTACAAGTTTCTACAAACATTTATTTATGTGTCTATCATAGCTAAAGGTCTGATTATCTGTTACGGTCATGGAAAGGGAATAGCTATGGCTAAATAGGAAATTTCTATCTATGCACGATTACGTTCAAGTCGGGACAGGTTTACAGTTAAGTTCTTTATTGTTCTCTGGTGAAAAATCATCCTTTTTTTTGGCTAGAAAATACAATTGGGCGTTCGTGATACTTTAGAAATCCACATATATCTTCTCTTAATTAGACAAACATTTTGAACAGATTCTGTGTACCAACACTGTTATTGTTGATTCAGAAATGAATGAGATGGGGGCTTCCCTGGTGGTGCAGTGGTTGAGAGTCCGCCTGCCGATGCAGGGGACACGGGTTTGTGCCCCAGTCCGGGAGAGGCCACAACAGTGAGAGGCCCGCGCACCGCAAAAAAAAAAAAAAAGAAAAAAAAGAAATGAATGAGACCCACTCCTATCCTTAAGAAGTTCCTAAATTTGTCTCTTCCACAGATGGTAAATCCCTTTACTTATTCATTCCTTTGATAATAATCAATCACGGTGTATTTAAGACACTCCAGCTTTCCAATATATGAGGATGAAGTCCAAACTCCTTACCGCAGCTCACAAGGTATTTTTCACATAAAGTTCGCTGCTGTCTCTCTTCCACTGCAGCATCTCATCTCTCCAGACATCCTGCAGAATTACGAGTTGTTCCTCCCTAACTTGCTACCCAACACTCATGTTGGCCTTTATGTCTCTCAAACAAGTCAACCTTGTTTCTGCCTCAATGTCTCTGCCCTTGCCGTTCTCTTTGCACAGAATGCCCTTCTCTGTCACCTGGGCACAGCTTGTTCACTCTCATCATTCAGCTCTTAGTGTAATATCACCTCCTCAGAAAAGCCCTCCCTGAATGACCTGTATCACACACAAATCCAGCCTCTTCCTCCCTGACCTAGTCACATCATCACATTTACCATCTTCATTATCACCATCTGGGATCATGTTTTGCCTACTAGTTTCTATTATTATTTTCTGTCATTCTCAACTCAAAGATAAGTTCCAGGAGAGCAGGTTCTGCATCCGCTCTGTTCACTGTTATAGCCACAAAATCCAGAACAGTGCCAGACACATAATAGCTGCTCAATACACATTTGTTGAAGTTACAAGTTAATGTTTTGACAGTTTTTTCCTCTTTCCATTCTGCTAATGATCTAAGTGGGCAGGTTTCCTTAGAAGATTTTAGAGAAAAGAAAACTGCTAAAATATTCCTGCCTATTAACAATCTCAATATTGCAAAAATGCAGGTTCCCAGGCTACACTAACTCAAATCAGGAGTGCTGTGTCTTTGATTTTTCCAGGCTTCTCTAGTCTGGCTCTCAGAAAACACAGGGATATTGCCCGTCATTCCCCAGAGTGTGAGAAGCCCCACACACAGCACACAGGTTTGCACCTTTCTTACACTTGGATGCCTTTCTTTATAGGCTGTGATGGCAGACATTGGTTCCAGGAGAATGGGCACCAGTCCTCATTATGCCTCAGCCTGTTGACCTAAACAGTTCCGGTACTATTCTCTGCTTTAAACACACCATAGTGAAAGCATATTAGGTTTTCTGATACAACCTCTCAATTGTGAGGTCCACAACCCCTGAAAACACCCCTGATCTGATACTGTGCTCTTGTATGTAGTGGACTATGGAATGACATACTGCTGATTCACCTTATGCTGATTTGAAATGTGAGATTATTCTTTGAGATCAGAATATTTGAACATTCTTGGAATTGCCCATGTATAGTTGCTCCCCTTCCTACCTATTTCACACATTCTGCCTTCTCGGTGATTACAAATGATTCAGATAAACTTTCACTATTTCAGAAATTATAGCCCAAATAAAATATTTTCTGCCACCCATAGGACAGCAAAGGGCGCTCTTCATTTCTAGGCAGAGCGTTTTGTAAATTGGAAACATATCAGTGACAATTATCAAGGAACAGTTTTCAAAATGCACTCCTTTCCACAGAGCCTAGCAATTCTTCTTTCAAAAAGACATTAAGCAAAAGCAATGCTCTGAAAATGTCATTTGGAGCATGCAATTGAATTAATTTATTTGTTTTATGATATTTTACAGTTAGTCATGTAAAAGACTTTCACTTTATTTGTTTCGTCTGCTCATTTAGATAATGCTTTAAATGCCATACATCCCAGTGATGGTTATAAAGAGACGGCATGAGAATACCCATATCTTCTAAATATAGCATGGCCATAACAAGCTGGGCTGACTATTCACTTTATCTTTCATGCAGGCACTTGGCTGCCACTTCAAATATGAAGTCTTCTCCTTTTTCAGGTAACATTATTATTGTGTAATTAATATTACAGATGAAATAATAAAGGAAAACCTGTTATAAACTTGCTAGGAGAAAGTATATAAAGACCTTCTCAATAAAGGTGCATTTGAAAGTTCTTAACTGAAAAACCCAAAAGTCAACCCAAAATCTTAATTATCTCTACTGTAAGAGATAGGGTGCATGAATTTATATTGAGTATTGTTCACAGTGTCTTGATTTGGGGGGAATATGAACATTTTTTCTTAATACATAACACTTGGGCTATAGGTACATGGGTATATTGAGACTTTCCCCCACAAAGTAATAGCATCAAGTATAGATGCTTTCTACTTAGCATTTTCCACAGGCAGTAGGTTCCAAACTTTCTTCTAAATATTACTTCCATCAGTGTGAATAATCAAACTTTAAGGAAGTGTAGATTACTCTAGAAATTATTAGCCAGATGTCTGGAAGCCTGGTGATGAGTCCTGTCCTCACTTTTGGGAGTATCCTTCAAGTGGCTGCTTGGTGAAATTATCTTGTCTAGGAAAGACTGTGTTCCCAGACTCATGGGTTTAATATTGTAGCTCACTGCGGATAGCTTTCTTAGGAAAATAAAGATAACTTCTAACTACGATTTAATAAAAAATGTATGCCTTTGTCTCTTAGTTTATTTTTTCTCTCAAGGTCAATCTAACTTTTATATTAACTGGAATCTAATCATAGAGCTTATTTATATTTAGATCGACAGTTCTGAAATATAATATGAATTATGTCACTTCAGTGTTCTCTTAAATATTTTACTAATTATTATACATATACAAATATCAAAATTTGTGTAGAATTCCAAAGAAATTTTGATATTAAAAATATCTGCTTGTTATTTATTTATTTTTATTTATTTACTTACCACATCTTGGAACCTAGGATTCTAAGAGGTCTGGATACTCTTTAAAAATCACATTTAATTTTTTAAAGACTATGTCTCATGGAAACAGTCTGATTTGTGGCTTAACTGGAGATATCATTTCCTTACCCATAACTTTTCTCTGAGTTTCATGCCATGATGCCCATCCAGAGCTTTCCCTATGCTAAATGGTAAAGGAAGAAAGATTCACTCACAGTGTCCATCCACTGTTTACAAGTGCCAATCTCAGAGGACGCAGCAGGTTAATTTCTCATTTTATGAGAACTCATTGCACTGTGTACTTCTCTTTCGATAGAACTCACTAAATTTATCTAACCGTTTGCTGTGTAAAGTTGATATATCTTTGTGGTCTATAATCTCCATGGTGTCAGGGACTATTCATTGTCACTTCTGTGTTCCCAAGACCTAGTGCAATCTATCATTACACCAGTAGCACGCTGTTTCACTCATGCAACAAGTATTTGTTGTCTGTCTGTTATGTGCCTGCTATTGACGGACGTGATTGTAAATAATAGAGATTTAGCAGTGAACAAAAAAGGCAAAAAACCCCGCCTTCATAAAACGGACATTTTAATGATGAGTGCTATTACTGATATTTTAACAATTTCCATGTTTCTTAGCTGTCTTTGGATCTTTATTTTCCTGCATACATTTGAGAATAAGATTCTTGAGATCCTCAAAAAAATTCAGCTGAAATTTTAATTAACATAGCATCAAATTTCTAAATTAATTTGGAGTAAACTCGATATTTATATCAGTCATCTCACTGATTTATTTAGATCTTTCCTGATCCTTTACTCAGATCGTCTTTTATGTCTTAGTGCATATTTAATCATTATTAGGCATTTTCTTGTATGTTTATCATAAATATTTTATTTTCTATTATTTCACTACAGGCAAATTGTTAGGCATTTTGTAATTTATTCATTTATTCAATAAATATGTTGAACTTTCTCAGTTATAATAGTCTGATGATTATGTTTGTTGCATACGTAGATGAGAAAATCAAAGACAAATCATAGTGTTTGTTTTTCTCTTACCTGAAAATCACTACCTTGCTTCTTGTTTCATTCCTTTTTTTCCCTCTTTTTTTCTTACAGCATTGGCTAGGAACTCTATTCTCTGTTGAACAGTAGTGTTGAGAATACACATGTCTGTCTTGTTCTGCCTTTTCGAGGAAACGAGTCTATAATTTCTCCATTAAGAATGATGTTTGGTGTAGATTTTTGATATGCAACATTTAGCAAGTTAAGGAAATTCTTTTTTATTTCTAATGTGCTGAGGGCTTTTGAAAGCCATAGATAAACATTATCAAATGCTTTTATCAGAATCTACTGAGATAATTTATAATTTTCTCCCTTAAATCTGGTGAATTACGTTGATAGATTATTTATTGCTTAACTTTTTCCATTCTTGGATAAACATTACTTGGTCATGATTTATGAATTTCATACACTGTTGGATTTGAACGGACAATATTTTACATATATCTGCATAGGTGAGTTAAATAGACCTGTAATTTTTTTCTTATACTATCCTTACCTGTTTTGAAATAAGATTCTATCATTCTCATAAAATAAGCTGATTAAAAATTTGAGGATTGTTACAATTCATTGTTCAACCAGTTTTCTTGGCAATAAAACCCCTGGGATAAAATTACATAAATACAACCAAATACAACGAAAATAACCTCCAAAAAGCTTCACACGCCCACCAGCATATTTTGAGAGTTTCTGCTTCTCCCCTTGTGTCCAAGTACGAAGTATCAAAAATGCTCTTAATTTTCACAGCATATTTGTGGAGAGTGGACCCTGGAGCCAGTCCTGTTTGCATCTGAACCACGACTCTTAACGCTTATTCACTTTAGGAAGCTGGCCAGGTTCCTTATCTCATAGGGCTGATTAAATGAGTTAATAATGTAAAATGCTACAGTGTGTGGGACATAATATTTATCATTAATTTGAAAATATTATTATTCCTAATATTTTTGCAGTGTGAAATATTTTTCATTTTGACCAGCATTTATTTTATTTCAAGTAAGATAAGATCAAAAATCGATTTATTATTTTATTTTATTTATTTATTTATTTATTTTTACGGTACGCGGGCCTCCCACTGCCGTGGCCTCTCCCGTTGCGGAGCACAGGCTCCGGGCGCGCAGGCCCAGCGGCCATGTCTCCCAGGCCCAGCTGCTCCGCAGCACGCGGGATCCCCCCGGACCGGGGCCCGAAGCCGCATCCCCCGCATCGGCAGGGGGACTCCCAACCACTGCGCCACCAGGGAAGCCCCCCAAATCGATTTATTTTTGACGTGTGTTTTTTTTTCTGTAAATTGTCTATTCATATAATTAGCTTTTCCTACTGAGTAATACATCACCTAATCATGATATATATGGACTTTTTATAAATTGAGAAATCTGGTGCTTGCTATCACATTTAGGTTATGAACTATATTCTTAGTTATCCAATGAATATTTAACTTAAATTATCACATTTATTTTAAATTTAGTAACTTTAAATATTTATAAAATCAAACCTATCAATTTGTCTCTATAGCTTTTGACTTTTGTTTATACTTTTGCACATTACAATTATAAAAAATTCACATGCTTTTTTCTTAAATTGTCACTGTTTTATTGTTTACATTGAAACTCTTAATCAAACTGGAATGCTATTTGATTTAGTGGTAAGGTAGACATCTAGCTTTATTTTTTCCAAATAATGACTTATCCCAAACTAATTAATTTATGAAACATAATTCCTTCTCTCATACAAAATGAGACTTCATCATAAGCCGAATTTCTGCATTTCTTGTGTTTACATGCTCTGTATTATTTGATAAACTATGTGTTTCTTTTTTCATACCAAATGGTGTTAATTTTTGTAGCTTTATACTAAGTTTAACCTCGGGAAGTGCTGGCCCACCATTGTTATGCTATATATTTTCAAAAATTTTCAGATGAGATTTAGTATAATTTTGCTAAGCTCCCCTGTAAAATGTTTTTTAGTATTTTAGTGGGATCTGCACACTGTATTTAAACATTGTTTTACTTTTTATGATCCCTGATGAATGGCTGATTTGGCTGAAAAGTACTGACAACTGGACATAAACACCTAGCCCTACAAAAGTTCCAGAGGCTTTGATTCCTCTACGTGTCTGTTTACACTTCATGTGAAATGGACACGACCACAGGCACTGGGGAAGGGCCTTGAATGGAGGTTGAAGGGTCTGTGTGAAAGGCCCACGTCGCCCACTAGTCCCTACCTGGCCTCTCTGTGCTCACTCCACCCTGCTTTGATCAATTCTACACTAATGTTAAGAATTCTCTTCCGCTGTCCTGGATTAATCATCACTGTCTCTGTAAGAGCCCTTGAGAGCTCACAATAGCCACTTATATTAAATTGAAACCTCTTACATTAAGACCCAGAACAGTTTTGCACTTTACTGTAGTCAACTGGTCTCTTCTCTCGCTACATTCCAACTGCTGTTCTCTGTTTCTGCTAAACAAATTCACTTATGCATATTAACCTTTTATTCCTATTTTAAAGCAGTTCTCTCTATCCTTTATTATCCTCACATTCAAATCTCTCTTCGTCTCACTTAACCTCTGAAATATTTCTTATTTCGACTTTCCTTTGCTGTCCATTTCTGCAGATTCACTCTGAATGCATCTATTCATTCCTACTTTTTTCATTTATTTACTAAATATTATTTGGCAATATTGGATCCTAGGAAAAAGGCTGTCTTTAGGCAGCCATGACACAAAGTGATAACAAAAATATTAACTAAACAATTTACTTCTCTTTCTAATCTTCTGCAAAAAGAGAAATAACTTTGTCCTCCTCATGCTATTTGAGGACAATATGAGTTATATGCATGTATATACATATACATAAAGTATTTAGAACATCTCTATCTATCTATCCACCTACTTTCTCATTGTTCATTCATTTTATTTGCTTTGTCACCATTACTCCAAAATCCAGCCCAAATCTTGGTAAATAGTATGTGCTCAATTAGCATTTATCAAGTGAGTCTTTATTCATGAACGAATGGTAATATATCTACGTGACTCCTATGGTGGTGTACTTTATATACAGAGAATTTGATAAATGCATAGAATACAACTGAATATATTTGAAAACGCCTATTACTACAGATTAAAACTTTTTCAACTGTGTCAGCTGTTCAAACTAGTTGTTTTCCAGTTCCAATAAAATGAATAAATGTTTCCATTAATAATTAGTGAGAAAATTAAAAACACTTAAATTGTTTACATGTTATAGAATCACCACAATTTAAAAACCAAGATCTTTGTTTCAACTACAATTGTATCCTGATTTTAATATACATATCCCTGAAAATTTTAATAATGAAATCATTTGATAAATAAAAATTTACCTATTATACTCAAACTTTAAATTAATCTTAGAAAATGGCATTTACAATTATATTAATTATTTAATTAATTCTTCTGAAGGATAATTATATGAACGTAATTTCAAAATATTTATTTTTCCCAGCTTTATTGAGATATAATCGGCATATAACATTGTGTAAATTTAAGATGTACATCCTGTTGATTTGATATACTTACATATTGTAAAATGATTACCACTTTAGGTTAGCGAACCCCTCCATCATGTCACATAATTACACTTTCTTTTTTGTGGTGAAGACACTTAAGATCTCTTTATTCTCTTAGCAACTTCCAAGTGTATAATACAGTATTATTATCTACAGTCACCATGCTGTTCATGTGATTTTCAAACCTTATTCATCTTATAAGTGGAAGTGTGTATCCTTTGACTACATCTCCCCATTTCCCACAGGCCCCAGACCCTGGTAATCACAGTGCTATTCTCTGTTTCTCTGAGTTCAGATAAAGAAGATGCAGTATACATAAATATACAGTAGAATATTATTCAGCCATGGGAAAGAGGCAAATTTGCCATTTGTAACAGCATGGATGAAACTTGAGGGCATTATGCTAAGTAAACATTTCTAATTTAAGTTTTTTAAGTTATGTCAATGTAAAGGTCATATGTCATATTAAAATACACATTTTTTTTTAATATGGCTACTTCTGCCAAGAATTTGATGCTGGTTATGCTTTTTTTTCCTAAATTAAAGCAAACTACCAGATAATTATAAAACAAAAATAGGAAATACAGTCAAATGTGTCAAAAAATATACATTTTATAACATCTAAACACATAAGTTTTTCATTTAATGAAAAAAGTTGGCTTCTTGTACCTTGTCAATGATAGAAATGTAACATTTCTGAAAAACAGGAAGACAATGTCTTCTTAGTACTCCTTTCACCCTAGAAAATCTGCTCGGGTATAATCACACTGTGAAATAACTCATCTGCTTCATTTCTACAAATTTTAGTGGTATATTTGTTTTATTTTGATAATTTTTACATAACACTAATAAGTTTCTAAACAGGAAAGAAGGGTATGTTGGTAATATTCTAAACTGAATTTACCTTTATAGTGAAGAAGTCTTTAAAAGCACCAGAAATTACTTATCCTCTTCCAGTATCCCAAGAAAGTGTCTTTTATAATAAATTGTAAAAATTCAGATAAATTATGACAATATTACTTTTCAGGTGAATCAAGTCTATAAGTTACTTCTCTGTACATTCTTTTAGAAGTCATAAATTTCTCTCAACTCAAAGGTAAAACATCATTTGAAAACATACACACATTATCATATTTTATATGGACATTTTTTTTTACTAAGCAATAAATTTCAACATTTGAAAATGTAGCAACACCCTGGTCCTATTCCTAGGCACTGGTGATCTTTCAATATTACCTCATACTCTGGATTTTTTCAAGACAATCAATATCAAAGGGCATCCATTAGCTGATCTTCACATATCTTAAAATATCCTTAGTTGTAGACATCCGTGTAGTCCCACTTTAACCAGCAATCAATCTAGATGATCACCGAGTCTTCAGTGCCTCTCTCAATTGACAGTGAATAAAAGTCACCTGGGGCTTAGTAAAAATAAAACAGAACAAGCAAAGAAGCAAACAAAAATCAAACTCAATTTCACTTGCTCTATAACAAAGATTCTGATTTGGTAACTAAGGGGTGGGTATTCAATGCTCACTTCTAATGTGTATTTTCGATCATTTCTACTGCAGTTGTTCTGTGGACCACGTTTCCAGAAACATTTGTTTACATTTACCTGAGAAATTTTCTTTTCAATTTTGCCATCAATCTTTCTCACAAAACAAACTTATGTATGTTTTGTGGTCATTTCCTGTTTCATTTTACTGATGCCCTAATGAGGCGTATAGAAAGCTTTTTTTTTTTTTAAACCACCTCACATGCTCCATGATGTCAGGGATTCTTTTGAAAGAGATTCCTCTTTTTTTGGTAAATTTACTGCATACTTTTAAAAGTTTCCTTAATGTTGATGGCAACTATTTTAATAGCTGTTTTTAGTGGTGGTTTTATCAGTGTTGAGCATATTTTAAAGACAAATTTAAAATGTTTAATCACAGATGAATTATGAAAATGTACTGTGAAGTATGAGTTACGATTATTCAAATTCTGTGTACCTGAGATACAATTAAAAAAAAAAAAGAGGCAGAAGTCTTAATTTACATCATTTAAGAAAATCAGCCTGGCTAAAATTTATGTAGCTAAATGTGAAGTAAACAACAAATGCTTTTTTTGCATGTTTTTTTCTAAGCAGCTGGCATCATTTTGCACACTCTTCTTGGTGTATGTCTCTGTCAGTGGTTGGTGGAAATAAGAACATTTCCCAGTTGCTTATCCACTCTTCCCAGGAGGGGAGATGAAAGATCAGAGCAGCGAATTGTTGACTCCTGGAGAGTTGGTGTAATGGTGGCTCTCAGCTAATCTTAGCACCAGAGATTTCCAGTCAGGAGAAAGTTCATTTCTAAAAGAAGGCAAAGTCCTTGGAGACTGGCCAGGTTTGTAGAAAATAATACCATTGTTCCTATGGTCCTTTCTTTATACTGAAGTCTAGTTTACAGATTGCTTAAAGGTAATGATAGAGCCATTGGTTTCCATTTAGTAAAATCCCAATATTTTGAAGCACTGTAGAGAAAGATGAAATAATTAACAACAAATAAGCAGGAAACATTAATCATGGTGCATATAAAAAGAATACAAAGCACTAAAATCCCCAAATAGCAGTTTTCATTTACTTAATGTAAAGTATATTCAAGTTATTTTGTACACATTATTTAAACTAGCTTCAAAACATGAAATATGTGTAGTTACTCCATTTCATTGACATGAAGACTGAAACTTAAATAGATGAAGTAACCTTCTCCTATTACGTGGACAGAAAATGTTAATTCTACCCGTCAGTTCTGTGGCTCCCAAGCTTCTGCTCTTCCTAATAGGAAACACTTATATTGTACTTCCTATGTTCTGTATACTTGTCTAAGTGATGGAAATATTACCACCATCTCCATTTCACAGGTGATACACTGAAACTCAGAGAAACTTAGTGACTGATCTAAGGTCACTGGGTGAGAGGGAAAGCCAGGATCCCTGCCCTGGGCTCATGAAACCCACAGTCTGAATCAGGGTGTGACAATGACTATGAACCACTATACTACACAGAGCCTTTTGGGGAAGCTGGAAAGGAGAAAACCGAGTATGACAAACACAGGTCTCTGGGTGTACTCCCTGGTCATTGGCATAGTTCATGTTGATGCCCTGTGCCTGTTTGGTTATCAGGGCTGGCATCTTACCATGAAATAAAATATTTTCCCATCATTAACTAATTAGGGTGCTAATTAAAGATCCACGGCTGGTAGAAATCCCAATACAAACTGACCACCTTGGAGAAGGAAATCATCTTACAAATTTCCAATTCTAGGATAATGAGCTTCTTGATGCAGCCTAGAATAGCTGAATGTTACAGAGAAAGCACAATACCAGCCACAAACTGCATGCATAGAGGGAAGCGGATAATTAATTCAGATTTTTGTTGGCTGGCCTTTTGAAAGCCCAGTAGTAATCTTTGTGTACCCTTAGAGAGTGCGATTGTAAACTTGGTTTTAATTACATGTGTTATATGCTGGTTTAAGAAAGAACCCACTAAATTATTTACAAGTGATAAATTATGGAAAGGCATGCTGGCATGCATGAATGGTGTATTTTTGCCAGAGACATTAGGCAACAGGTCATTAGTGAGAAGCAGCTTCCAAGAACCTGAACTTTGGTCTTCTGCAGGAGTTAGTGCTTCTTCTGTGAGACCTGTATTTATACCAGTGGGCTGTTGGATATTCACATGACTCCATGTGTCTGTTTGTGATCTGCTACATGGAAACCTGGGCTGGAGGCCAGGTTTTGAGGTGACTTTAACCAATGAGGGTGGTGATTATTTATTCACTAACCACAAATATTTTTGAGTACTCATCTTATGGTGAACACTCACTAGAGGATGAATCTGCAAAGCTGGAGAAGATACACACATCCCTGTGCACCTAGACTCTCCAGTGAAGTGGTCAATCCTGGCAGTTAACAAGTGATCATTAGTTTAGCTGGGATCAGGTAAAAGGCAGATCTAGAAGGGGACAAAACATGGGCTAGCCTTTAAATTTTGTATACATTGGAACAGATCTTTCTGTCTGATTTTACCTCTGCAACATTACATTAAGCATAGTCCCCTGTACTACCTATAGCTGGGGATCAATAAATGTAGATTTGTGTAAGTTATATACACTCATGTTTGTCTGTCTAATGTTCCTCTTCAAAAGTGCAAGATGTACAAAGAGTAAAACTAAAACATCTGTCCTTGTTTGCATGACAATTTTGTTTCAAGTGAAAATACTAGTGAAAATTTAATGAATTTTGGGTCAAACCATTTTGACCCAAACACAGTGAGGCATGTTTATTCCATGTCCAACTTTTTCTTCCTGAATCTTCAATAAAATGTATTTGGCTGAAAGAACACAAACGCCACTCAACTGATTGAAGGAGGAAAGGATTTATGTTTCCAACCAAGAAGCTCAGAGATGATGCAGGATCAATGGTGTCTCAAGGACCCAAGTTCTTTTCGTTGCTCCAATGAGCCGTTCTCAGGGTGGGCTTGTCTTCAGGCTGTTAGCAGGAGGGCTGCATCCATGCCTGGGGTCATTGGATGTGATATGCACAGAGAGAACACAAAGGCCATCTCTTCTTGTAAATCTCTCTTAGGCATGGAGAATCTTTTTCAAGAATTCCCCAGCAGAGTTCTTCTCGGGTATCCTTGTCTAGAATCTAGTCCTCTATAACTGTGTGAACCAATTGCTATCAAGGATATGATTATCCTTAAACCAATTCAGTCAGTTCCTGAAGGGGGGTGGATCAGATTCTCCTGAGGCACATGGGAAGGAAAAGAGGTAGATACATGGAAAAAAACAGAGTTCTCTTAGGAAGGAAAAGGAGTTTAGGTAACTAATGAGGGTGTAATGCAAAGTGTTAGAAATATGTGATTGTATCTTGGTTTGAGTTGGCTGTTAAAAAATATAAGCAATTCACTCCTGGCTGCAATGGTTGTGAAGCAAGAGAACAGCAAGTTATTCTCTGGGCAACTGGAAACCACTGAATTGTGCACGAGTGTGCAATGCTCAGCTGGAGCATCTTTCTGGCATTCTCATTACTATGCCAGGCGACAGTAACCGTACATGTTCCTGAGGTCAAATTGCAATTGACTTCCTCTCTAAGGCTGTCCTTCAATCCATGATTATTAATTCTTATTGAACTTCCCAGTGCACAAACTGCTCAAGCAATCTGCCCTCCTGAATTTCTACAGTAGATTTTTCACATCATTAAATCTTCGTGTGAACTCTATGCCCATCCACATCTTTGCTGGAATAAAACAGTTACACAGAAATGTGGCACGATGCAAACTCACTTCAGTGCTTTTAACTAATGTCTTTTCTATATAATTTCTTGATTTTATTTATCTAAAATTGGTCTCAGTTTGGGCTCTGCAGACTCTTAATCTGCCACATCATTTCCCCCAGCGTCAACAAAGTTTCTGATTTGGTTCAGGGCTACTTCTGCTCCCCAGAAACCACACTTCTTGTCCTGAGTGAATTCCACAATATCTTTATTTCCTGTGAGAAATGAGAAACTGTCCAGCAACAAGGTCAAGAAACAGAAAAATGTTCTGGAAAGGCCACGGTTTGGCTGACAGGTTCACAAAAACAGAACTCATTGAATAAGGGAAGAAATCATATATTATGTGAGGCAGTATTTATAAAACTACTTTTGAGATTATTGGACTAAGGGAGCATCTCCAGAAAACATTTTCTCCTATTTTCTGATTTTAATTAAACTGTTGTTCGTTTTTATGTTGTGTTTGTATTTTTGTTGTTTTGTTTTGTTTTGCTTTGTTATTCTTAGGTAGTGGTAGTTACTATTTTCCTACTGGCTCACCATTGATTATTCAGTCATATTCCAGGTTAAATGTAAAGACAAAAATAAACTGATAAGGTAAAATTATCCTTTAAGTTTTTAGAAATATGTATGGATTTACAAGTGTTCACATCCTTGCTGATTCTGACTACAAATTATTATGACACTTTTCCAAATGTTGTACATGAAAATCTGTATCATTTTTAGAGTCAGCGTTACTCAAGTTTACCCAGACTGTCACCAGCACCTCTCTTTATGAGAAAGAGAAAGCTCTGATTCCTGCCTTTGGTAAAATAGAAGCCCCTTGTCTTGGTCTTTAAATAAATTTTGGTGTCAGGGTTTCCTCCCTCAATGGCGCAGGTGTCTTGATGACATCCTTCTGTATCTAGTGAATGGTTAGCCCAACACAGATCAGGGAATACACATCGACTGTGGTAATGGTTCCCTTTTCAGGGAGTCTCTGTGTTCATAGGATTTTATCCTTAGGCTCAACATTTTCTAAACAATACCTCTCAAGAAAATTAATAATCACCCTCTTTGGTTTTAGAAAAACACATCCTGAGATTTTAGCTAATATGATGATAAGGGATTTGTTGGTTACTACGTGCTAGAGAACTTCAGGTCCTCACATATTTTTCCATGAGAAAAATAACTTGAAGTTTCTTTCTCTTCACTAGAATTTGAATTTTCTCAAGTCTGCCTTTAAAATAGCTGCACTCTGTGCTGAATCTTTGTTTTTCTTAATACAGTGAAATATTATTCAGACCTCTGGTTGGTAAACGTTCTGGGAGCATGATGTAAAGCTCTTCCTGCAAACAACCAATCCATTTCTGCAAGACGTTAAATTACACTTTCAATCCCTTCTCCTTTCTCATGCGATAATGTATCTTTTCTCATTTCCTTCCACTCATTAATTTTTTCCTCTCCTATTATTTGTCATTATGGCCTATAGCTGTTGTTTAACTATCTAAGGCAATTTATACCATTTGCATGAATAATGCTACATAAAATAACATAGTACCACAGCATGGATTAAGGAAACCCGCTTTATAATATCTGATTAATTGTGACTACTCTTTCCATAATAAATTAATACAACATGTGCTTCATCATATGTTATGGAGATGTGTAATGCATGAAAAAGTTTCTGTCCTTCACTTTAATCAGCATTTTATACCAACTCCCATTATCATCTACAAAATGCTTAAAAATTGCTCCTGGGCAATCCAGACAGCATAATACTTCCTTCAAGGAAAACGATTTAATATTTTAAGCTTAAACATTACATCTATGTGGCAGTAAATAAAAATTTGTGGGATGTAGTTTCCAATTATTTTGATCACTTACAGGCAAGCAATTCTTTTCAAAAAATCAAAGCATATCTTTAATTAGGAAAAGTTGGTATAAATTATTAAATGAAGCGACAAACTTAGAAATTTTAAAACCCCAACTTAAGTAACAGTTCAGTGCGTGGATGTCAAAAGTTACTTCACATCTAAGCATCTCAGTGACATCATTGATAGAATGGGAATAACACCAGTATCTCTCTTGCCTGTATTGCAGACTGTCGTAAGCATCAAATATGATAGTGACCTTGAGAGCACTTTATACATGTTAAAACACCATGCACATGCAAGACTTGATTCTAAGTCTCTGAAAAAAAATGCATGTTCATTAACATTTCCCTCCTCTCACCACATCACTAGGAACCTCATGCTGCTCTTTGCAAAATGGTTAAACAGTTATGGCCCTTTCTGATATAATCAGTGAAGGTCCAAGTCTGTGGAGTTTGTTTTCAGTGCCATTTTCCTCCCTTTGCGAGACCCCTGTTCTCTCTGCTGCCAGCAGTAGGCTCTGCACACTGCAAATATTTGCCAACCTGGTTTAATTCGTGTTGGTTCCTGCAGATCCTTTGTCCTCGTGTTTTTCTAAGGCATCCATGGTACCACCTGAGCAGCCCCTGGAAGCTCTGCCAGGCATTGGAACTCCCTGTCTGCCTGTGTGATCTCAGCTGCTTCCAGCTCAGTCTACCAGCCCATCAGTAGTAAAACTGAGAAAACAAACCTCTAAGTCATTGAGGTTCACACCATGATTGCTGCAACATAAATGTGCAGGCAACACTCAATGTTTCCAAGGTCGTATTTTCAAGTTATTGTAAACCTCTCTCATGGATTGAATTTGATCTTTCACATTAACTGGTGATGATTTCAAGTAATCCTACTGGATTGGTGGAAGCCATCAGCCAGGGGCCCAAGACAGGGTTCCCCAGAGGGCAGGCATGCTTGTCTGTGAGTGTTTGTACCCTGGGCCCCCATCTCAGTAGGAGGAAAGACTTTATTCTCATCACTTGTGTTCATCGGGAAAGGCTGTGTGTATGCAATGGTGGGGAACAGCCCGCGGTTCCGTGTCTTTCCCCACAGCACTTAATTTCTCACTCTGGGAATCTAGGTTGCTGTGGAGAAGGAGAGATAGGAGGTGGTCATTCAGGACCCAGCGCGATGGACACCCCATCACCCAGCGCATCACCATGTGCTGTGGCAGAGGACAGAGAGGTGAGGAATCACACTGAGCCTTTTCTGCCTCAGAAGAAAACAGCCAACATCACCTCCACTTATTATTCTTGGCAAGAGTTAATAACATCCCCCATCCAAATGCAAGGGAACTGGTAGTCTTCTCTTTTCCCAGTAAAAAAAAGGAGAACCGGTTATAGTTAAACACTGGTGAGGTTTACCCATCTCTTTCACCAAATCCTACCCCCTGCAGAGGGGCTAGGATGAAGCCCTGTAGTGCTGGGATGTGCTTACTCAGTATAACGTCTTAGCAGTAGGTTTACCCCAATTCATGGCCACATCCTTTCTTACCCTCCCTCCAACCTTTAGGCCCTCCTTGGAGGAGTGGGGAAGGGGCTGGCAGAGCAGCCAACAGTGCCATGTACAGCACCCACATCAGGGGCCTCACCCAGGAGATCACAGACGCTAGTGGGCTGTCACTCATTCAACAGGGTTTGTGAAGCAACAAAGACCATTTCTTCCACTTTTGTTTCTGGCAGAAACAATTGCTTTTTGCATGGGGGCTGCAGAATAGAGCTGGCCAACTTTCTGCTGGAAACCCTGAAAAGGGTTTTGAGCAGGCAGACAAATGGAAAGGGGAATTGCCTAAATGGAGTTTCCCAATCTTCAGGGCCGTAGGGAGTTTGGATGGTGATCCACCCACCCTGGACTCCCGGAGGGTAAGAATTCCCACCCACTCACCTTGCTGCCGAAGCTGGAGAGTGGTAGTGGTCACCGTCACTGTCACCTGTTTCCCATGTCTGAGGATGATACCTTCTGATTTTGAGTTTTGAACCTATGATTTTCAAACACCTTTTCAAAAAGACACTCTTTAGAAAGTATACACATCAGCAATTTTTAACTTTTTGTCCCCCGAGATTTTCTCAATTTTAAAACTTCATAGGGTTCTGACCCTTGAACTAAGCAAAAAAAAAAAAAAAATTGTTTCAGCATCAGTTTAGCTGGATTGAGAGGGAACAGGAAAATACAGAGAAAATTCACAGGAAAGGGTATTAATATTGCCTCTGATGAGGTCTTTTCAGAACATGTTCTCTCATGAACCATTTCTACATATATTTAACTGTCTCACCCCCTCCTTGTATTTCATGTATTTCATTTTAAATTTCAAAACCCCAGGACTATCCTGATTCTTTCATACAGGTAAAAAACACTTTCCTTTTTAATTCTAAATTGTATTCATTACTGAGTAGGAATTTGTAGCAAAGGGTTTAATTCTGCATGGGGATTATGTCTCCAATAAAGTAGAGAGTCACAGCCCAAAGAAGGGGCGCACCATATAAACAAAGAGGGGGGCAGGTGGCAGACCAATGCTGTAGGAATTTGTGACTTGAATATTATTGATTTTTTCATTCTAAAGTAGTTTCACGTTTTTAAAATGAATGCTTTTGTCTTTTTAAATTCAAACTTTTAACAGCCATATGAAATAGTGACTAATGCAAATACAATAGAAAGACATTTAAAATAAAATTTTAAAGTATTTTTACTTTTCAAAGAAAATGCCTAGAAATTGGGATCTGTGAGAACTAAAATGTTAAAGTGTTGACAGCAAGTCAAGCTTCTGTGATCCTTATTAACTGACTAATGCAAGAACCTGGTAAACCGTGTGGGCATAGCCTGCCTGCAAGTCACAGATTGCTCTATTAGAGAAGACAATTTCCCAGGATAACACACATATCTATTTTTAACACAATATGAATTTTAAAAATGATTTGCAAATAGCTACAGGATTTACTGCAGAAATCTCTCCTTTCAAGAAGAATTTATTTTATTTGTTAAAGTTCCCCACTCTTTTTTATAATGTCCTGCAAGAAATTTAACCTTTTTTTTTTCTTTTTGCTTAGTCAAACATGCTCTAACATCTGATCTTCTATCCCATCACTTGCTTCCAGGGGACTCGCACAGGACGTTCTGCTTTCAGCAGTCCATGCCCAAGGAGTAAATGAAAGCATGAGTAGATCAGTGTCTAAAGGTGAACCCAGACTGCAGAGCCCTAAGCCCTGACTATGGAGCCCAGGGCACAACTGCAGCCTGAACAAGTGTGATGATAAGAGACCAAGCAGATTTCTTGAGGTGGTCTATTTGCTTTGAGCATCAAAAAACCTGCTTTCCTTCCCTGCAAATGCTTGTTTTGATGATGGTTCAACTATGAGTACTTTCTTGAAATGAGTGGAAGAGGACCTGTGATTAACAGAGCCCATTAAACATCTAAGCTTCAAAATTTTATAGTTTCTTTATGTTAATTCAGTTACTTTCTAAATTAAGTAAATTTCTAAACTAACGTTCTTTTACAATATTCAGCTATCCCTTATAAAGTTCTTACTATAGATACTGGACACTTTTACAAGCCCTTTGCATCTATTAGCTTATCTATTCCTTATAATAACTATGAAGTCAATTCTTATATTGTTCCCATTTTACTCATGACAAAACAGTGCAGAGAAATCAAGGAAGTTTCCTAAAGTCACCTGACTAGTAAGACATGAAACCAGGATTCAAACCACAGTGTGACTTCAAGTCTATGTTTACAACCAAAACACCACACTTCATGGATGTCATTAGAAGTCACTGTTCTTGGTCTAGGTTGATGCCTAGAAATATGCCAAATCTGCAGAAATGTGTGCAGTGAATGTTCTCTCTGCCACTTCGCCACCAGGGAAGCCCCTCTTGCACCATTTTTAAAGGATATCTTCTCTGGGAATAGAATTCTCAGTTGACAGTGTTTTTTGTTTGTTTGTTTGCTAGCACTTGAAAGATGCCCTTCAAGTTGTCTTTCTTGTGTAGTTTCCACCAAAAGTCTGCTTGTCTTGTGTAGATTGTGTGCCCCCTCCTGCTGCTCCAACCCTCTGGCTGCCTTGAAGGTTGTCTCCTTTTCCTTGCTTTTCAGCAGTGTGAATATGATATGCCTATTTGTGAGTCTTTTGCTATTTACCCTGCTTTGTGTTCCCTTAATTTCTTGGATCTACAGTTTGTGGTTTGTCACTAACTTTAGAAAACTCTGGCCATTACACCTTCACATATTTTCTCCCTTTTTCTTCCTCTGCTTGGATTCTTATTACAGTTGACCCTTGAAAAACATGGGTTTAAACCACATGGGTCCGCTTATCCGTGGATTTTTTTTTCAGTATGGACATACTGCAGTATATGATCTGAGGTTGGTTAATCTGTGGATCCAGAACTGAGAATGTGGAGGGCCAAAGGTAAAGTTATATGCAAATTTTCAACTGCATGGGGGGGGGTCGGTACCCCTAACCCCCTGTTGTTCAAGGGTCAACTGTACATGTGTATGAGTCTGTTTTTCCTTCACAGTCCTGAGAGGTTATGTCTTTTTCTTTTTTTTTTCTTTGTGAATTTCAGTTTAGGTAATTTCTATTCTCCTGTGTTCAGGTTCACTCATGCTCTCCTAGGCTGTGTGGAATCTACTGAAGAGCCAACTGAGGACAGTCTTCATCTCTGCTCCTCTGTTTTTGATCTCTAGAATTTCAATTTAATTTTATTTTTAGTTTCTATCTCTGCTGAACTTACCCACCTGATCCTGCATTTTGCCTACTTTTTCCATTAGTCTTTAATGTAACAATCATAATTATTTTTAAAATTTCTATTTCTAACTTTGTGCCACTTTTTTTTTTTTTTTTTTGGGTGGTACGCAGGCCTTGGACACACAGGCTCAGCAGCCATGGCTCACGGGCCCAGCCGCTCCACAGCATGTGGGATCTTCCCAGACCGGGGCACGAACCCGTGCCCCTGTATCAGCAGGTGGACTCTCAACCACTGCGCCATGAGGGAAGCCCTTGTGCCACTTTTGAGCACGCTTCTGGTAACTTTTTTTTTCTGATTGTGATCTATTACTTTTTTGTATTCCACATAATAACTTATTAAAAATAAAGCATGTTGTATACGACAGATGATAATTAAATTAATTTTTTTTAATGCACAAGCATGTCTTTCTTTCTACCATTTTAAAGTCAACAAACATTAATCCTTTTAGCCTTATCCTTATGGTTGTATACTTCATGTACTCCATATTGTAATTCTTTTTATTCAGCCTAAATAATTCCCTTTGGTATTTATTGCAGCATAGTTCTGCTATCAGTAAATTCTTCCAGCTTTTGTTTGTCTGATAGTGCCTTTTATTCTTTCAGTTTTGAAAAATACTTTCTCTGGATGTAAATTATTTGCATATACAGTTGATCCTCAGTATTTGTAGACTCAATATTTACAAACTCACCTAACTGCTAAAGTTTGTAACTCAAAATTAATACATATGGTGCTTTCAAGGTCACCCACAAACACGTGTAGGATGGCAAAAACTTCGAGTCACTTGGCATACATAGCTGAAGATATACAAGACAACGGTCTACTTTTTTGTTTTTAGCTCACATACTGTAAACAAGTGGCCTTTTTGTGGTCTATTTAGTCCCTTTATTTTTTTTGCATTTTGTGCACTTTTTTGATGATTTCATTGTTTAAAATACTGCTGGAGTGCTGGCTAGTAAGCACAATAAGACTGTGGTGTGCCTTATAGAGAAAATACATGTTAGAGAAGCTTCTTTCAGAAATGAGTTATAGTTATAGTTGTAATGCTGTTGACCATGAGCTCGGTGCTAATACATCAACAATACCTATTAAATAAGGTGTATTTAAGCAGAAATATACACACAACAAGGTTATGCATTGATCAGCTACCAAAATATTACGATCAGAGGTTTGAAGGAAACAAACTCTGTGTTTCCCATAGGAGAAATGGTTTAGTAGTCACTATTTCAGCGCTCATGATGACTTTCTAGAACCTGACTACCATGAATAATAAAAATCAACTGCATATATTAGTGTGTGTGTGTGTGTGTGTGTGCGTGTTCCAAGCTTTTTTTGTTATTCTCAGTAGCTGTATTGATCTACTTTTCTCTGTTCTTTTACAATCAGAAGCAGAAATTTCCTGTTTAATTTATTTTTGGTTTTTAAGTGAAATAAAGCAGCATAGTATGTTTGTGAAAAGAAGGTGACCAGCATCTGTTACATATCAGTTACTAAGTATTAATTAAGAACATTAGCTAAAAAATAATATTTTAAAAGATATTTCTGTCTACAGATAGTCTTTATCAATGACTAAATTATGGCTCAAAGATATTAAATAACTTGCTTAAGCCTAGATTTTAACTTAAGTCTGTTGGCTTCACAGCCAATACTCTTACATGATTGCCACTTCACTCATTGATTCAATTTTCTTATCTAAAAAATAATTGCTAATAATCCTCCATGCACAAGAATGTCATGAGCATGAATTAGAGAATGTCACTGTCAGAGACACACAGTAATTGCAAAATAGCGCTTGTCACATCAGGTCTGTCACAGCTCCTCTCTAAAATACATTTAGCCTAGGAAAATGGCACGGGATTTCAGAAAAAGCATCTACAATGTGTGTTAATGAAGATCCAGTGGTAGCTAAAAAAAAAAAATCAATGTATGACACATTTATTCATTATGATGTGTTGTGATGGTTCTATTTGAAATGTTTCACGGAGGACAGTTATTTTAGTGCTTATCAGACTTGTTGGAAAGGCCCTTTGGGAGTGTTAATGCTTAATATTCTTCATTAACTAGAAAGATGAAAATCTGCCACTGGGCAGTAAACATATTTTAACAAATCACTCAAGAGGATAAGGTCACTTCTCCAATTTTATTCTCTAACACTTGGATGTTTCAGTGTGATGACAGAGGGAAACATCTACTCCACTCATCAAAACTAGGGACTTGCTGATACAAGTTAGCCCAACAGTCCATCAGAAAATAATAATAATAATAATAAAAGCCTCACCATTTATCCACAGCCAAAACATGCATGGATTATTGTACATGGTCCTGAAATGCTTCAAGTCAACCTTTCAAAGTGGCTTGCTATATATTAAACTAATGATCTGCCCTCTAAACCAATGCTTTCTCCTGCTTTTCTGTCATAGCTAGGATTACTAACCCCTTAATCACCCACACTAGAATCTTGGGAGCGACTTTTAATTTCACCCTTTGCCTCACCTACATTACTAAACAATAAATCTGTATATCTTATTTTCTGTTTCCCAAGTGCAGTTAACTCCACTAAATCCATATTAAGGATGCCATTACTTAGCTGGACCATCATGCCTTCCTTGGATAGCTATGTGAGCCATTTAATGGATCGTCACACCTTTGGCTTGGCCCTTAAATTCAACCTCCACAAAGGTATTGAGTGATCTTTCGTAGCACAAGTGGCCGTGGCACTCCATTGTTAGGACATGTTATTGCCCACAACAGATTACCTGACACATGCAGTCACAGAGTAAAGATCTGTACAATAGTGTGTTGAACTGATTGATGTAAATAGATTTCAACCATGCCAACTTTCACAACTTCATTTAGTAGTGAAAGTACATATCTACTCCTGAACTTAAGGGAAAACTCAGGGATGGAGATCTGGATTTGACTGTCATCAGTTTAAACGTGGAAGGTAAGGCCATGGTAGTGAGTGTGTTTGGTTAAGGATCTAGAAGTATTTCTATTAAAAGGAGACATTCACCACCAGACACCAAATTATTTCCTACTTGATTTGGGGATATTATATTATAAGCTTATAATGTTATAATGCTTTATAATTCACAGAGAAATAGTAATATATATATATTCACAATTATTACAATTGAGACTTGTAGTAACCTTGTGAGGTAGAGTTCATGTTATAGTTAAGTGCAAGGTTGTTCCAGAAAGATTTAGTGAGTTGTCTATGATATTATGACTAGGAATTTGTAGAACCTATAGTTGATTTCTAGGGTGAAGGACTCTTCCCAGTAAACTGCATTGCCTTTTCTGTAAGAGTGCTAACAGTCTTGACTTTTATACCAGTTAGCCACACCTGGATACCCTACTGTGTACCTGGCATTGTGCTTGGCTGTGTACTAAAAAGTGAGCATGGCCCTAATCTTCCAGAATTAATGTGAAAAGAGAATACAAAGCTAAATATAGGGCTTCCCTGGTGGCGCAGTGGTTGAGAGTCCGCCTGCCGATGCAGGGGACATGGGTTCGTGCCCCGGTCCGGGAAGATCCCACATGCTGCGGAGCGGCTGGGCCCGTGATCCATGGCCGCTGAGCCTGCGCGTCCGGAGCCTGTGCTCCGCAACGGGAGAGGCCACAACAGTGAGAGGCCTGTGTACCGCAAAAAAAAAAAAAAAAAAAAAGAAAGCTAAATATAAAATGATGTGCCAAGTGCCATTATAAAAGTACAGATAGAAAGTTGCAGAGCCCAGGAGGGTACCAGTAGTGATAAAGAGAGGGAACAGCAAAGAAGAATGTCTCTCCACTTGATGAACTTATGGTCCACGATTTCTTTCTCCTTCCATATTCATCATTCATACAATAAGCATGGGCTGAGCAAGTGTGAGTCTGGTACTGTCCTAGGTGCTGACAAAATAGCAATAACTAAATAGCATTTCTGCTCTCATGGATACATAAATTTTAGTGGGAAGAGGGAATAAGGGAATAAACAAAATGTCAGAGAGTGATAAGAGGAAAATAAGGCATGAAAATAAGGCGCGGAAGGTAAGAAGAAATACTTGTAATTTTAAATGGCGTAGTCACAAAATTTGACTGAAGTTTATGTCTTTTCAACAAATAATTTGTGTTAGTTTCCTATTGCTGCTGGAAGAAGTTAAGACAAACTTTTAGCCTAAAAGGACACAAATTGATTATCTCACAATCCTAAAGTCAGCAGTCCAAAATCAGTTTCACTAGGATAAAATCTCAAGGCCTCAGCAGGCTGGGTCTCTTCTGGAAGCTCCAAGGAAGAATCCAGTTCCTTGCATTTTCCAGATTCCAGAGGCTGCCTGCATTCCTTGGCACTAGGCCTCTTCTTCCGTCTTCAAGGCCAATAAGAGCATCTTCAAACCTCTCTTTGATATCTGCTTCCATAGTCACACAGCCTCCTCTGATTCTAGCTGCCTCCCTCCTGAAGGGTCCTTGTGATTAAGTTAGGACCATCTAAGCCATCTGGGATAACCTCCCCGTTTCTAAATGTTTAACTTAATCACATCTGCAAAGTCCCTTTGCCATGTACAGTAACATATTCACAAATTCCAGCAAGTAGGAAATAGGCATCTTTAGGGTGACTGATTTATCTTTATTTAATTCAAATAAAGTAAAATAAGATGGGACAACTATAGTAGATTTTAAGTAGTCATCATATGCCATGCTTAAATGTATGGTTTCTGTTTTTAATTAATTTTTTAGAGCAGTTTAGAGTTCACAGCAAAATTAAGAGAAAAGTGGAGAGATTTGCCATATATCCATAGACTCCTCCATGATCAACACCACCCACCGGAGTGGCACATTTGTTACAACTGATGAATCTGCTATGACATATCATCATTACTGAAAGTCTACAGTTTACATTAAGGTTCACTCTAGGTGTTTTACATTACATGGGTTTGGACAAATGTATAGTGATAGGCATCCATCATTATGGTGTCATAAAAACTATTTTCAGTGTCCTAAAATCTTCTGTGTTCTGCCTATTCATCATTTCTCCCAACCCTCCAGCTCCTGGTGACCAGTGATCTTTTTACTGTCTATATAGTTTTGCCTTTTCCAGAATGTCATATAGTTGGAATCACAGAGTATGTAACCTTTACAGATTGGCTTCTTTTACTTAGGAATATACATTTAAGTTATCTCCATGTCTATTCATGACTTGATGGCCCATTTCTTTTTAATGCTGAATAATATTCCATTGTCTGGATGTACCATAGCTTGTTTATCCATTCACCTGTGGAAGGACATCTTAGTTGCTTCAAATTTGGGCAGTTATAAACATCTACGTACAGATTTTTGTATGGATATGAGTATTCAACTCCTTTAAATAAATACCAAGGAGAATGATTGCCAGGTTGTACAATGAGGGTATGTTTAGTTTTGTAAGAAGCCACCAAACTGTCTTCCAGGGAGGCTGTGCCATTTTGTATTCTCACCAGCAATGAAAGAGAGCCCCTGTTGCTACACATCTTCACCATCATTTGGTGGTGTCAATGTTCCAGATGTAATCCATCCTAATAGGTATTAGTGGTATCCCATTGTTGTTTTATTTGCATTTCCCTGGTGACATAGGACATGAAGCATCTTTTCATATGCTTATTTGCCATCTGTCTATATTCTTTGGTGAGGTGTCTGTTAAGGTCTTTGGCCCCTTTTTAAAGAAAGTTGTTTGTTTTTTTTTTTTTCCTATTGCATTTCAAGTGTTCTTTGCACATTTTGAATGAGTGTAGTTGTCAGATGTGTCTTTTGAAAATATTTTCTCCCAGTCTATGACTTTTCTTCTCATTCTCTTGACATTGTCTTTCACAGAGCAAAAACTTTTAATTTTAATGAAGTTCAACTTATCAATTATTTCTTTTATGGATCATGCCTTTGGCATTATATCTAAAGCATCATTACCTTACCCAAAGTCATATAGGTTTTGTCTTATGTTATATCCTAGGAGTTCCATAGTTTTGCCTTTTACATTTTAAATCTGTGATCCATTGTGAGTTAATTTTTGTAAAGGATGTAAGGTCTGTGTTCAGGTTTATTTTATTTTATTTTTTGCATGTAGATGCCTGGCTGTTCCAGCACCATTTGTTGAAAAGACTCCTTGCTTTATTGTATTGCCTTTGCTCCTTGGTCAAAGATCAGCTGACTATATAAATGTGGGTCTATTTATAGGGCTCTATTCTGTTCCATTCTTTCACCAACACCACACTGCCCTGTTTACTATTGCTTTACAGTAGTAAGTCTTGAAGTTGGAGAATGTCAGTCCTCTAACATTGTTCTTCTCCTTCAATACTGTGTTGACTATTCTGGGCCCTTATCTTGCCATAAACTTTAAAATTAATTTGTCAATATCCAAAAAATAACTTGCTGGGATTTTTATTAGAACTGCAGTGAAGCTATAGATCAGGCTGGGAAGAACTGACATGTTGACAATATTGAGTCTTCCTAGCTATGAAAATGGAATCTCTCTCTATTTCTTTAATTCTTTGATTTCATTTGAGTTTTACAGTTTTCCTCATATAGATCTCATACATAGTTTTTAGGTTTATTCCTAAGTATTTCACTTTTGGGGGTGCTAATGTAAATGGTATTGGATTTTTCATTTCAAATTCCAGTTGTTCATTGCTTGTACTATAAGGAAACAATTGACTCTTGTAGTTTAATCATGCTTCACGCAACCTTGTTATAATCACTTATTAGATCTAGGAGGGTTTTTTTGTCAGTTCTTTCAGATTTTCTGCATAGATGATCATGTCATCTCTATGTGAAGATAGTTTAATTTCTTCCTTCCCAAACTGCATACATTTTATTTCCTTAACTTTTCTTATCCTATTAGCTAGAAATTCCAGTACAATGTTGAAGAGGAATGGTGACAAGGGAATTTTTGCCTTGCACCTGACCTTAGTGGGAAAGCTTTGAGTTTCTCACCACTAAGGATGAATTAGCTCTAGATATTTTGTGGATAGTCTTTATCAAATTGAGGAAATACTCCTCTCTTCCTAGTTTACTGAGAGTTTTTACCATAAAAAAGTGTTGGATTTTTTCAAATGCTTTTTCTGCATCTATTGATATGGTCATATTTTTTCTGTTGATGTGATGAATTACATTATCTGATGGTCAAATGTTGAACTAGGTTTGAATATCTGGGATAAATCTTCCTTCTTCATTGTGTATAATTATTTTTACCATTGTTGGATTCAATTTCTTCCTATTTTGGGGACTTTTGCATTTATGTTCATGAGAGATATTGGACTGTAGTCCTCTTTCTTGTAATGTCTTTGTCTGGTTTTGGTATTTGCCTAAAGCTGGCCTCACAAGTGAGTTGGGGAGTATTTCCTCTTCTTCTATCCTCTGAAAGAGATTGTAGAAAATTGGTATAATTACTTCCTTAAACATTTGGTAGAATTTACTAGTGAATCCGTTTGGGTATGATGCTTTTTAAAAAACTTATTAATTCAAATTCCTTAATAATTATAGGCATATTTAGATTATTTACTGTGTGTGTCTTTCAAAGAATTTGTCATTTGGTTCTCAAATTTGGGGGCAGAAAGTAGTTTATAGTATTCCTTTATTATCCCTTCAACATCCATAGGGTCTGTACAAACTTATGTTTTAAAATGATAATCTGGGTGATGTCATGAAAATAAATGATAAAGGAGCAAGTGGGAAAGCCCGGCAGCCAGCTAGGAGATTATTTCTGTAATCTAACTGAGAAATGATGGCAGTTCAGACCAGTGTGCTAATATTGGTGGTGGTAAGAGAAAGACATCAGTAAATTATTACTAAGGTATATAGTCCAAAAATACTGCCAAAATATGCAGAAGCCTGAGGGAGAAATATGTTTTGATATAGGGTATATTAATAGTTCAGTTTTTGATTTGCTAAATTTGAAAATCGTATTCATATTTCAAGTAGAAATTTTGAAAAGGTAGCTGGAGTTTGGATTTCAATAGAGAGATCCAGATTGGAAACAGAAATTTGGGTGGTATTCACAGATATGAGATTAGATTAAATCATCACATTTTGGTAGAGAAGAGTTGGTTATGCCAAGCAAGCCCTGGATAACTCCACTGACATAGTTAGAAAGATGAGGCAAAACCTGCAAAGTAGCTGAAAGAGAATAGCCATTGAGGTAAGGATAAAACCAGGAGAAGTTGGTGTCATGAAAGTCAAGTGCAGAAGGAGCTAAGGAAGATGAAGATTGAACACCAGATTCAAATAATGTCAAATACTATTTGGCACATTAAAATGTCAAATATTAAAATATTAAAAGATCAATATTATATATACATATATATATATAAATGTGGCTTCTAAAGATAGATATTAAATATAGGTAAGGCTATGCTATTGCTGTAAAAAAAAAGGTTAACAAATATACAAGGCATCAGTTGATGGAGTACTTTGGCAAAAGTTGGATCAGAGTAGGTTCATGGATTAAGAGAGGTGTAGAATCAGAGGGTAGCACATATATGCACCCCTTTAGAGGAGCTTAACTGTAAAGCAAAAGGAAGAAATGAAATAATTACTAAGGTAACAGAGTTAAGTATGGATTCTGTTTATTTGTTTTTAACTTGAGGGAAATAATGTTTGAATGCTATGGGAAACATCCAATGAACCTAGGAAAACTGACCATGCAGGAGAAGATGAGAATATTAGCTGAAGTAATGGCCTCGAGTAAGTGAGAGGGAATGCCCTCAAGTGCACGATCCGAGAATTTGACTGTAGCTTGGAGCACAGATAGTTCAATCACAGCAAAAGGAGAGAAGGCGGGATATACAGGCAAAGGTTGTGGAAGTCAACTTCTTCCTTTTTTTTTTTTTTTCAGTGAATCAGAAAGTAAAGTCATTAGCTGAGGATGAGAGGGTGACAATGTTGACTTTGAAGAGAAGGCATGGAATATTGACTGGAGAGAAGTGAAGAGTGAATGAACTAGAGAAATATGTGTAAATAATAGTCTAGGGCTTCCCTGGTGGCACAGTGATTGAGAGTCCGCCTGCTGATGCAGGGGACACGGGTTCGTGCCCCGGTCCGGGAAGATCCCACATGCTGCAGAGCGGCTAGGCCCGTGAGCCATGGCCACTGAGCCTGTGCGTCTGGAGCCTGTGCTCCGCAATGGGAGAGGCCACAAGAGTGAGAGGCCCGTGTACGGCCAAAAAAAAAAAAAATTTTATATATATATATATATATATATATATATATATATATATATATATAAAATAGTCTAGATTAAGGATGCTGTTAGGTCATTGTTTCTATTTTTTATTATTTTTTTACTTTTTAAACATCTTCATTGGAGTATAATTGCTTTACAGTGGTGTAATGGTGTGTTAGTTTCTGCTGTATAAAAAAGTGAATCAGCTACATGTATACATATATCCCCATATCTCCTCTCTCTTGCATCTCCCTCCCACCCTCCCTATCCCACCCCTCTAGGTGGTCACAAAGCACCGAGCTGATCTCCCTGTGCTATGCGGCTGCTTCCCACTAGCTATCTATTTTACATTTGGTAGTGTATATATGTACATGCCACTCTCTCACTTCGTCCTAGCTTACCCTTCCCCCTCCTTGTGTCCTCAAGACCATTCTCTATGTCTGCGTCTTTATTCCTGTTCTGCCCCTAGGTTCTTCAGAACATTTTTTTTTTTTTTTTTTAGATTCCATATATGTGTTAGCATATGGTATTTGTTTTTCTCTTTCTGACTTACTTCACTCTGTATGACAGTCTCTAGGTCCATCTACCTCATTACAAATAACTCAATTTTGTTTCTTTATATGGCTGGGTAATATTCCACTGTATATATGTGCCACATCTTCTTTATCTATTCATCTGTCAATGGACATTTAGGTTGCTTCCATGTCCTGGCTATTGTAAATAGAGCTGCAATGAACATTGTGGTACATGACTCTTTTTGAATTATGGTTTTCTCAGGGTATATGAGCAGTAGTGGGATTGCTGGGTCGTATGGTAGTTCTATTTTTAGTTTTTTAAGGAACCTCCATACTGTTCTCCATAGTGGCTGTATCAGTTTACATTCCCACCAACAGTGCAGAAGGGCTCCCATTTCTCCACACCCTCTCCAGCATTTATTGTTTGTAGATTTTTTGATGATGGCCATTCTGACCAGAGTGAGATGATACCTCATTATAGTTTTGATTTGCATTTCTCTAATGATTAGTGATGTTGAGCATCCTTTCATGTGTCTGTTGGCAATCTGTACATCTTCTTTGGAGAAATGTCTATTTAGGTCTTCTGCCCATTTTTGGATTGGGTTGTTTGTTTTTTTAATATTGAGCTGCATGATCTTCTTGTATAATTTGGAGATTAATCCTTTGTCAGTTGCTTCATTTGCAAATATTTTCTCCCATTCTGAGTGTTGTCTTTTCGTCTTGTTTATGCTTTCCTTTGCTGTGCAAAGGCTTTTAAGTTTCATTAGGTCCCATATGTTTATTTTTGTTTTTATTTCCATTTCTCTAGGCGGTGGGTCAAAAAAGATCTTGCTGTGATGTATGTCATAGAGTGTTCTGCCTATGTTTTCCTCTAAGAGTTTTATAGTGGCTGGCCTTACATTTAGGTCTTTAATCCATTTTGAGTTTATATTTGTGTATGGTGTTAGGGAGTGTTCTAATTTCATTCTTCTACATGTAGCTGTCCAGTTTTCTGAGCACCACTTATTGAGGAAGCTGTCTTTTCTCCATTGTTTCTTAACTTAAAATGGCACAAGTTATCAGGGCTGTAAGGGGTTCCCCAAACCAATCATCTCCACATGTACAGGCACAGAGGGGCAGTTGCATTTAAGTGGGTTGGGGTTTGTCGAGCGAGTACAATGCACACTTTCACTTTGGGTCTTTGCACATTTCCTTCTGCCTAATAAAGTATACAATTCCCCAACTTATATTTGTTAAAATCTAGAGGTGGTTTAGGGTAAAAAAATGTCAAGACTATTCAAAATATAGAAAAGCTGATTCTAGACTACCTTGAAACATTTTCATAAAACCCTTGTTAATTTTTAGAACTCAATATCATAGGAAAGGTCTGCACAGATATGATGGGCTATACCTGGAGTGATGGATGAATGATAGGAGAAAATACTGAATAGCAGGCAGAGTGAAAAAGTGGATTCATTTTCTGGATTTTTATAATATACTGATTTAAAATTATAGAAAAAGCATGTAAGCGACTTACCAGTAATAAGTATATAAACAATGATATGCTAAGGCACATTTTACCAAAACAAGGTGAACGATAATTAGAAACGATGTCTTTAAAAGGAGAGAGAGTTCTTGTTGATACACTTGAAGGCAATAGAAGTGCTTAAATATATCTCCTGTTACCCACACCTGCATCTTCCTTGACAATTATGCTGAAAACAATAAGACATTGATTCATGTCTTGTTGTTCTATCACCTTACACAATGATCATTTCAACATTTAAATTTATGCTGTGTTTTAATTATCAATAGAGTTTTTAAATAACAACATCTACTTTCTTAAAATAAATATTTTATGAAGCATTATTTTTAAGCATTTTGACTTTTATGGAGACAAAATAATTATGGTAAGACTATTTCTAATATTGTGTGAGTCTAAAAAATGAAGTATTCAATGTAAAATTTAGAGACACATAACATTTTTAAGCTTAAATCAATCCCGTATAGAGAAGCAGGCACATATTAGACATTATTGTGGTTTAGTCAATTATATACAACCAATTAAACATCTGTGATTCCTCTTTGTCAACAGTTTGATTCTACTAAGATTTCTTGCATTATTGCTCCAGACACTGTCATTTTTAAGAGTCTAAGTATCTGAGTTAGATTTTAAATATAGGTAGAATTTAAGAGTATAGGGCCCCCCATATGACATGCTGATCAAACCAGATGTAAGTGAGAAGCAAATAAAAGGCAAAGTCACAAACTATCAAGAAACTTTAGAATCAAATAAGAAAAAAAGGAAACTATATCCACTTTTTAATATGTTAAATTTGGTTATATCTCTTTGTATTAGAGTTAATACATTTAGGTACCTGCAGCTCCACATCCGGGTAAATTCTAATTTAAATTCTGAAAACGTTGGCTCTCTGGCTAAAGCACTTATGTAAAATTGAGTGGTCTTTACACAGTGAATTGTTGCTGGAATCAAGCTGCAGCACAGCATTTGGTCATACAAATAACTCCACATTGTCTCTTCTAGAATATATGTGTGTCAATTACAGATGCTGCTTTCATATAGTTTCAGTGAGCTCCAACACTAATTTCACTGATTTATAAACTGTGATAATTTTACAGCCTGCTTTAAATACTCTGTGCCCATTGGGGAAAGCAGCCTGTCTTTAAGACTGTGCAACATGCACGAGCCTCTTTGTAGATATTCCACAAACCACGTGCATCTGTGTGGTATCCTGAACCCACCAATGACTCATACATGGAACTAACTCAGATTAATGTCGAGGAATGAGAGGTCACTGTAAACAGTAACTAAATAAGGCAGTTTCCAATTGGAAATACTTCTCATTGAGAAGCTGAAGTGCCCACCTATTTCATTTTCTGTCTACCTGCATAGGAGAAGATAATCTTTAATTGTGATTTAGGTTTTTGTTTTGCTTTGTTTTGTTTGTTAATGAAAGACTTATTATAAATTGACACAATGGAAAAGGTGCTGCTGAAAAGACACAAAGCTCTTCATTGAATATCCCGAGTGAACACCATTCCCTGCTGCAGTCCCCACCCACCCCTTTTGGTACCTTACTATCCGATGCCTCCCTTGGAGGGGACCACTGTTTATGGGCACAAGCCAGGTGAGGCTGAGACTCCTGCCCTTACCTGCTATTATTCTTGCAGGGTATAATAGCCCTGGAATGGAAGGTTAAAGTGGTGTGAGCCCATCTATCATGTAGCCACAGCACTGGCCAAGGAGGGTTTCCATCTTCATATGACTAGTTTATAACTAAGGAAAACCTTCTCCTGGGCAATGGCATTTACACCAGATTTTTCTCAGCTCCCACAGAAACCAGGGATCTTGTCATAAAGCTCAGGAGCAAAGGAGAAGGTCTGAACAAGGTGCCATGGGAGAGCTCTATCCTAGTTCTCAGGCAAGCAGAAAGCATTTTCCTAAGGAGCTCTCGTATAAATTTAAAATACGACCTGACAATTTCAATTTTTAACAACCAAGTCCTTAAAGAGAAGCTGGGCTAGACTCAAGAAAGAGAAAGGAAGGTAAATTTTGGATGCAAATAAAGGCCAGCTGCAGCAGTGGGAGGAAGGAAAACATTAAGATAAATGCGTCGCAGAATCTGTAGTAGGTCATTTCAGGTTATTCACTGATATGGAAGAACCCTCCACAGTAGTACCTGGGAGTGATGGAGATTCAGTCTGATTGTCAGAGAAGGGTAGGCTAGTGGTTTTCTTTTCAGAATTCACGTCGTTAAGCCCAGGTTTATCACGAAAACCGCAGCCGTCAATTCAGGACAACAGAATACTTGGATTCAGAGCTAATCAGCCTGATTATGGATCCAGGGGATGCTCTGTGGCCAGGGTATAGGAGGTGGAAAGCATAGTCAGACAGCTGCCCTGTAATTGCAGCTGTGCCTTATGCAGAAGCAGGGGTCACCTGGTTCACACCTCCTCCTAGTATGCTTCCCTTTTGGATCACTGGGTGGTCGGAGCTGTCAGGTAAGATTCAGAAAAACAAGAACCATCGTGCATATCCCCAACAAGTCAAACTAGTAGGAGCCTTGAAAAATTGATTTGCTGCCCTCTGAGGCTCAGTGGAGTGTACCAACAATACAGTGCACTACTCAATAATCTTCAAGGTAAGGCCAGGATACTCTAAGCAAAGATGCTTTGAACAAAGTGGAAAGCACTTTTCTCTCCAACTTCTTTAGAAACAAAGTTGATCAAGAAAGACAGAAGTTGGCCTGTGCTGTTCTTGAAGTAATTGGCTATAAATAAACTACTATTCAAGAAATACTCAGTACAAACTACAGAGACCAAAGCTAAAGGAATCCCTATGACATCATAATGCATAAAAAGTATAACTGCTTAGGCAATGAAATGACCATCTCACATCTTTTAGGTGAAAAATGAACATTTGAAATAATTAGAACCATTCTATTTCTAGCGAGACAGACATTTCAGCAGGGCCTGTGATTGGAGTATCTGTGCCTTAGGAACAGCACAGAGAGCATTTCCTCCAAGGTGAGAGGCTGGCTCATTGCAGGACATCAAGGTCGGTCAGCAAGAGCCTAAGCCACTCTGCAACACCATCTATAACAATTAGACAAGGCAGGCGCTCTCAAACTTGATCAAAGCAGATGGACTTGAGAGGCATTTAGGAGGTAGAATCAACAGAACCCTGGTGATTGATTGGATGTAGAGGGTGAAGGATGGAGAAAAGTTGGGGATGATGCCACTTACTTTCCAGCTTGGGGAGGCCAGTAGATGGTGGTGCCCTTCACTAAGAAGTGAAACCCAGAAAGAGACTGATTTGGAGGGAAGGTCACTGGTCTTCATAATGATTATAATTTTCAACATCCTGCATTTAAAGTGCTTCTGAGATATGAAAATGGATACAATTGGAAATAAATTATATATACATTCATACTTGTTCATGAAAAAGGTAAGATAGAACAAAGAATGTAGTATGAAAAAAGAGAAGGGTGTCTTTCCCTAATGATAATTCTGTTCCATGTGACTAATTTGTCTCAGACCACCTCTCTACCTGGGGAACTATATCCTCCACTTTCTAAAAAAATTAATTAATTAATTAATTAATTTTTGGCTGCATTGGGTCTTTGTTGCTGCTGATGGGCTTTCTCTAGTTGTGGTGAGTGGGGGCTACCCTTCGTTGTGGTGCAGAGACTTTCATTGTGGTGGCTTCTCTTGTTGCGGAGCACAGGCTCTAGGGGTGTGGGCTTCAGTAGTTGTGGCATGTAGGCTCAGTAGTTGTGGCTCGTGGGCAGGCTCAGTAGCTGTGGCGCACGGGCTTAGTTGCTCTGTGAGATCTTCTCAGACCAGGGTTCGAACCCATGTCCCCTGCATTGGCAGGCGGATTCTTAACAGTTGGACCACCAGGGAAGCCCATATCCTCCACTTTTGATTCTCAAGTGAAGGATGATTTCTTGGTGAAACCTTTCCTAAATGCCTTTCCCCTGTAGGGTGGATTACTATGTACTTTACGTCACAGGAACAAAGATTCTTCCTTGGTGTGTGACTGTGGGCACATCACCTATCTTTCTTATGTTTTCATTCTCATTTTCTTCATCAGTAAAATTGGGTAAAATAATAGTAATTACATCACAGAATTGTTGTGAGCATTAACTGAGGTAACGTTTAGAGATTTTTTTCAAACAATGACTGGACCTAATGAGTATTAGGCATCACTCAAGTTCAGAAGAAACTAAAAGAAAATTATGACATTATTTTGGTCGCCATAGTATTAAGAAGAAATTTACAAGTCATGGTTTAGTTACACGTGGAAAAATAACACCCTTTTCTTTTTTTTCATGTTACTATTTGTTTTATATTCATCTCACCTTAAAATTTAAGGCAGGCTCTTCTAGTATCTTTGTATAACACATATAATATATATACTATTTTTCAGAAAATGGATTTGTTTTTTGCCGACAAACAACTTATAACCTATGAAATCTTTCCCAATTTTGTTATATAGCCCTCAAATACATTTTTTAATGACTATTTTCTAGTCCACCATAGAGAAAAAATTGAGTAACTAAACATTATTGGAATGTTTGTTTCCATTTTATAAAAATTTTGAATAAAATTATGGTTAACTTATGAGTAGCAAAATATTTTCACAGATCCTTAATATTTCCGTAGGGTAAATTTCAAGATATAGAAATTTATATTAATAATTTTAAAGCTTTCAGTAAATATTAATTGTTCCAAAGGAATTGTACCAATTTATACTGCACACCATCTGCCCCAGAAACTATAAAAATATGTCTTTTCTATATGCTTTCCATATGCTTGGTATTATCATTGAAAACATTCTGATAAATGCTAAAGTGGAATTTTATTCTCTGCTTTTAAAAATTATCCATCTGGTTAAATGTTTTTACATATTTTCAACCATTGTGATATTTCTTTTATATTATATGTTTGTGCCCTGATATTGTATATATATTGTATATATGCACACACATATATATTACATATTATAATAATTTTTGACAATTTATGTTTGCTTTACATTTGTTTTCTTTTTAAATGTATAGAACGTTAATGTTCATGAAGTTTATTTTTTCAATTTCTCCTTTACATGTTTATGTAACAAAATGCATTTTCACTCGTTTATATTTTCACCTTCTACATTTAACTCTTCAATTTAAAAACTTTATTTTTATGTAAAATGTATGGTAGAGTTCTTATTTTATCCATCATGAAATAATCAGGCAATTGTCTCAGAAATACTTATTAGATCATACACCTCTTTCTAGTCACTTGACAGTGTAGTTACAGGTTTTTAGAATCATTTTCTCTGGCACCAAACAAAAGGAACAAAAATAAAAATAAAATAGCAAACTATACACCATTAATGCTGACGTTTCTTCTGTGGCACCATCGTCTACCAACCATCTACCTCAGGGGTTTTCCCTTCCTTATCTTCAGCAACTATTCCATCATGAAATCCTGGAGTTTCTACCTTAAAGAAATCTCTCAATTCTTTTTACTCTTTTCTATCTCTTCCTAACAACACCTTCATTTACCATTATCTTTCTCTGGACCAATTTCAATTGCCTTCACTAGTCTCCCCTCCTGCCAATTTTGACCTGATTAAATTTTTACCAATTATGGCTTCTGCCAATGGGTTTTTGAAAACTATTACTTCATCAAATCAAGCTTTTCCTACATCAAAGTTTGCAGATATAAATTTGTCCAAAACTATCTGACTACCATGAAGTTTTAAAAATGTGTTTACCAAGTCCCATTTGTCTTCGATTAGCTTTTGCTATCTTCAATGTCACAAGTTCCTTTGGTAAAGAACAGTGCCAGTTTAGCTAGCCTTTTTAAAGGGTGAAGACCCCCATGCAGCGACCTGGTGAAAATACATCAACTTTGTCATATTGACACTCCTCCCAAGCCTTCTCTCCTCCTTGTTTTTTTCTTTCTCCTTCCTCTTCACCCTTCTCTTCCTTCTTCTAAGTCTGAGCCAGCTTCTATTATAATAAAATAAAATATAAATAAAATATATTTAATACATTATCAAGTATGGATGGTATTGATATCAGCCTTTTAGTTTACACATGTTTTCAGGATATTCATGTTGAATAACTGACAGTAAATTACTGAAGTTTTGGTCACCTGTTTCTATATCAACTTGCATGCAGTGTTACCATACAAGTTTGAGTGATACCATGTAAATGAATACATTGCGTTTTGGGACATGTTGGGGAGAGGAACAGCAAAGGACCAAGTAATACTAGAGGAAATAGAGCAATATTGGCAGACTTGGAATAGAGATTGTAGTGGAAAATGGCAACTTGAAAATATTTTAAGAAAAAAAAATAAGCATTGGCAACAGATGATAATTCAATGGAGATGTTTGGTAACTTAATAAATTAATTTTGCAGTGTATATTTAAACAGTAAAATAAGGGAATTGTTATAAAAACAACAAAGTATGGAAAAATTTTCCCTACAATTATTAAAGTGTATTTTAATGCTACAATAGCTCTGTTATAGTTAATATCAGTCTAGACTACCTCTACACTTCTTGATATCAGAGGATATAAATTTTACATTTTTTAAATCTTTATCTTCTAATACTTTTTTCTTATCTCTGTCAGCTAGTTTTTAAGATTCTCTTTTCTCATGTTTCTCATCTTCAAATATTTATGGATTTCTGGCCGTGTATTCATCTTGGCTATGGGAACCTCTCTTCAATTCTTGGTGAATGCTTCTATATCCTATAGTATAGCCTGGCTCCCGTGATTATGATCTGGGAACAGGTGGCCAGATGGGGCATTAGTGGCTAGTTTTCTGGACGTGGGGATGAGCCCCCTCATCTACTGTGGATTTCCTGCTCAAATGCCCACACTCACTACTCAGACCCGCAACCTGTCGCCTCATTTGCTTTTGTTTCTATTGCTTGGCCCAACCTGGGTGAAGGGGTTAAGAGAAAGGGGCAGGGATTGAGTATCTCAGTTTCTCAGCCTGACTGTGCATGTAGTTTTCTGAACTAGAGCATCGTAGACCTGCTCACTGTCTGAGTATGGGTCTCTTGTTTTTCTATCAATACATACACTTAGCACCTGCATCAGAGGAATTTTTGTTTCTATTTCCCTGCTGTGTCAGCCTCCTGGGAATGCAGTAAGAAATTATCATGAACTTGGTAGCTTAAAACAACAGAAATTAATAGTCTCACACTTCTGGAGACCAGAATTCTGAAATCAGCTTCACTGAGCCAAAACTGAGGTTTCCCCAAAACAGAACCTCCCTCTGTCAGGAGGTTCCAGGGGAGAAGCCTCCTTTACCTCCTGTAGTATCTGCGGATGAGGGGTTCCTTGGGTCCCAGCCACATGCCTCCCATCTCCACATCCCCTCCATCTTCATGTGTCCTTCTCCTCTTTTATGTCTGTCTAATCTACCTTCACTCATCACTTATAGGGTCACTGGGATATTATTCATCCATAAAACAAATCTGCCATTTGTGACAACATGGATAAATATGCTAAGTAAAATAAGCCGGATACAGAAAGACAAACACTGCATTATCTTGTCTATATGTAGAACCTTTAAAAAGCTGAACTAATAGAACCAGAGAGTAGAATGGTGGTTGCCAGGGGTGGGGCTGGGTTGGGAGGTGAGGAATAAGGCAGAGCTGTTGGTCAAAAGATATAATAAGATGAAGAAATTCTGGGGATCTAATGTACAGCATGGTGAGTATAGTTAATTATACTGTACTGTGTACTTGAAATTTTCTCAGAGAAGAAATTTAAATGTTCTCACTATGCACACAAAAAAGAAGTTAACTATGTGAGGTGATGGATGTGTCAGTTAACTTGATTGTGATAATTATTTCGTGATATATACATATACCTCTTAAAAAACACACATCATGTTGTACAACTGAAATATATACAATTCTTACTTGTCAATCATATTTTAATATAGCTGGGATTAAAAAGGACAATTAAGATTGTATTTAGGGCCCACCCTGGTAACCCATAATAATATCATCTCAAAATCCTTAATTTAATTACATATACATGTTTTTTACCATATAAGGGAACTGTCACAGGGTGCAGGGTTTAGGATCTGACATCTTTGGGGGACACCATTCGACCCACTATATCTGATGACTCCTTTTTTTGTGTGGTTTTTCAATTTTTTTATGAATTTATTTATTCTCCCTCACACCTTACTTTTTTATTTTTCATAAGGATTAATTTAAAATTTTATAAAAATATATACGTATGTATGTGATTATATATAATAATATATGTTATAATTATACCCATATATCATATAACATATATTACTATATATTAAATATATGTTTAAAATAATCATAGAACAATATATATCTACTAGTCCTTTATATATATATTCTATCTGCCAACTTATCAAATCTTAGTATAAAATATAATTAAAACTATATATTAAAGGTACTTGAGTGGAAAGATAGATTGGTAAATCAGAGTAGAAAAACAGAAATTCACCCACACATATATAGAAATCTTGGAAGGTGATAAGAAAGAATTTCCAAATAATTTTGGAAATCATGGATATTAGATAAGTGTTGTCGTGGCACTTAGCAAGCTATCCAGAGACATTAGAGAACTAGGAATGTATCTTATTCATTTATTTTTACCAAACTCAATTCCTGCTGGATTAAAGATTTAAATGTAAAAATAGAAGATGATAAAGAAAGAAACAAGCAAGAATGAGGAAAGAAATAATTTGGGTATTTACTGAAGTAATTATATGTTTAAATATATTTAAATAAATTTGGACTTATATATAATAAATATAATCCATTTATAGTTACACATGTGTATAATGTACTCCATTAATAATATATATAAGTACTCCACTAGTAATTTAAAAATTACAAATAAAAGCAAAAACTAGGTAGATTTGTTTGATTATCAGATTACCAAAGATGAAACACACAGACACTATGCAGACTGATCTCGGTTAAGATACTTAAGCTATCAAATCACAACTACTTGGCTAAGAGGGGTTTAGACAATAAAGGCCTTTTATTATTTCAACCAGTACAAAGCCCTGAGATCAGTAGATTCAAAGTTGGTACAAATGTTCCATTATGGTATCAAAGACTCAGTCTCTTGGTGTATTTCTGCAATGTTGTCCTTGATTTACTATATTCATGCTTGTGCTTGTTCTTTAAGTTCCAGGCATCAGTGGGAACAAAATATCCAGCCAAAGTAATACACTTTTTTTTTTTTTTTTTTTGCAGGGCGGGGGGAACTTTTCTAGAGGCCCCCAGAAAACTCTGTTAAAGGTCTAAATGATCAGAAATAGGTCACACGCTGATGTCTTGGCTTCTAGAGAGTCCAGAAGTCTAGTATTTCACATATTCAGCCTCTCTAGTAGGAGCCAGAGCCTTCCAGGAGGCCAAAGTGTCCTGAGAACCTTCTGGAAGTGGATGTCGATCACACGTACTCAGTAGATTATGATCGCCCCCAACAGGCACGATCTTCTCCTGATTAACAATGTTTCTCGAATTTAGATATCTAAAATCGAAAATAATGATGAAAAACAATATCTTAGTACCTATGGTATAATAAATAATATGAAACTTTTGGAATGGGAAAAAATAAATTTATAAGCATTTATGTTTTAGAACACAATTTTCTATTACAGACATATTGTTTAATTAAAGAATGGATTAAAATTTGTAACAGTAAAATATACATGTAGACCTACCAGTGAGAACAACAGTAAATATTACATATTTAATGATGTAAACATAATGAATACATTTCCATAATATTTGTCCCAATCTTAGAACATAAACTTTATGCATTTACTTAAAAATATATCATATAATAGTAATAAATACAGATATTTTTATTTACATGAAAGTCTTTAATTATATTCAGGTAATAGTGTGGCAAAAATTATTTCCCAGCAAGATTTCCTTTAAGAATACCTGCAGACAAAGAAAGAAATGGTGGTGATTCCTGAAAAAACTTGGTGTCATCCACTTGCTGTTGAGATGCCATTTGTTCACATTTTTGTTTCAGTCAATACCTATGGAGTATCTCCCCATCAATTGTAAGTGATCTTTGCTCCATGTAACTTAGGTGATTTTCTCAACATGAAATAACCCTCAAGTGAGGGTGTTTTCCACCCATCCATTGGGACTTGTAGCCTTCTGTCTGTTTCATGAAATTACCAACAAGAGCAGTCTTAGCTTGTTAGATTACATCATCGCCACATATCTGATGCTGGAAAAAAAGTTCCTTCATTTCTAAAATATCACTTTTAAGAATGAGTCTCTTTTTTTTCTTTTTTTGTTTTTGCGGTACACGGGCCTCTCACTGTTGTGGCCTCTTCCATTGCGGAGCACAGGCTCTGGACGCACAGGCTCAGTGGCCATGGCTCATGGGCCCAGTCGCTCGGTGGCATGTGGGATCCTCCCGGACCGGGGCACGAACCCGTGTCCCCTGCATTGGCAGGCGGACTCTCAACCACTGCACCACCAGGGAAGCCCATGAGTGAGTCATTTTTTATTTTTTTAAATCTCTTTTCCTGGGGACTTCCCAGTACTGATGCCTATATAGAAATAACCTTTTATCATGCATACATTTAAAGAGATAATTTGACAACATGTATCAAAATATAAAAGGAATATAGTCTCTGATCCAGGATTGAATTCCAAATGTTTACTCTAAAGAGATATCTGTCCTAGTGAACAAATATACGGATTGATGTTTGTATGAGTTAGAATGGACCTGGTTGAAGAGAGTGTGGTGCAGTAACAGACAGCAAACATCTTAGTGTCTTAAAAACGACAAAGTTTACACTTTGCCCATTTTATATTAACATTGCTGGTAAATGGGGACTCTGCTTCATATGTTCACACTCCAAGACCCTAATCTCAAATGTCCTTGTCTCCATAGCAGAAGAAAAGGCTACTCTTGAGAAATGCAAACTGGCTGTAAATGTAAAAACCTAAAATGCTGTAGCCTAAAAGTGACAGCATTTCCATTAACGACTCACCTGTTGACCCTACCAGTGGAGCCAGGCAATGACATTCTACTCTGTGCTTAGAATGAGGAAGACTCAGATAATTTTGGTGAACAATATCACTGATTACCATCATTGCATCCCTGAGTTGTCTTGTTCTGTTAAAAACTGACAACTTTCAAAACAATTATCAACAAGTGTTGGTTAAATAAGTTATTGTATATCCACACATTGGAATCCTACTCACCATTTGTGAGGTGATCAAAATTTACTGACATAAAAGTAAATACTGTTGGAGGAATGAAGCACTGTTAGTTTGTATATGAGCTTTGTTCTCATTTAATTGAACTTATAAGTAGAAATACATGAGGGTTTGGAAATATCCACAGAGGATGCTGCTAACAAGAAGGTGACTGACTAAAATATTGATTTCTTTATTCAATTTTCTGAAATATTTTCCTATTTTCTCTAAAAAAGCTTATATTATTTTTGTAAACAAATACTCCACACTGGCTGGGATTTGATGGTATTCAATTTAGACTTCCCATTGTGACTGTGAATGGCTCATCTTAATTAACACTATATTTCCACATGTTCTTTGCCTGCATATGGGAAACCTATTAATTTTGTATACTTATTTTGTAATCAGTCAATTAAAAATATTCTATTGGCATTTTAGTAGACTTTTTTGATTTATGGACAAAACAATCTTACTATTCAAAATTAATAGTAATTGTATTAATTTCTTCTTATAATCATTCCTTTTACTTCTACTTACTATCCAGTTGAAATAATGGGTTTATGGGATACAAAAGTAATAATGAGGATGGGACAGAGATTGGTCTATCCCTCCCACCAAAGATTAGACTGTAGCTGTACAAAACACATGAGGCAACCGTTTCCATCACTGAACATAGGCAATATATGAGCAAAATTCCATGAAATAAAGGGAAACTCTTGCGGCAAGCCTCCCCATTAGCCCATCTCTCTGCCTGAGGACACTTTCCCATACATAATGCAATGAGCTGGAGTCCAGGCAAAGCCATAGGGCTTGAGGAGGCAGATCAGAGTCTGAGAAGAGAGAAGTGGAAAGACTGGGGACTCACAAGTTCTTGCTGTGTGTGAGTCCTTCCGAAATCTTTTCTTACACGTGTACAGGGCAACATAGCAGAGGCTTACCAGAGCGTGGCTGCTGCAGGCAGATATAGAACAGAAACACCAGAGTTCAGACAGCACTAAAGAATGTTGGTCTTCTGGGGCTTCCCTGGTGGTGCAGTGGCTAAGAATCCGCCTGCCAATGCAGGGGACACGGGTTCGAGCCCTGGTCTGGGAAGATCCCATATGCCACGGAGCAACTGAGTCCATGCGCCACAACTACTGAGCCCACGTGCCACGTGCCACAACTACTAAAGCCTGAGTGCCTAGAGCCACCCGTGCTCCACAACAAGAGAAGCCACCGCAATGAGAAGCCCGTGCACCGCAACGAAGAGTAGCCCCCGCTCACCGCAGCTAGAGAAAGCCTGCATGCAGCAACAGAGATCCAATGCAACCATAAAGAAAGAAAGAAATAAAAAAAATGTTGACCTTCAGGTCTCATCACAGTGGACAGAAGTCACTAACCCCTCAATAGTACCAGAGTGAAATGCCAGCTGAAACACCACTCAGGCCATGTCTTAGGATCAAGAACCTCACCTGAAGTAAGACCTACTCTGGACCCACCTCATAAATGTAAAGATCTAGAGGGAAGAGAGAAGTAGGGGGTGAAATCTTCCCACACTAAATGGGTTAGCAGTACTCTGGGTCTTCCATGGACGCTCCGTCACAAGGTATAAAAGGAATCCCACACAAGTTCAAGGAGAGCAGTTAGTAACTGAACTACCCACTAAGGCAAAAAAGCAGCACTCTTCAGAGGAAGATAACAAACTCCAGGGTCTTTAAAATATCATCCACAATGTCCAGCAAACAGCAAGATACTACTAGATATCATATATGTGTGTTTGTTTATAATATAGATATATTCCAAGTGAAGAATGAAAGCAGAGGACAGAATCAAAAGCAACCATGAGACGAGTTAGGCAAAGATTATAAAGCAACTACTATAAATATACTCAGAGAATTAAAGAAAGATATAGTCTTAAGGAGGACATGAGAAATGTCATCAGATCCATGAAAAATTTTCAAAGAATCAAATGCCAAATTTAAAAATTAAGAGGTCAATAAGTATAGTGAAAAATCACTGAATGGGCTTAATACTAGACTGGAGATGGCTGAAGAATTAGTCATGTACTTTGAAGACTGACCTATAGACATTTTTTCAGCTAAAGAAATGAGAGAAAAAGGATCAAGAAAAAATGAAGAGAGCCTCAGAGGCTTGTGGGGCAATCTCAAACATTCTAGTGTAGATGCCATTCAAGGTCCAGAAGAAGATGGTGAGAGTGGAGCAGAAAAAGTATTTAAATGTATAAAGGATGAACATTTCCAAAAACTGATAAAAAAAAAATTCTCCTAGAGTTCCAAAACTTCAGAACCCCAAGCAGGGAGAGAAAGAGAAAACCACCTGGGTCCTTCCTACTCCAACTGCTGAAAACCAAAACAAAGTGGACATTTGAAACTAGCAAGAGAGAAAAGAAGCCCTGCATCTAGAAAAACAGTGATATCATTTTAAAGTGCTAGAAACAATGACAAAAACTACCTTCCCAGAATTCTATGTCCAAATATACCCTTCAAAATGAGGGTGAGAAGACAGTTTCAGATAAGTGAAAGCTGAGTGGTTTCTTTGCTAGCAGATATGCACACAAACAAATGCTGGAGCCTGCCCTTCTGCTGAAGGGACAGGATACCAGGTGGAAACGTGGACCCATGAGAAGAACAAAGAGCAAGATCTAGAATTGCTGGACAGCATGCCTTAGGGACCAGTCATGGGTGAAAGGGATGGAGGCAGAGGCGGAAAGGAAGCCCAGGGCTCCCAATCCCTGGCCATGTTCATGCCATACAGAGCCTCCTGAGGAGGAAACCTACTGAACTGTTTGCATGCCCTAAATTACTGGGCCCAGAGAATTCCTGCTCTTTACAAATAGACCCAGAATTACACACGGGAGGAAATGTCTCCACTGGCTGTGAGCTCTGGGAATACTGGTCCCAAATCTGGTCCCCTGGTTCAGACATTTAAACCACCATCTATTCTTTAAAAATAAGAGCAAGCAAGCTTGTAGAGAGAGCCCTGACAATTGGCTTTTCATTCTGTAATGCAAGTGCCTGACTTTAGCTTTGACTGATGAGGGATCCACTTCAAAGAGGCATTCTCTTCGAAGAAAACAATCTCAAATAAATACCTTACCAGACACACCACCATACTACTGAGAATTCTTTGTTTTAGAGATCTAGGTTGATTTTGATAACTGATTATTTGGGCCACTTGTTTTTTCTGACTTGGGCTTCAAAGTCTCACTTTTTTGTTTTAAAGTCACCAATAAAGAGTGAGCCCATGAAACCCTAGACCCTCACCCTTGACCCCAATGAAAGCAGAACCCCGGGCCTGTGTTTCCTCTCTCTCTCTCTCTCCAACCTCTTTGTGTGGCCCCTGGTGTGCTCTGTAATTTCCAGGTCCTATAAGTAATAAAACTACTTTTTCAAAGTGTTCTGATGGTGATTGCTGAAAGTCGGCTTGCAGTCATAATAAGAACCACGAGGGTTGCCCCGTGGTAACACTAGTTTGGAGATGTCTGTGGAAATCTCAGGGGGCCCTGGTGAGTGCCCACAGGCATTTCTAGCCATGGAATTAATTACCCTTGATAGCCTGAGAGCAGCACAAACTACAGCTCCTCTCTTCTGACCCTACAAATTTTTACTGTAACTACTTAAATTTATAATTCCTCCAAAAGCTACAAAAAGTACCTAAACTAGGAGTTTGGTAAATTGCAGAACAAAGAGTAGAGAACCTAGCAACCCGGAATCTCTGTCCTTCAAGTTTGGGGACTTCTTTAAAACACACTAAGTCAACTATAATTACCTTTGAAGAGTTAAAGAAATTCAGTAAAACCAATAATAGTAGTGAGTAGGCACATTTATCTTTTTTTTTTTAATCTGTTTTTTTTTTTTTTTTGGCTGCACTGTACGGATTGGGGGATCTTAGCTTCCCAATCAGGGACTGAACCCAGGCCCTTGGCAGTGAGAGTGGAGTCCTAACCACTGGACCACCAGGGAATTCCCTATCTTGTTTTTTACTTTAATGGTAAAGTTATTATTATAAATAATGAGGACAGTTGATTTCAGAAGAATATTTGTCAAATTTTGAAAATGTACTTCTCTCTCCAGGTTATTATATACTTTATTGAGAGTTTCAGAAACATGTTCAATTTAAGCTAAAGTTAACTGTCTCACCTCCAACCTCTGCTAGCACAAACATAAAAATGCAGAAGATACTGTACAAATGTTACATATGTGTAAAATATCATATAGGATAGCATATCTCTGTTTGCATATATACATATCTGATGTTTGACGAAGATCACATTTACACATCAGGTGTCAGTGAAGAAAGGAGAAACTATTTAATAAGAGGTGCTTGAATCATTGGTTATCTGTATTGGGATAAAAGTTAAATTAGATCCCTACCATATCATGCACAAATATTTCTAGGTAAATTAAAATTTAAATATAGAAAGCAAACAGTCCTGTTAAAAATAATAATGAATATCTCTTTTACTTATGGGTAAGGGGAAATTTGCTGAATAATACAGAACAAGCAGAAACCAAAACAGAGAAGATTAATAACTTGATTGCCTTGAAATTTAGAACTTTTCTTTATTAAAAGAGAACTTTAAAAGGTGAAGAAACGTTCAAAAACAGGGAGAATGTATTTGTCACAGACAAAATTAATAACGATTGATTTGTATCCAGAATACATAAAGACATATTATTATTAATTTAATAAACAGATAATAACAAAGTAACCATAGAAAACTGGGCCAAATAAATGAAGAAGCACGTCACAAAGAAATATATAACATTGGCAAATATACATGTGAAAACAAGGCCAACTTCATTGGTTAAAAAAAAATTCAATTTCAGTATGGAGACATAATATTTTCTATCTACATAGTAGATAAAAACTTAAAAATTGGAAATCTAAAATGCTGATGAGGTCTCAAACCAAGAGGCACATTTATACACTGATAATGGGGATAGAATTTGGTATAAACACTTTGGGAAAAAATGGTATTATGTAATAAATTCAAAAACTCAAATACCCTATTATTATATTTTTAGTAAGAAATATATTTAAGCATAATTTGGTTATTTTTTTAAAAGACCAAATTATTAAAATATTTGGAAGTATGTAAATGAAAAAAAATCTAGAAAAGTAGTAACCAAAAGAAAGCTAGTGCAGTAGTATTAAAACCTGAATAGTTTTAAGCCAAAAGTGATGTTAAGTATAATCATCCCTTAATAAAGGGAGCAATTCATTGGGAAGATATAAAACTTTTACACTTGTTTCAGACTAGCAAAAAAGCCAAAGTAGATATTAAAATTTTAACTAAAATTGACAAATTTGGATCATAATTAAAGAATATATCATATTAATGTTAAAGTGATCCATCAAGCTGGCAAAAAATAAAAATTTTAAAGAGTGAAATAAGTTGATAAGCAAGCCTTTTGTAATTGATATTTTCCATCCTTTACCCAATGACTAGAGAGTTTACATTTTTTTTCAAAAATAGATAGGGAATTTGCCAACTGGTAGGCTCAAAGGACTCTACTATGAATATATTAATGACATGCAGAATCCATTCTCTTATCACTAGGTAATTGAGTTAAAATTCAATAATAAAAAATAGCCCCAAAATCCTAGTATATTTAGGAAATAAGAGTTTTAACAGTATGTCAATTTTTTTCTAACTTTTGACATCTATCTTTTGACAAACAGTCATTGATTTTTGACTTATGGAAGTAGATTTTCTAGCATTTTAACATTATAGTGTTCATAAGATAAAGCCTGCCTGACCACAGTGCATATTTCTCTTTATAATACAGGATTCAGTTTGCTTCTATCTTAAAGATTTTACTTTTATTATCTCAATATGCTTAGTTTGCAAAAAAAAGGTAAACTAACAAATATTTGGTGGCTTTTGCATCAGGTTTAAACTAACATCATACAAGAAATTTAAATTATTTCCCCTTGAACTGTTTAGGTAGCATGTGGATTACTTGATTCTTGAATTCCTTGAGAAGCTAACATTTTTAGCTCAGTCAAGTCTACTAATTTTCCAGTCACTCTCCCAATTTTCTAGTTGACTACCTCATACCTTCCCCTTCTCCTCAGTCCTTCAACACAACCTCATTCTCTTCTCAGTTTGTGACCTTTTTCTTTTTCACTGAGAGATTAGGAGAGAATTTCCATGATCTCATATCACCTTAACTCCAACCAATCAGCATCCTGCCCATGTCCATGGTTCTGACTCCTGTTACTGGGATGAACTGAAGCCACAGCAAACCTTCCTCCTGTGATCCCTCTGCTTTGTTAGGGAGTCCTCACCATGGTAATCACTCCCTCTCTGTCCTTCACTGTCAATGGTTACGCAGTTCTGCTCATCTTATAGAAACAAACAGAAACAATCCCTTGCTTCATCTCAGGTTCTTTCCCACCTACTGCCTCATTTATCTGTTTCCCTTAGAGCAGTACTCCTGCTGTAAGTCACCATTATCTTTTTTGTCATTCTCTCCAATCAGACTTTCTCCCCACTGCTCCACTGAAACAGGTCTTTTTGAGAAGAGCCCTGTCCTCCTTGTGGCCAAAATGTACCAGATCTTGAAGGATGGACCTCTTAATTCATCACTTTACCCTCAGCTCTTGAGGATCTCATCTTATCCCATGGTTTCAATATTATCTGTAAACTGACAAACCTAAAATTTATACTTTTATTATCAGTATCTCCCCAGAGCTCCAGGCCTGCATATCCAATTATGCATATTTCATTTCCACTTAGATCTAGAGATGACACCACTTTGCATGTTCAAAGTCAAACTCCAGAAGTTCTTCTGCCTTCAAACCTGATCCTCTTAAAATAACTCCCCATATCAGTATGTAGAAATTCCTTATTTGAGGCACCCAGATCCCAAACTCAGAGTCTTCCTTGACTCCCCTCTTGCCTTTCTTGCCTCATATCCCACATCCAACCCATCAGCAAATCTTCTCAGCTTCTTCTTTGAATCATATTACTGTCACCACCCTGAATCACTCATCTTCCTCCTGAACTCTTACAAGAGTTGCCTGTGGAAACTCAGCTTCCTTCACTTTACACACAGTTTATTTTTTACACAGAAAAACCAGAGTGGTCCATAATGCTGTTATCAGTTTGTGTTTATCCTCTGCTCAGAACCCTTCAATGACTTCCTATCTCCCTAGGATTAAAAGTCATGGGACATGCATTATTTGGTCCCACTATATGTCTGCTTGATATGGACTGAATTGTGCTCCCCCAAAGTTCATCTGTCAAAGCCCTAATACCTCATGTGACCATACTTGGAGATACTGCCTAAAAGAAGGTAATAAATAAGTGAGGTCCCAAGGGTGGGGTCTTAATCCTATATGAGTGGTGTCCTTATAAAAAGAGGAAGATACACCAGGGCTTTCACTTTCTCGCTGCACATAGGAGAGGTCCTATGAGGACACAGAGAAAACATGGCCATCAGTACCAGGAAGAAAGCTCTCCTCAGAAACCAACCCTGAAGGTACCCAATTGGATTTCTAGCCTCCAGGACTGGGAGAAAATGAATTTCTGTTGTTTAAGTCCCCTAGTTTAATATTGCCACGAAGGTCCAAGATGGTTAGTATTCTGACTTAATTCTTATTTTGTTCTCCTGCCCTCATGCAGCTCCATCCACACTTCTATGGGCCTCAGCTTACCAGGCACACTCCTGTCTCTTGACTTCTATTTGCAGTCCTCCCTTTCTGAAAACTTTCCCTCCAGATACGTACCTGTCCTGGAAGAGTGCCTGACCAATCACCTGTGATCCATCGATATCTTTTAAGGGAAAGATCTTTTCACATCCTTTTTTAAAAAAGTCTGTCACAGCAAGTGAGGTCTTCATTCCACAATTATCCCACCAGCTTTGTGGTAGTGAGAATGCCTGCCACCATGTTCACACCCCCTGCCCACTAGGGAGACGAGAGAGACTACTTCCTCTTGTAGAAGCTTAATCAAGGATTTACAGTTATTTTCCCTTTAGCTCTTGTTTGGGTAGAGGAGGAACCATTGGTTGTTTAGGTATAATTAATGGACTCAATTTTTAGGGAACTCAATTTACAAGTTTAAGGAGAGGGAAGGTTGAAACTTTAAAAAGGAAATGAAAGTGTTCCACCTTAATAATGAACGAGGACTTGATGGTGGGTCCAGAAAAAGAGGAGAGGGAGAGGCCAAAGGGGAGGAGGTGAGGACTCAAAACCCTTGACAGAGGGCTGCAAAGCGTTAGCACAAAAAAGCAAAAAAAAAACAAACCAAAAAATAAGCTAAAACCAAAAATGTTATATGCAATATTAAGTTGTTGACCAGATATTTCTCCAGCAAAGATGGGTTTATTTGGGACCAGCAGAGAACTGACGTTCAGGGTCTGCAACCATGGTGTGAGCCACATGCAAGCCCCAGCACAGCAGAGGAAGGAGAACACTTTTACAGAGGGAAAAGGAAGTGGGAGTGGGGAGCTACAGTAAACAAAGTGTCCATGGCTTTTCACTGGCTGAGTCCTTGTGGGAAGAAGATGCCTCTTTCTCTTCCTGTTGGGCTCTGCCATCAGCCATCACAGGGAGTGAGAGTTCCTCCTTCTGGTCTCCCAACCTTAGTTAATTGAAGTTTTTATTTATTCATTTGTTTGTAGACTGTGGTATAAGATCTCTGATCCCTCTCCCCCCAAAAAATTTTTAGATAAATCTGCTCTCTTCACATACACAGGAAAGTTTTGTTTGTTTATTTGTGTTTATTTATATGGGAATGAAGGAAAGTGATGAATTCTATCTGTTTTAACATAAGAGCAGGGCCAATGCCCAAAGCACTTGAGGAAATCCACAAACTGCACTCTGGAAACTAGAGCCAAGAGCCAGAGGTGACCAGGAGAGGTCAAGCACCTGGAAATGTAAACAGTTATAGGAATACCATTGGTTTGCTCCCAGGTGTAGAGTATGGGCATATATGATTTTCATCTTTACCTCTAGGGGCAGAATTGACATTCAGATTACAGAGTAAATAGGCGACAGAGACAAACTTTAATTAAATAAAGAGTGAAAAGGGAGATACAGATCCATTCTTTTCCTTTGACTGGATGAAAATACAAAATTCATTATATATTACTTATACAGTGCAGGGAATGTCCACATATGTTTTCCCAAAAGGAGTACTGTGCATATGTAATACACAGCTATTAACTCCAAAAAGCAACCATGCCCTGAATAGAGGCAGTTCACAATACAAAAGCAATCAAATTTGGAAATGTTGAGTAATTCCTGACAGTATTTTTTTCCTAAACAGTGAAGATAGAAAGTTATTTGAATTGTAAATGAAATCCAAAGGCACCTTTTTATAATCGTTTGAATGTTAATGGTGATAATGGCATTACTATTTTAGAGAACAGAACATTCAAATTTCTGAAAGTCAAGAAGGAAAAGCACATTTTAATTATTCATAAGCTGCGTGTATTTATATTGTTAGGCTGCACATATTTTCTTCCACAAATCTGTTATTTTAAATGGTTTTTTGTTATATCAATATTTTCAGTTAAAAATTAAGAAACATTTTTTCAAAAAATGTGAGACCATCTTATCCAAAAATATTACCCACATCTGCCTTTCTAAATGACTTCATGTATTTTAATCTCTTATCTGGCATAAGGAAGAAAGACATGCTAACAGAGGATGCATTTTGACTGCTGTAGGTTTATAGTTTCATGTTAAGCAGTTAAGCACCTTTTTCACCTGGACAGTGGTCAAGTGGAAAGGATGCTGGCTGAGGATCTTTGCTGCTCTCACTGCCCTAGATTTGCTATGGGGTAGAGACTGATAGCTGTCCATAAGATCCATGTTTTTCTCTCTTTTTTATAGTAACGCATGCTGATAAGAATGAATGTTTGGAGCTCCATGAAATGAGCCTTTAGGAGTATGAAATCGTAATGGTTTCTATTAAGACTGCCGTGAATTTTGTTTTGCTTTTTGTTTGTTCATTAGATTTGTTTTTTTAGATTCCATATATAAGTGAATTCATACACTAGTTTTCTTTGGCTTATTTCACTTAGCATAAAGGAAGGGGAACTAGGAGCTGGGCAAGATGGGTGAAGGGGATCAAAAGTACAAATTTCTAGTTATTAAATGAATGTCGTGAGGATGTAATGTACAGCGTGATGACTACAGTCAAAAATATTGTACTGCATGCTTGAAAGTTGCTAAAAGAGCAGATCTTTAAGGCTCTCATCATAGGCAGAAATAAAAGCTTTGTACTTTGTAGTGTGATGAATAGTAACGACTTACTGTGGTGACCATTTTGCAAAGCATGCAAGAATCGTCATTATGTGTACACCTGAAACTAATATGCCAATTATGCGTCAATTAAAAAAAGGACTGCAGTGGCCTGGATAAACAGAGGTATTTATAACACTTAGTTATAGTAATAATAATTGTGGTAATCTCTATTATCTAAGAATACACCAGGCAAATTTAAATGATTTATCTCCTCTTAGTTTCTAAACAGCTTGGTAAGATGTACATAACTGTTTTTTTTATCCCCATTTTAAGATAAATGATGAGTTGAAGCAAATTTATGATTAAAGTAAGGAGACAAAGAACATTTTAGACCATAATATTTGAAAGATTAAAATTACAAATGTAAATTGACCAGGGAGGAAAACGATGATAGTGTTGATGATAACGGAAAAATAATAATAGTAATAGTCAGGATGATAGTAATGATATTCATTATGTCATAGTCATAATGGAAAGTAAGAAGCATGATACTCACTTCCCATTTTAGGGATGAGCAAAGTGAGACTCCAGCACTTAAGGAGCTTGTCAAGCACCTGCAGTTATAGGTGAGTGTTGAGGCTTTCAATAGCATCAAATACGAGAGAGGACATAGAGTGGACGGAGAGATTAGGTATGGATGAAGGTGAATGAGTGCTCTGGTCGAAATTTGGTGATTGAAGCAAGAAAGAATTTCACAAGCATAGAGATTGTTGAATGGTGTTTATAAATTAAATCCCAGAGTGGCAGTGGGCGGGATAAAGCATGCCTGTCCATTCCTGCCCAGGGAAGTCAAGGGGAGTCAGGTAAGTAGAAAGCAGAAGAAGCAGCAGAGGCTAGTGAAGTTTAAGCAGGGGAAGTCATCAGTAGATTTTATTTTATTGTCATTTATTTGCATAATGTTATATTAAAAATGTTATATTATTGAATCTTTACCATTCTTCTGATGCCCTCTCCTAACCTGTCTCATGCAACGGAAGGCAAAATGAACTAGTCAAATCAAGTCCACAGTACTAGAGAAATAATAAAGCAATATGATAAAAATGAGTAATTAGGAAGTATTTTCCTCAATTTTTTTTTCTTTTTTCTATGCTAAGGTAAGAAAGAAGGTTAAGAGCACACCAGAGGAGGCTGAGTTCCTTCCAAACCAATCTGGAAAACGCAAATGTTTTAGATAATACGTGTATTCTAATTCCAATGCCTCAGGACATATCGCAAATAGAAGTCAATTCTCTATCATTAAGGGTCTAATTAATTTTCTACTCTTTACACCATTAGGTCCCTTCATTTTCTTCTGGGAGCCTGGATCTTGACACCACTCTGATAGCACCTTCCATAGTGGGAGAGAGAGATGATAACTGGTATATTTTGCATTTTGTGAAAACTTCCTGTAAGTAGCCTGGTGGGTGTTTGGGGTTGGAAAGCACCTAGGGTTCCACTGCCCGTGGTAGCCCTGCGTCCATCCTCACAGTCTTGCACTGCGATGCTGGATCGCCCACCACATGAGTGCAGGAGGCAAGGCCGTCCTCTCGCAGCCTGCGTGCAGCTCCAGGCCCCCAGGTCTGAGGCCCTTTAGCCCTTCTAGTCACACCAGGAAGGCACTTGTGACAAAAGAGCACAGAAATAGACACAAAGCGTCAGAGCCCTATCACACAAAGCGTCGGAGATAGAAGAGACCGCTGGACACTAAGGGCCCTTTCAAACCTCTCTTCCTCCAGAGCGGTGATGAAAATTGCCATTTCATTTGTGCTTCTGCTCACACGGTGATGGCAGAAGGGGCTTTCTGGGAGTGAGTAGAGCAGCTCCTGCTGCTTGCGGGGAGGGCTGAGGACTCAGCACTCAGTAGAAGCAGCGTGCCTCTCCGGGCACCCAGGGCCAGGTTACTGCCGTCTCTCTCTGCCAAGGAGCATCTCCCTCCCGCCTCCCGCAGAGCTGATATTTAGAGCAGGGTGAGCATAGAGGTTCCTTCCGCGTGGCCAGGCTCCTCTGCGCAGATCCCTGCTCTGCTCCCCGCCATGGTTACCACCCCCACGTATTTGCTATTGGTTCCACCAGCTCTGTTCTCTGAGTTCTTTACTTCAACTCTGCACAGTTAAGTGTCAGATGCAGCTTGTTCATCCTCAAAGCTCCTGACATTGTCAGGTCACGAAGCCTGAGATTTCCTTTCTATTTGGGGCCCCCGGCACAGAATTAATCATATTTGTCATATTTATCTTACAGCTATTATAAGAGGTGCACAACATCATGAAACCATCGCTCCCTTTAGGATTTCCATGCCTTTTAAAATAATAAGGATCCTGCTTTAATATTTTAATATTTGAAATTTTAACAGTGTTTGTATAATGCTTTACGAAAAGAAGTTTCTTAGGTAATCCCATTTAGCTATCAAAGCAACTCTTTGGCCTAAGGAGGCAATGTATTATCGTTTCCGTTTTACTCATGATCAATCAATTAAACAATATCAGCAACAAGCTGCAATGTACTAAGTCCATAAATTAGAACATATGTTTTTACACCAGCCTAGCCTACTCCTCATGTGACTGACTTCTTTATAGGCTGTCATCCTCATTCCAATCCCTGTAAACCAGTCTTGATAACTCAGCACTCCATTCCCTTTACAATCAACAACCAGGTGTCAGGCCAAGCAACACTACCTGAACCATAGCCTCCCTTTCATCCCCACTCATTCTCTGTCATTTCTCACTTACGCTATCAAACTGGTTTCCCAGGTGCAAGACTTTTTATAATATAACTCCTAGATATTACTAATTTTTCTGAAGTACAACTCTGATTACATCATTTTCCTGGCTCATGGATCTTCAGTGATTCTGTATTTACCCCTAAATATAATATAAATTCAAAGGTGATATTCAAGGTCTTCGATAACCTGATCAAGCCTATATTCCTAAAGTTCGGTATCAATAGCTAACCCAATAATACTGATCCTACTAATACTGGGTAATAAATTATAGCACTTACTGGGTTTCACGCCTTACAGATAGAACCAGAATGCTCAGAATACCATTGCAAAGATAACGTATTAGTCTGCTAGGGTTACCATGATAAAATACCCACAGAATGGGTGGCTGAATCAACAGAAATTTATTGATCACAGTTCTGGAGGCTGGGGGTCCAAGATCAAGGTGTTGGCAGAGTTGCTTTCTCCTGAGGCCTCTGTCTCTGACCTGTAGATAACTCCCTTCTCAGCACGTTGTCACCTTTTTCTTTTTCTTTTTCTGTGTGCATGCATTGCTTGGGTTCTTCCTTTTCTAAGAATACCAATCCTGTCAAATTAGAGCCTACCCTTGTGACTTCATTTAACTTTAGTTACTGCTTCACACGCCCTGTCTCTAAATACAGTCCCAGTGGAGGTCAAGGCTTCAACCCATGGGTTTTAGAGGGAGATAATTCAGTTCATAACAGATACTGTTATTGTGGCCATTTTATATGAGAAAATTAGAGTTTCTGAAGACTATATAACGAGTTCCACGGAGAACCAGGATTTTAACATAGATCTTCCTATCTCACTTCATGTACTGTTAATTTCAAATAGTAATTATTCTGTGAGCATAGCTGCAATTTTTTGAGGAGGTTCCTTTGATTACGCTGATGCCCTGGCCCCTAGTTTTCCAACCCTCCTCTTCCAATGATAACTGTCCAAATCTCACATTCCCTTCAAGGGCCATGGCAAAGGCCACAGGAGAGCTTGCTTGTACCCCTTAGGCCAGAAATGCTATGTCTACTCCCTGAACTCTGGGCTTGTCTTTTATTTTCTCTAAGAAAACACAGGAGGCTTACTCCTTTTTAAAGTCAGGTTTATTGAGGCAAATTTTGCAAACAGTAACATTTTATCTTTTTCAGTATATAGTTCTTTTTTTAATATGAATTTATTTATTTTTGACTGTGTTGGGTCTTCATCGTTGGGTCTTTTTTGTTGCACGCAGACTTTCTCCAGTTGCAGCGAGCGGGGGCCACTCTTTGTTGTGGTGCACGGGTTCCTCATTGCAGTGGCTTCTCTTGTTGCAGAGCTCGGGCTCTAGGTGCGTGGGCATCAGTAGTTGTGGCACGTGGGCTCAGTAGTTGTGGTGCACAGGCTTAGTTGCTCCACGGCATGTGGACTCTTCTCGGACCAGGGCTCAAACCCATGTCCCCTGCATTGGCAGGTGGATTTTCAACTGCTGCGCCACCACGAAGTCCCTCAGTGTATAGTTCTATGAACTTTGGAAAACATACATAACCATGTAACCACCACCACCATCAAGATACATTCATTGCCATTATCTGTGGATGATTGGTTCCAGGACTCTCCTTGGGTACCAAAACCTGTGGATGCTCAAGTCTCATAGTATGCCCTCTTTTATCCATCGATTTAACCAATATAGTACATGATCTGTGGATGGTTGAATTCCTGGATATAGAACCTGAGAATATGAAGGGCCAGCTGTATAGAGCTTTCCATCACCTAAAATGCTCCATTGTGCTCCTTTGGAGTCAATACCTCCTCCACCCCAAGTCCCAAACAACCACTACTTTGTTGTCTGACACATCTTTCCCTATAGTTTTGCCTCTTTCAAATATGTCATATACATAGATTCGTACAGTATAAAATGTTTTGAGTCTGACTGTGCATAACATATATGATATCCAGCTGTGTTGTGTGTATCAATAGTTTGCTCCTTTTTATTTTTGAGTGATGTTTCTCTGCCTGGGTGATTATCCTTTCATCAGTAAAGGGACATTTGTGTTGTTTCCAATTTTTGGTAAATGAATAAAGCCACTATAAAACATTCATATACACATTTGTGTATGAATATATATTCTTATATCTCTTGTGTAAGTATCTAGAAGTGGGGAATTGCTGGTGGTGTGGAAAGACTACATTTATCTTTATAAGAAACTACCAAACTCTTTTCCAAACTCTAATATTTTGCATTCCCACCAGCAATGTATGTGAATTGTTCCACATTATTATTGCCAACACTCAGTTTTACCATTCTTTGTGATCTGAATTCTAAAGGCGTGTAGCATAGTGGTATTTCATTAATGTCCAAAAAACAAAATTCAGTTAGGTAAATCTGAAGACATTATTGGTTTTATTCAATGATTCATGAATTGAGCAGCATCCCATGAACTAGAAGCGTACGTCAAGGAGCTGTACGGAATGGAAGTTTCTATAGGAAGGACGGTGAGGCAAAGGGGACATTAGTAAAAGACGAGACATGGTTATTTGGGGCCAAGGCCTCTTCTTTGTGGAGAAATGGAAAATGGCAGGAATGGAAAATCAGGGGTCTTTATCATGAAGATGACCTCATCAGTGTTGACCAGAAAATACCAAACTGGTTGATTAAGGTGACATTCTGGGGTAAGGTCAAAACCACAGTTAGGTTCGGTATTAAATCTAGATCTGGTAGCATGGTCTTCAGCACAGGTGACATCATTTTAGGCCTGTGGTTTTTCCCTTTAACAATCCCCCCTATTGATCAGACTCTCACCCTAACTGAGAGATGTGATCAAACTTAAGGCATTAGCACCACTCTCAGCTGTCGCCCTTCAGCTTTGTTGGTCTTTGGTGTGATATCCATAGGTCATGATGTTTTTGCTTAATCCCTGTGACAGTCGCAGTTCCAGCTTCATCATCCTTCACTTGGTTACTTTCTTCTCTTCTTTTCTGAACTTCCAGTCTTAGGAAGATAATTTCCTTACCATCCTTCACTTGGTTACTTTCTTCTCTTCTTTTCTGAAGTTCCAGTCTTAGGAAGATAATTTCCTTACCATCCTTCACTTGGTTAATTTCTTCTCTTCTTTTCTGAAGTTCCAGTCTCAGGAAGATAATTTCCCTGCTGGTCAGCATTTGTGAACGTGCCTTTAAAGCTTCTAAGAGGATGCTATGGCAGGGAGATTATTATCACAACGATAAGCAGGATAATTCCCAATGTTTAGAGTACACTTTGGAACCATAATCCTCAAGACCCAAATCAGTCAAAGAAAGACCCTGTTGGAGTCACCTTTTTAAGTCAAGTGTTTTCTCAGTGATCTTATGTAACTGAGTTTCAACTTGCCCAGAAGTGTCAATCCAGGTACGTGAGGTGGTGTTGGCCACTGCACAGATACCTCCTTGCTCAGCAGAAAGATAATCAAGGGCTATGTCATTTTCAAGAAGAATCTTGGCCAGAGAGTTTCAATATTTTTGCTGGGCAAAAAAATTATTGGGCAAGATATTGTTGCTAATGTCTTAGCAACAAAATCTGCAACATCTTCATGAGTTGTGGAGAGGTTTCTGATCATAGCCTCAGTTACATTTACTCCTAACCAGGGAAGTAGGGCCCTGCCAAAAGAATCACACCTGAATCATAAAAGGACACCTGGTAGGTCCTTTCTAGAACAGTTAAGGGCAGAGTTAGTTAACTTAAGAGACGTGTGTCAGCCGTCTTGGCATTCATAGGCCCAAGGAGAATGACAACCGCTACAAAGACAAGACCTGTCAGGGTACTATTCATTCCTGTTAAGGAGGTACTGTGAATGGATTCATTAGTTCAAGCCAGGGCCCAGGCAGGGTTTTAGCACATGGCCTGGGAGATACAGACAAATGTGTTATCTCTCCCGGCTAATGCCAGAATAAAGAAAGAAGAAAAAGAAGAAAGGATTTTATGTTTAGCTGAAGTTGGAAGTCTCAATCTAGTGTCTGGGGTGGAAGCAGTCTACACCCATGTTAGATACTCTCTCCCTCATCAGTTTGATTTGGAGGACTGCAGCATTTGTACAGGACCAGGTTCAGGCATGACCTTTCCCTGCTGTGAGATGTGCATCCAGGGTTTAAGTCCCTGAAGTGTGGCTGCAATCTGGAGAGTGAGGAGGACCTGATACAGTCCCTTCTAAGGAGATTTAAGGGCAGTCTTTGTTCTCAGTGATTCCAAATCAGAAGGGTGGGAGAAAACTGGAAATGCTTGATTGCATAGTCATAGACAGATATTTGAGGAAACTAGAAGAATTCAGGATCCATTCCAGTTTACAGGTAAATAACAAAACCTCAAAGACAAGTAATAGGACTACAATCTTAATATGTATACATATGCAAACATATTTCTCTCTACTATTACCCCCAATTTTTAACAAAGATAATCACAGTAAAACTAATTTGTTTGTGTTAAACTTGGCCTAATTATTTATATAAATGTGGCAAGAATAGTAAATGACCATATAAGTTCTTTTTAAGGTTGCTTTGTTGAAGCTTTTCATAAGTACTCTCAGACCTTATCCTCAATACCATTTCAATCAAAGCCTTGGTACTATAGCCACTGTTTCCAACTGTGCCCTGTTACAAAGAAGATGAAAATAATACTCACTGAGAATATTTGAATTCTGGAAGAACCAGGTAGGGAGACAAAGTAAATGTTTCATATTTGTTCACAAGATTATAGCTTACCAAATTGTTGATAGCCTAAGAGAAAAGATGTCTTTAAATTTGGAAAAAACATTAAAGAACCAGAAATATTTTAAGCACAAAGTCGTAACAATTATAATCATCCTCATCGGTTTATTCAGTCCCATGTTGTTAATTCTTGTTCTCCTTGAATCCAGTTTATCCATCAGTTCTCTCAACTTTGCCTGATGACTGAGGGTGATAGGAGCATTGGTAATTCCAAGAAATTTGCAAGGTTTTTGTTAAGGCTCGTATGATTTTCCCAGTGAAGTGCGTGCCTTGTTCACTGGAGATTTTGGGAAGTATGCCCCAAATGGGAAGCAAATTTTCTAAGTTTCTTTTCCACTGCGAGGATGCTGGCTTTGCAGCAGGGGAAGGCTTCAACCTGTCTGGAAAACATACATACAATCACAAGAATATATTGGTAATTTATACCAAGTAGCAGTTGAATGAAGTCCAGCTGCAGGTGTTCGAAGGGTCCAGAGGAAGGAGGTCTGAGGCATCTGGGAACAAAAATAGTTTATTTGTTAAATGCGCTATGGTGGGTAAAGGAATGTGAGATCTGATAAAGGGGATTTGACGGGGAGTGGGGAAGAACCAGAGACCATCTTGGATTTTCCATATATTCCCTGACTATTTGGTTCATGTACAGCCATTGCTTACCCATCTTAATTTCTCTGATTCAGGAACAGAGTGTTGCCATGTTACAAGGACATCAGAATGGCAAAAAATTGGCAATGAAGGGTAATTATTTTTGCAGAAGCAGAATAGACTTCACCCACATGTACCAACCAGCCTTATACACTCTGTTGCTGCTGCCCTTGCATGAAGGTTGGCTAAGGCATTTCCCTGATACTCAAGTTCATTCCTTTGAGTGTAAGCCTCAGTTTTGATAATGGCAGTTTCAAGAGGTAAGAGTAGAACAATAAGAAGATCATTTTCTTTTTGTCCATCTTTTGACTGGTGTGGTAGAAGACATCACCCAACATTTTAAGATAGTAACTAAAATTACAAGTGAGAACATTGTATGAGGGCATATTAGATTTCTAGAAATTTTGCACAATTTCTAGAATATCTGTATTAGTAACACACATCTGCACAAATATCATCAAAGAAGATTTGGCATCACTTATTTGACAATGCTTCCCATGTAATTCAACACACCAAATAAGCCTAATTAGTTTAATAGTTTTCTTTTTATAAGTACAGAGAACAAATCTTTTGAAATATTTTAAGGACCTCTGAAAAATGTCAACATTAGCTTTAATAGTTTTCTTTTTATAAGTACAGAGAACAAATCTTTTGAAATATTTTAAGGACCTCTGAAAAATGTCAACATTAGCTGGTGGTCAAAAAGACTTCATTTAGAATTTTGGGAAGTTTGCCAAAAATGTTTTTTTTTTTAAGTTTTAAAACACTTGCCTAAATAAGATCACAGATCATTATAAAACTTAATACTTAACTACCTATTAACAAAACTTAACTCTTTTAACATTAAAAGGACTCAGTTTTCCTAAGTAATCAAAGACCTGATGAAGACAGCAAACACAGAAAATTATTTTCATAAAACATAGAACCTTTGTTTTCTAGGCAAACCACTGAAAGGGTAAAGAAAAACTTTGTTTACAATTTCTTACTAAGAGCAGACCAACAATCCAAGAAAACCGTCCATTTAGCAGACAAAAGAAAATCAAGTTTTAGTTTTACATAAGTACATTCTGGATATTAAAGGTTATTTTTAACATTCCTATAATATATATTCATTTTTAGCTGTCCTGATTACACAAGATAAAATTCTCTCTTTTCCTCTCTCTCTTTCTTTTTATATACATTTAGTTTGTCCTTAATTTTCTTCCTTCTCATTTTTGAAATAACCAGAAGTTCTAGTTTAGACAAAATGACTCTCATTTTCCTTAACGAAAATGCATCTTTATTGCTCATATCTTTTCATAAGCAAGAACACATCCTACCTTTCCTGCATGCAGAGTTGTTTGTCTTATTATTCTAGTAGCTTTAAGAACCTATATTAGAATTTTTAACCTAAAATCCTTAATTTCCAGTCAAAAATAAAGAAGTAAACAGTTATAAACTATCTTTTCTGCTAGCATTCTGAAGTTTGCCAATTTTATAAATACATGTTATAATTTTTAGAAATATGTGCTCTTTCATAGAAAATTTCTCAGCATGGCGCCAAATATGTATACTCATAGGCCCAAATATACAGTTCCTCTCTAATAAGAAGTCAAAACTAGAGAACTTCTATGTTCAGTAGTTAATGTTTCAGTATTTTATCTTTATTTGGAAATGATCTAGATATTTAACAAATTTCTATCATTTAATTTAGCTTAGCAAAACTCTGACATTTCAAGTTACCAAAAAGATTTTGGAGGCTATCTTTAAGTCTACATAACATAGAATATAATTAGCTAAAACGTTCACCTAAAAATGCTTATTCTCTTTACATCTATCACTTGCTTGTAACAATTATGTTTAAATTGCCCCTCCCCCAAACTTCACGAGACATTTAATAAAATCAGCTGTCAGTCTGAGTTATTTTTGCTGACAAATTTTGTGACAGAGATAGCATAAACTTATTTGACTAATAAACTCAGAATAAAATTCCTTTAACTGCCTCACATTCAACATTGATAACTATTAGACATATCTGTTTTAGTTAAACCAATCAACTTATACTGGCTTTTATTTACCAAAGATTACCCCAGATCTCAGGAACTTGAGAAGCATTTGGGTTAATTTCTGTTAACGCCCATTCCTTACAAAGCTCTTGTCTTCAAATCAACTAAATAGAGCTCTTTTATAAATTAATTTTAGCAATCCTATCCAGAAGTATTTAGAAAAACATCATGGATCTACAACATACATGTATAGACACACACACACACACATACGTATAGACAGACACAGAGACCTTATAGTTATTAAAAAATAATATTTGTGGATAAGATATGTAATATGTACCATTAGTCCAAATTTTTTAAAAACCTCCTCTCTTTTTTTCCTCTTCTGATGAGAAACTTCTCCTAATTAAAATAGGTGTTCCATTCCGCTTGACTTGGCAGTCCATGCTTTTAAGCACACTTTTTACATGAGCTTAAATATTTGGAATGTTCCTCATAATGGCTATTATAATTCTAAGTTATTTTTAGTAAAATCTTGCCATCTTCTTAGATATGCACAATTTCTGGGACTATAGTTGTTAAATATAAAATAAACAGGTGTGCTGGAAGGTGGTTCACACAACTCTGTGGATGTAAAGAATCCTGTTTCTTTTAGCTAGGCTTTCAGTTGTCTCAGAGCCAAACTAATACCTAAATGGGATGTGCCTTGGGGTTGGAATATAGCAAAATCACTCTAATAGCTTTTAAATGCTTGACTCCTGTCCACCAATGCTTGCCACCTATTTTTCTTTAGAGATTCCCAACAGCAACTGCACTTAATTTAATATCTACCTGAGGCCTCCCAGGAGACTCAATCTGGCTCAAGTTGGACCAATTCTGATCTGATCCTAAACTCATTTCAGATTTCAAATTGGACCCAATCTGATCCTGGACCCACTCCAGTTCTTAGGTTGGACCTAGTCCAATGCTGGTCCATAACCACCACCAATTCCCATGAAACTTTGGACTGGGGAAAAGGATTGAACCAGCAACCCTCAAAGAATGGGGACTGCAGACTGATTCCAAACAAATGGAGAACTAAAGATGCCACCAACAGATCCCAACATGGAATCTGGGGAAGGATTCCAAAAAAATGGGGAATTACAGCAATGCACAACAGGGAATCTGGGAATCAAGAGCTGGGGTTTTCCATTCAAAAACCTGGGAATTGTGGTATGAAAAGTCAATTACAGCAGGAGCTCGAACACAAAGAGAGTGAAACTCAACTGAGAGGAACTTACCAACAGCTCTCGGAAATGTCGAGAAAGACCTTGAACTCAAAATGAAGTTCTCAAGTGCCACACGTGATTCTTCTTGTCCCTGAATACCAGTGGAGGTTTGCCTAGGGTCCCATCACTGCCACCAGCCTGTCTAGTAGAGATCCATGGAGATTCTGAGAGCAGATCTGCTATGTCTGAAGCTCCCAGGGTTTCTACATTCTCACACTAACCCACCGCAATGGCCAATAGACTGAATGTTTGTGTCCCTCAAAATTCATAGGTTGAAATCCTAACCCTTGATGTGATGGGTTTAGGAGGTAGGACCTTGGGGAGGTAATTAGGTCCTGGGGGTAGAGACCTCATGAATGTGATTAATGCACTTATAAATGAGACGAGAAAAAGCCCCCACTCCCCTTCCTCCATATAAGGATACAATGAAAAGATAGCAGTCTGCAATCCAGCATCCAGCTCTCACCAGAACCCAGCCATGTTGGCACCCTGATCTCAGAATTCCAGCCTCCAGATCTGTGATAAATTGTTATTCTTTGTAAGCCTTTCAGTCTGTGGTATTTAGTTATAGCAGCCCAAACTAAGTCACCCAATCTTGGCATTTAGCGACTCTTTAAAAATTTCAGCTGAATTCTTATCACTCACTTACAGGGCATCTGGCATCAATTCCTCTCATGCTCTAGCACAAGTAAGTAAACAATCCCATCCCATCTCCTTGGAGGGGCCTGTCTTTCATTGGATTTCCTTGGAAGCTCTGCTACCACAGGTCTCTTTTGGATTCAGGAAATGCTATGATTTTGTATTTTTTCTGCATCTTTTTTCCCAGTTAGGTGAACATTCTTTCCAGCCTTACTAATCCTATCCAGAAGCAGAATCCCTTTCTTTAAGAGTATTCAGGACAAATATTGGAGAACAAAAATAGAGATTTATGTTTATTTACATATTAATTGTATTTAAATTAATAAATAGGTGTTTGGATAATCTTTTCACTTTTAATATAATATCAGCATGTGATTATATTTCTTACTACCGATAAGAAAGCAACATTCACATAGGAGGTTAGTAAGGGACAAGTTAAAAATGCTAGAAAAAAAAATAGTGATGACGATAGAAAGATTCATATTTTCAAACTCTGCGTCTATTACAAGTTCAATAACACAAAGTGCCAACACCTTATTTCCACCCACTTTTCACTATTACAAAAACAAAGCAGCCAATGGTACATGTTTGCATTAAGTAACAACTCTGGAGAATTTCCAGAAAATGATTTATCTGCAGAGGTGACAATGGCTCCAATTGTATGATGTCCCTTATTTCTTAGTTTTTTAAACATCTTTTAATAGTTTCATTCATTGGGATGCACCTTTTATCTCAATTAAGTTCCTTCCCATATATGACTCATTTCTGGAAATGTGTGTTTCTTTTTAATAGTGGTTGTGTTATTTAAATAGGCAGGAGTGACACAGAAATTCTCCTTTGGTCAGCGTTTTCCCTGTCTTGATTGAGAAGTGAGGGAAGGAAAGGGAGGGCCTGGGGTGGTTATAAAAGGGTATTCAAGCACTCTATTGTTGGAGTCTAAAATTTCGATGCACTGGAAACACCCCATGGATACTCACTCTCTGGAAATAGAGACAGGCAGTGCCCAGGCAACAGAGGGATTCATTGTAATTGCTGACTTCTTTTGAGTGCATTTAACCAAGTAGCAGAAGCACATTGCCTTCTTCTATGAATCCAGGAGCCTGCTAGCAGGCAGTGTTATATTACTCCTGAGTGGGAGTGAAATCATGTGGGAGCAGCAAGAACAGCTCCTGGAGAAAAATTACCATTTTATATTTATTACTTTGGCTAGTTTAAGTGTCATAGGAATAGACTCTCTAATGCATTAAAGAGCAATTCCCCAACAATTTGACTCTGTTGCTTTGTAAACTATTTTTAGGGACTGTCTCAGTCGGCTTTTAAAGGCACATGCCATCCCATTGTCAAAGGTTATTTTAATGGTTTGTCAAAATGATATAAGTAACACAACCTCCCTCTTCAGATTAAAGAAATATGGCACATTCTCTGGTGAAATTTGTATTCTCGAAAAAAAAAATACCGGGTTTTTCTTACTCGGTATTTTTCACTCCTAAGCTCTGGCACAGTTCTGTTTCATATTTCTGATATGATGCTTATCTTGTAGTTTAGCTTTGCTTAGTTGCATAATCAGATAATAGGATTTTCCTGAAGCCTCAACCTGGAAGATAGCACGTACTTCTCTTTGCAGAATTCTAGATACTGGGTAATTTTGCTCTGTAGTTGCACTGCTGGGTCAGCTCACTGGAAAGCAGCACAGCTGCCATTAAATATGAAATGCACTCAGAGTTCTTTCATCCTGACATACCTCGAGGTTTATTTAATGTGAAATGGGATATAGAATCTACATTTTGATATTTCCTCTGTTCCGCCGGACGAAATTGTAAGGTTGAGCCATTTGGGGAAATATTTACCAGAATGACACATTTCTAAGAAGATTAACTAATACCACAAGGCAATTTGAATCTTATATCAGCTGAGCGCTTCCGGTTGTTGAGGGGTTTTGTTTACTGATCAGCTGAGGACCTATTCCCCCAAGAAAATTTACCTTTTGCAATTATTATTTTTATCAATTAAATCCCTTTTCTCCAGTGAGGTAACTGTGTTAAGTACATCATAATGGAGAAATCAAGCAAAGCAGGAGGTTTTCTTGTAATTATCCTCTAACCCTTGGAAGATGTGTGGCCTTTTAAAAAATATATGCAAATAAATATATTCACTGGAGAACAGAATTAATATGATTCTGGAGGACTGTGTTAGAGATTAATTCTTATTTCTTCCTTAGAATAAATGGTCTGAATTTTTAATATTGTTCATTACTCTATAACTATTGCATATTATCGTATTTTCATTGCTGGGCCTTAAATATGCTAGATAAAGAAAACCAAGTATAAATTCAAGTAATAGGCAAGTAATAGTTGGCATATTGAATTTGCTGGCACGTGGCTCTTTATTTGGATATTGTTATAATGAGCAGAGTTTTTTCTGCCCATTAGGAAATTCAACATGTTTTAAATATCCTGCTGTAAACTTCTTGAAAGTTGGGGCCTTATTTACCGTATTTTAAGTGCTTAACATTATAACTAGCATCTACTTAATGTTCAATAAATGTTTACTAAATAAATGAATTAATGTATGAATGGCAAATGGTTGAGGCAAAAATCTTTGATTTCTATGAGTGCCCTATGAAGTCTTAAAGTGAAGACATTTTCTTTAATTATTAATATCATTGGGAACATTAATCTGGAAGGTAAGCATACTTGCTAAGGACAGGTTTTATTACCTTCTCTTCCTGAATGGATATTTACTTGATAATGTACTTTATTTTGCAGAAACTGTACATATTAAAATATATGTTATATTAGATAAGATTCTCTTCTCCAAACATCAACTTCTTAAATTTAAAACCAAAGATATTATTACCAGGTGAAATGTCTCAAATGAGGTGCATGGACCTCCCTATCCCTCGTATATGACAAGATGAAGAGAGTCTTTGAACACAGGGTACCTGCTGTGTATCTTCTTGCATTATCTATTTTCCTGTAAAAGTTGGAAAAATCCACATTATCCTTCACATTAAAGATTAAAACAGCAGTATAATATAGTAAAATGCACATTCTAAAAGTTGTTTGTTTGAAAGACATGACTTCAAACAAACACAAAAATCAGGGTAGGCCCATTTTGACCATAAGGCTAAAGGCATCTAGGACGTGCTTGTTCTTTTTCCTTCTAATCAGTTACTTCTCTAGATTTGTGAAAAAACACTGATAGGACACAAAAACTGGGTCTCTGAAGACTTGGATTCAAATGTGAGGTTTTCTTCTTGTCAAGTGTGAATATGAGTGGTCATCCTAACCTATCTGAGGTACGGTTGACTCACATATAACACTTGAACAAGAATACCTTATCCACAGTTTTCTTGTAAGTATTAAAATAAACAACTGTGAAATTATTTGCCAGGTGAATGGCACATATTAGGAGTCAAAATAGTTGAACATCCAATTGAATGTCAAGTCAACTTTTAGGCTACTTTCCTCTTAGGGTTCTGCCACTCACATTAGAAAGTAGCATTAATCCTGCACGCTGGTTGACAAGAAAGCAATAATGAAGAGACCCTCTCACTGTGCCTTGTCCATGGTAAACAAAGCAATGCCCCGATGTTTTCCTGATGCACACTGTTTAAATAAATATACTAATACATTGGTAAATGTAGGCTGTCTCAACAGCACTGTATTGTGGAGTCTCTGAACTGTTGAACTGATGAAGTCTTGGCTAACTGAGAATAGTTGATGGATACCTATGTTGCTTTAGTATTCTGGAATGTTCAAAAACATGTGCAAGTCCACGGTAAATCAGCCATTTCCAATGTATTCGGTGGGTTTTTAAATTTTAGTGGCAGAGTAATAAGAGAAATTTAATTTGAATGTTTTTCGACATTCAATTGGAAATCTAATCAGCCATTCCTATGCTGATAGCAATGTCACTTGTTGGGCAACTTTGACATTCTTCTTGGTCATTTTTAAGCTCTCTATTCTAAATATGTAAAAGCCCCTTAGATCACTGGCTTATCACATTCCTTAACCCAATTGCCACTAATTCAGGTATGTTTCCTTCATTATATCTACTTTCTTTACTTTTTGTTCTGGTTTTACTCTTCTACTCCCTTACCTTGTGTACAATGTAGTTTAACAAGTGTGAAGTGTCCTGCTTCAGTGAGGTGTGGCCCTGGGAACACTGTCAAGAATAGTTAGGGTGGGTGCAGAGACACCAAGCCTTCTCATATTCCTTTTCCCATCTTTCCTACTTCTAGGAAATTCTCTCCTAAATTTTTAACTACCTCTTACCTAATTCTTCCTAATTTATTTCTCTCTCCCTCTCTTCCCCCCACCTCATTTCCACTTCTAACTCACTTTCACAGCATATTTTTAATCTTCTTTTACACTGTTTTATTTTTCCCTTACTGATATGCTTTAAATTCATTAACTGGTATGTAATCTGTGTACCCATCTTCTTAAATCACACACACACACACACACACACACACATAACCCTCACAAGTATGACAGGTACAGAGAGTTATGTTTTAAAAGTACACAGAAAGGTTTAAATTCATAAGGAAGCCTTTCTGAAACTTAGTTTTGAACCTTAAATGAAAGCTTTGCTACTACGCACATGAAGAGTGGGCCAAAAAATACTATTTTTTAAGGGGAAATGAATTTGACTTATTGAATGTTTTGGTGCAATCTTCCTGACAGAATTAGATATAGCTTTGCTAGCAGGATCTTCCTTTCATTTTGTGTTACAATGTTAGTATTACATAGGTTAAGTGCTTTAAAAAAGAGAGAGAAATGGACAGAAAATATAAATATTATTTTGTTTAAATATGAGTCTCAGGTATATGAGTGTGGAAATGTTTATGTGTGGGTTTGTGGTCTTTGTAATGGCAGCTGCCTTTTAGCAATTAAGAGTAATATGGCATTCTTAGCCAAGCCTTTATAAATACTTTAGTCATTGAGCCTTCACTCAGGCTGTAAAAAAACCAAGGAGACACAAAGAAAACAGCTTCCCTGGTCCCTATTTCATAGGTTGCCGTGTTCTCCTCTTTTTTCCAACCTCCTGGACAATCTTGTCTCCAACAGCACCCCTTAGGGTTCATTACCCCCTCTCCTGAGCCAGGTGCCCAGGCGCCCCTGATGCAATGGCTCTGCTTAGAGTCTACACAGATGTAACACCCAGTAAGGCTGGACCACGATGTGGAGGTTTCAACCAGTCAGAAGTCTCTCTCTTCTCAGTTTCCATTTCTCCTTTCCTTGCCATCATCTTCCTCCTTTTCTGTTACTCAACCGTACCATTTACGTGGAGTTCACAGTCATGAAAATTATTACATAGACTATGCAGAGAGAGAGAGAACTAGAAAACACATTTAGTTGTAGTCAGGCCACCACGTTACACAATCATGAATCAAGTCCTTCACAAGTCACAACAGTTTCTTTTCCTCTTGTTCATAAGAAACTGCCCATTAAAACTTCGATTATAATTTAATGTGAGACGGAGGTAAGAGATGGGGGACAGACAGTTGAAATCTACGTCTTTCTCTAAAGACATGATTTTCATCTAAGTAAATGAACTCTTTCCTTTTTGAGTGTTCTCAGAGCGCTTTTTATCTTGACTAAGATGCCTTGAAGTTCCCCTCAGCTTGACTATAGGCTCCCTTGCCTCCCTTTTCTTCAAGCATTTACTTTAGAAAACTTGCAGTCGTAAGTTACTTCTCTGCCACTTGGAGATGTAAAACTTCTCCTGGCATTCAATCTCCCCTAAGGTCCTCCAGTGTTTAATTTTCCACTAGTTTACCCCAGATTAGGAAACCTCCTGCTTTTTATTTCAGCAGACTTGAGTTTAATCTCACTCCTTATTGCAGCAGTGTTGAATAAGTTCTTCCTTGTGTATGTAAAAATTTTATAAGGCAGTCTTAGTGATGAAGGTAATTATTGGCCTGTGGGTCTGTCTGCTCAAATACAGTCTAAGCCCTGATGCCTGAGAGTGGTGGGTGGATGGATCTTCTAAAACTAAGTCAAGGAGAAAAATGCAGCAAGCATCTCAAAGAGATAAAAAAAAAAATACAAACATGCATGTACTACATTCTAGGCCTGGAATTTCTCCCCTTCGTCTATGTACCAGTAAACTCAGGGCCTTATAGATGTATCTGTTGAAGATCAAGTACAGTGACAGAACCCGAACTTCTGCACTGACCAGACATCAGAAATGAAATACTGAAAAAAGTGTCAAAGTCACAAATGGTCTTTTGCTAAATGGTATCTTTAGTTCCAAACATGACTGAGTCTTTATTATTTCCCAAATGAGAAAATGTTACTTGTCTCCTCTGACTAGTTTTATAACACTAATCTGGAATCAGAGACTACTAGGACTGAAGGCAACCTGAAACGTGTGGATCCAAAGTCCTAGTTTCATGAGGGAGAAACTGGAGCCCTGAGGGTCTGTGTCCTTCCTCAAGGTCACAGACTCAGACCTCATGCCCTTTATTTAGAGCCCTTTCACCAAACTGTACTAATCCATGTGTAGCCCAGGGAAGAGAATCATGGAACTAATTTTAAATATTATTAGTCCTGACTGTATGGTTGAATGTTAGCAAAGTTTTGTTAAGCCATCATTGCCCAGTTCAAGTGCATTAAATTTCTTCAAGTTTATCTGAATTCAAGACAGAGTCAAGAAATACATTTTATTGTATTCAAAAGTCTAGAAAACTTTTTTCCCACTAGGTATATAGCAATTCTGTTTTTAACTTTATGTTGTTTTATAAAGTTTTAAGTATCAAAATAAAATGATAACAAATGGGAAATATAACACCAACACAGCTGATCAAAATCTCTTTAGGCTTGATGCGGACACTATGAAACTTGTGAATTTTGCTCCTGCAAGTGTTTTTGCAAAGAAAGCCAATGACTTTTCATAGCCCACCCAGCAATTATCTCTGGTGCCTGAGCCCTTTTGGAAATGCAGTCATCACTGAAGTGCAGAGGCACCAGCACCATAAAGACATTGCCACAATTTTTAATTGACTCCCAGGATTTTTCTTTCAGAGACTGCGTTGTTTCAGGAATAGCAGTTACGGCTATTTTGACCCCTTCATTTGTGGCTGTGTTTCTGTATCTAGTGGATTTAGGAGAGGGAACAATTAAGTTTGGAAAAGGGCAACGATGGGTTCTTGCTTGACAGTTCTGACCCAGCCCTGGTCTGGGTCACCCTGGTCCTAGAAACAAAGGAAAGGGAGTGGAAAAATGATTTCCATGCTGCTCTTTCCATCACAATTCAGGACATTTATCTCTGACCCATGGCTGCTTCTTTCTTAGTTCAAAATACCATCTTAGAGGCACAGCTATGAAAACTTTCTTCTCTATAGCTAAAGAGTTTTGGTGAAAAAAATCTGAAAACTCTTCAGAAAGAGTGACAGCGCACTGTCCTTTTCCTGTTGAACATTGAGATAAAACCCTGCAAGAGACTTTCAGTCAGACTTTTCGATGTTTTTCCTTGTTTCCACTGGAATTTTCCTTCTTTCTTTCTTTCTTTCTTTCTCTTTCTTTCTTTCTTTCTTTCTTTCTTTCTTCTTTCTTTCTTTCTTCTTTCTTTCTCTCTGCTTTTTTTTTAAATTGAAGTCTAGTTGATTTACAATCTTGTGTTAATTTCTGCTGTACGGCAACAAAGTGACTCAGTTATACACATATATACATTCTTTTTTTTCTAATCTTTTCCACTATGGTTTATCACAGGGTATTGAATATTGTTCCCTGTGCTGTACATTAGGACCTTGCTGTTTATCCATTCTAAATGTAATAGTTTGCATCTGTCAACCTCAAACTCCCAGTCCATCCCTCCCCACACCCTCCCCCTTACACAAGTCTGTTCTCTATGTCTGTGAGTCTGCTTCTGTTTTGTAGATAGGTTCATTTATGCCATATTTTAGATTCCACATATAAGTGGTATCATATGATACTTGTCTTTCTCTTTCTGACTTACTTCACTTAGGATGATAATCTCTAGTCACATCCATCTTGCTGCAGGTGGCATTATTTTGATCATTTTTTAAGGCTGAGTAGCATTCCATTGTATATATGCACCACATCTTCTTTATCCATTCATCTGTCAATGGACATTTAGTTTGTTTCCATGTTTTAGCTATTGTAAACAGTGTTGCTATGAACATAGGGATGCATGTATCTTTTCGAATTATAGTTTTTTCTGGGTATATTCCCAGGAGTGGGATTGCTGGATCATATGGTAATTCTATTTTTAGTTTTCTGAGGAACCTCCATACTGTTTTCCATAATGGCTGCACCAACTTACATACCCACCAACAGTGCAAAAGGGTTTCCTATTCTCCACACCCTCTCTAGCATTTGTTATTTGTAGACTTTTTAATGATGGCCTTTCTGACCACTGTGAGGTGGTACCTCATGGTAGTTTTGATTTGCATTTCTCTAATAATTAGTGATGTTGAGCATCTTTTCATGTGCCTACTGGCCACCTGTATGTCTTCTTTGGAGAAATGTCTATTAAGGTCTTCTGCCCGATTTTTGATTGGGTTGTTTGTTTTTTTTGTTGTTGAGTTTCCTTCCTTCCTTCCTTTCTTCCTTCCTTTCTCTCTTTCTCTTTCATTTTCTTCTTTTTTACCTAATGCCCTCCATGCAGTACTCATATATAATACACAACTAAAAGATGCTTTCTTCTTTGGTTACCTTTATATCTTCACATTTTTAATGTCATCATAATGTTTCTAAGTCACCCATTTGAAGTGTGCAATTCAGTGTGGTTTTTTTTGTAATTTCACAGATTTGTGCACCCATCTCCTCCACAAACTTTAGAATATCTTCATCACCCCAAATGAAACCCCATACCTATTAGCAGTCATTCTTCATTTCCCTCCAACCCACCCAACCCTACAAAACCACTAATCGACTTTCTGTCTCTAGAGATGGCTTATTCTGGATGTTCCATATTAACAGAATCATACAATATGTGGTAGTTTATGACTGGCTTATTTCTCCTAACATGTTTTCAAGGTTCATGTATGTTGTAGCATGTACCAGTGATCCATTCCTTCTTATTGACCCACATTCAATTGAGGAGATAGACCATATTTTATCTATTTATGAACTGATGGACAAAAAAATTGTATGTGTTCCAATTTTCCACATCCTGGCCAGCACCTCTTATTGTCTTTTTGATTATAGTTATCCTAATGGTTGTGAAGTCGTATCTCATTGTGGTTTGGATTTACATTTCCCTAAGAACTCAAAGGTGTTGAGCATCTTTTCATGTGCTTATTTCCCATTTGTATATCATTGAGGCATTCTTTTAATCAAATACTTTTGTAATTCTATCAGAAGGTAGATTTATTTTGCTCTTTACAATTATTTCTTTCTTAAATTTGTCATTCCAGTTAACACACAACATCTCTGAGTCCTTTTAAAACATTACACCCTTTATTATAAGGGTGTAATTACAAGGGTATAAGATGTATTCTTCATTAATAGCTAAGATTCCACCTTCAAGTCTTTTTCATATTGAGCTGTCTACAATTTTTACTTATTTCATGCCTTGCAATTCTATATGCACGAAGGCTTTGGTTAGAATTTATTAATTATTTGTATTGCAAATAAATGAGTCATTCCAGACTTTGCGTATTCCAGTCACTTGTATGAATCACAGAACTCTGTGGCTCCGAGCAATCAGGTTTGTGATCAGAGCTGTGTCCTAGAATCCTCATCTGGAAAAATCTACTGGAAGAAGGTAAACTCATGTTTCAATTTATCCCACAAATATTCATTATTGTCAAGGTTTGAAACTCAATATTTTAAAATCATTGAACTTAATCTCTGTTTTCAGATTAGTAACTGAATGCTCAGAGTAATTCAACTTGCAGAAAGACTGCTTTACAAACACTATGAGGAACAAGCACTTGTGGAACCTGTACCAGTGCTTCACTGTAAGGTGGGCAGATTTATTATTCCCACTTGGCAGATTAGATAAACAAAGGGAGAAAGGTTATCTAACTGGTCAAGGGCTGTACAATCATTAGGGGCTTAGGTAGGATGTGGATCCAGGGAACCACTACAATATAGTGTCTCTTCTATATTTCACAGTTTCTTTGGGCTTGAAAAAAAATCAAATTAGAAATTAATCAAGACAGAGTCTTGGAATATAATCTTCAAGGCTCAGATCAAATGTTGCTTCCCTTATAAAACCTTCCTTTCTTTTAGTAAGAATATAACACTTCTTTCTCTTTGCCTATAAAGTGTTTTATTTGTCTCTCTTTTATACCACTCTTGACTGTCAAATCATAGAACCATATTTCCTCGAGGTTGGAAACTGTCTTACTGACTTTGTTGTTTAACCTCTGATGGCCTGCCCCTTGAACACAGCAGGTGTCCAATACAGGTTTGCTTAACTAAAACTGCGGACATGCAAATATTTGTTCACTAAATACAAATTCTGATATATTGCAATTGGAGAAACATTACAATGCAGCCATCTTAAGAATGATTTCTGTATTTAAATAGTTCCTTTATGTTCTTATTTACCCTGGTTCTCTGTTCTGATGTGAAAAGTTTACAAGTGCTTAAAAGCACAGATATTTCAGTTCCATTCAAACTGAATTCAATCCTAACCTTGATGCTAAGTAATTATGAGACTTTGGGCAATTTTTAGTGTCTTCAAATCTCATCTCTAAAATGTGAGTACGAATACTCATCTCACAGTGTTGAAGCATCGGGGAATGGTTGAATATCATATAACAACTTTTCTATCACAGTTTCTGTCACTGAGCAGACACTATAAGTAAGGGTCATTATCATTATTTCTCTATTTTATAAGATAATAAGAGAAAAAGTGTTTAATTGTTTTAAATTATATATATATAATTATATATTTATATATATATTTATATATTTTATTATATATATAATTATATATATTAAATTATATATTTATATAATATAAATAGAATTTCTAGGCCCTGTAGCTCTCAATTCCCAGCTGTCATACCCACAAAAGGAAAAAAAAGCAACTCAAAAAGCATTACCCATTGCCTTTTCTAACGGAAACAAGCAGCTTTTAATTCTGGACATAATAATTCTGCTTTGGAATTCTCAGAATCCAAGGGCTGTATCGAATGACTCCATCTCTCCAGGGAAATAGAGATAAGATTGGGAAAGATCAGCTATAATTTAATGTTACAACCAGGAGAAAATGAGAATGAAAGGGGTTGAATATGTCACAGTGGTAAAATGTAGTAAAATTACAGAATGCAGCCAAATGCCAGGAAATACATAAATTATATGCTAGAGATTAATGATAACCTCACTCATATTAACTTTTTTACCCTGCGCTGATATTTCAGCTTTGGTAGCATGTTTTGCCATAAAATTTTGTATGGATTCGAGTATACATTTTCTCTCTTTTATATTCTATTAATTCATACCAAAAATGAAAGTCCTTTAATATGGAAACATCTGGAGATGTGTCTGTTTCGCCGCCACTCATGCCAGGAGACATGTATTAGTCCAAGAAGGGAAAATGCAGGGTGAAAGAAATTGACCATACACTGTTGTAACTCCTGCCCACTTTCGATAACTTTAATACGTCTACACAGCACTTTAAATGATTTGAAACTATGCTTGAATTGTATATACTCTTCTGTTTTCCTCTCTCAAGGAAGAGGAAAATCTAATGATATGTTGGGTAGAATTTGGAGGTTATGAGATAAACACAACAGCTTTTCTTTCCTCCTCTTAAACTAAAAAGTAGTTTGTGTAGTATCAGTACTGAAAAGGACATGGGGGATTATCAAATTCTAACAGTTTGTCTTTCAGATGAGTAAACAATAGTCCAGAAAAGCTAAGTCATAACACAAGTTAACACAAGGTTACAGAAGAACCAGGAGTGGAGGTGCCTCCTCAGTTCTGATCCAGGCTCTTCCATCACTTACCCTAGTCTTGCACTGTGTTTGGTGAGAGCAGGACCGGAGAAGTGGACACAGCATGCCTGGGAGCTCCTGTAGAAGACCCATTGGAACAAGTTAGGTTTAAATGCGAAGAATTTATGGGCACAAAATCCTTTGTGGGCACATTCTAAAATGTGAAGTAATAGACTACTTGTTTTAGTATACACACATAGACACACACACACACACACACGACACTCATACTCACATTATGTTTGCAGCCACTTCTTCATTTGCATTCATATTTATGATTTTACTGTCACTTCCTTATTTGATATTTGAAACTCCAACAATTAAAAGAGAATATTTTATCCCCTAAAAAAAGGAAACCTTACGTCTTAGGTTAATGATGTGGCACAAATACAGTATAATAAATACTATTGAATCTGCAAGAGGCCAGTTGGCCAGATTTCATATGAATAATTCTATTGAAGTTTCACTAATAAAACCTTTGCACTACTTATCAAGCACTAACATCTACACTAGACTACCCCCATGTCCTGCCTATAAATTGGGGTACCTTTGTCACAACGTTACAAGACTTTATTTGAAATATCTAATAGTAACAACCTTTAGAAGAATAACCTATCTCTAGAAGAGCTATGTTAAGAAAGGAAGTAAAACACAATGGAGAATGGGGTACAGTTTGGGGTTGGTTTTATTTCCAATCCTCCCCAAGTCCTCTCTGCACTGGTCTGTGGCCCTAGACATCAAATAACTATTAATTCAAGAACGTGAAAACTCATACATCAGCAACAAACTACAAGTATTTCAGTTTAATGGATATTATTTCAGTGAGTCTCCCTCCCACATCGAATGCCTTCTCTCCCTTACATCATATGGTTATCATTTATCATAACTAATCTTCTTACATTAAACCCCTACTGATTAGCCTACTGTTTCTATCTCCTCCTGAGACCTGGACTGCCACAGCGAGCATAAACGAAAGATGAAGTAACCTGTCAAGAGTAGAGAGGAGATCCTTGTCAGAAGCATCCCTACTACCTGGGGGAAAGGGTGCAGACCATTTAGAGGAGAGAACAGGAAGGGAGGAGATCTTCAGGATGTCAGGTGCTAAGTGGATTATACCCGAAGAGTCATAACCGTGGTCACTTACTTCACTGTCAAGCCCCCCACATATGTCTTGATGGCTTACAGTTTACCACTGTGCAAAGCTCTTAGCTTTCAAGTTAATTCTCAAGATATTTCTGTAGGGTAGTACTACTTTATCCCATTTTATGGATGGGGAAACTGAGAAGTTGCTAACATGCCAAGGCCATGCTGCTTGTGAGAAATGAAGTATATATCATTTGTTTGGGGGAGAAATAGATATCACGCATGTGACTTTTCTAGCTTGATACTTCCAATCGTGAGTTCAACCTTAGACAACTTCCATCTTCCTCTCTTATCAGAATTTAACTCAGGTTGTACCAAGAAACAACAGGAATACCAGTACAACCCTCACTGTTCAGTCCTGTGTTCATTCCTGTTGAGAGAATAAATATAAATAAGACCAAGGCCCTACCCTCAAATTGTTTACGGTCTGGTTGAGAAGGCCTGTAGAAACAGTTGTTGGGCCATTCTTTATAGAAAACATGCCAATTAAAATTTCTGTGGCCTATTACCAGTTTATTCTCAGTCTAGTCAAATTATGTCTAAGAGATTTACTTATCCAAGGAAGTTGTGTGGCCGTTCTTTACCTTGAACTGTGGTCTGAATGTTTGTGTCTCCTCCAAAATTCAAATGTTGAAACTTTAATCCCAGTGTGATGGTATTAGGAGGTGGAGCCTTTAGGAGGTACTTAAATCATGAGGGTGTGGCTCTCATGAGCCAGATTAGTGCCTTAAAAAAAGAACCCAAGGAGCTCCCAGCCCCTTCCACCATGTGAAATACAATGAGAATCCTGTGATCCAAAAGAAGGCCCTCGGTGAAGACAGCCTGAAGGGAGCTAGTGTGCCTCAGCTAGACGGGACATAGTCTGGGAAAAAGTCTGGAGCTTCCGGACAGGCAAGAGACTTTTGTTTCGGGGTGCATGAGGAGAGGGCATTCCTGCTCTGTGTGCCCACAGAAGGCAGAGTGCCGCCTAAGTGAGCTCCAGAGAACAGGTGCGAGATGTGGCTATCAGCTCCGACCTCAGAGATGGGCATGAACCACTAAGGCTGCCGCCACTGCCACCGAGAATCCTGTGTGCAAGTGCAGGTCACTACCCACACCCCCCTGCAGGACCCTGTGCAGCCCGCCACTACCAGGGTCCCGAGATCCAGGGACAACTTCCCTGGGAGAATACACAGCTCACCTCAGGCTGGTGCAATGTCACGTTGGTCTCTGCCACTTCAGGCTTGCCTCACGTTCCAGTTATGACTACCATACCCTTCCCTCCCCCCGTGCCTGAGTGAGCAAGAGAGCCCTAATCGGCCGCTACTTTGACCCCTTACTGTCTGGGCAGGGAACAGATGCCTGAGGGCAACCTATACACAGAGGTGGGGTCAAAAACAAAGCTGAACCCCAGGAGTTGTGTGAACAAAGAAAAGAAAAGGAAATCTCTCTGCACAGCTTCAGGAGAAGCAAATTAAATCCCCATAATCAACTTGATAAATGCTGCATCTGAAGAATACCTGAGTAGACAACAAATGTCCCCAAAATTGAGGCAGTGGACTTTGGGAGCAACTGTAGACTTGGGGTTTGCTTTCTGTGTTTAATTTGTTTCTGGTTTTATGTTTATCTTAGTATAGCATTTAGGGCTTATTATAATTGGAGGATTTGTTTATTGGTTTGGTTACTCTCTTCTTTTTTCTTTATATATATATATATATTTTTTTCCTTTCTCTTACTGTGAGTGTGTATGTGTATGCTTCTTTGTGTGATTTGTCTGTATAGGTTTGCTTTACCATTTGTCCTAGGGTTCTGTCTGATTGTTTTTGTTTTTGTTTTTGTTTCTCCCTTCCTTTTCTTCTGAGCTGTGTGGCTGGCAGGGTCTTGGTGCTCCAGCCAGGTGCCAGGCCTGAGACTCCTATGTGGGAGGACCAAGTCCAGGACATTGGACCACCAGAAACCTCCCAGCCCCACATAATATCATTCGGTGAGAGCTCTCCCAGAGATCTTCATCTCAACACCAAGACCCAGCTCCACCCAACTGCCAGCAAGCTCCAGTGCTGGATGCTGCATGCCAAACAGCCAGCAAAACAGGAAAACAGCTCAGCCCATTAGCAGAAAGGCTGCCTAAAATCATATTAACATCACAGACACTCCAAAACACACCACCAGATGTGACCCTGCCCACCAGAAGGACAAGATACAGCCCCACCCACCAGAACACAGGCACCAGTCCCCTCCACCAAGAAGCCTACACAACCCAGTGAACCAACTTCACCCACTGGGGGCAGACACCAAAAATAATGGGAAATGCCAACTTGCAGCCTGCGAAAAGGAGACCTCAAACACAGCAAGTTAAACAAAACGAGAAAACAGAGAAATCTGCAGCAGATGAAGTAGCAAGGTAAAAAACCACCAGACCAAAACAAATGAAGAGGAAATAAGCAGTATACCTGAAAAAGAATTCAGAGTAATGATAGTAAAGATGATCCAAAATCTCGAAAATAGAATGGAGAAAATACAAGAAACTTTAAAAAAGACCTAGAAGAACTAAAGAGCAAACAAACAATGATGAACAACACAATAAATGAAATTAAAAATACTCTAGAAGGAATCAATAGCAGAATAACTGAGGCAGAAGAACAGATAAGTGACCTGAAAGATGAAAGAGTGGAAATAACTGCCACAGAGCAGAATAAAGAAAAAAGAATGAAAAGAACTGAGACTTCTGGGACAACATTAAATGCACCAACATTTGAATTATAGGGGTCCCAGAATAAGAAGAGAAAAAAAAGGGTCTGGGAAAATATTGGAAGAAATTATAGTTGAAAACTTCCTTAACATGGGAAAGGAAATAGTCAATCAAGGCCAGGAAATGCAGAGATTCGCATACAGGATAAATCCAAGGAGAAACATACCAAGATACATATTAATCAAACTATCAAAAATTAAATTCAAAGAAAAAATATTAAAAGGAGCAAGGGGAAAGCAACAAATAACATAAAAGGAAAAACCCATAATGTTAACACCTGACCTTTCAGCAGAAACTCTGTAAGCCAGCAGAGAGTGGCAGGACATATTTAAAGTGATGAAAAGGAAAAAGCTACAACCAACATTACTCTACACAGCAAGGATCTCATTCAGATTCGACAGAGAAATTTAAAACTCTACAGATAGGCAAAAGTTAAGAGAATTCAGCACCACCAAACCAGCTTTACAACAAATGCTAAAGGAACTTCTCTAGGCAGGAGACACAAGAGAAGGAAAAAACCTACAATAACAAACACAAAACAACTAAGAAAATGGTAATAGGAACATACATATCGATAATTACCTTAAGTGTAAATGGATTAAATGCTCCAACCAAAAGGCACAGACTGGCTGAATGGATACAAAAACAAGACGCAAATATATGCTGTTTACAAGAGACCCACTTCAGACCTAGGGACTCATACAGACTGAAAGAGAGGGGATGGAAAAATATATTCCATGCAAATGGAAATCAAAAGAAAACTAGAATAGCAATACTCAGGCAAACTAGATAGCAATACTCAGGCAAAATAGACTTTAAAATAAAGGCTATTATGAGAGACAAAGAGAGACAAGGAAGGACACTACATAATGATCAAGGGATCAATCCAAAAAGAAGATAGAACAATTGTAAATATTTATGCACCCAACATAGGAGCACCTCAATACATAAGACAAATGCTAACAGCTATAAAATGGGAAATTGACAGTAACACAATCATAGTAGGGGACTTTAACACCCCACTTTCACCAATGGACAGATCATCCAAAATGAAAATAAATAAGGAAACACAAGCTTTAAATGACAGATTAGACCAGATAGACTTAAGTGATATTTATAGGACATTACATCCAAAAACAACAGAATACACTTTCTTCTCTAGCGCTCATGGAATATTCTCCAGGATAGATCATATCTTGGGTCACAAATTAAGCCTTGGTAAATTTAAGAAAATTGAAATCATATCAAGTATCTTTTCTGACCACAATGCTATGAGACTAGATATCAACTACAGGAAAAAAAAAACTGTAAAAATTACAAACAAACAAACAAACCACCCCCCCACACACAAATTACAAACACATGGTGGCTAAAAAATATGCTACTAAATAACCAGGAGATCACTGAAGAAATCAAAGAGGAAATAAAAAAGTACCTAAAAACAAATGACAATGAAAACACAATGACCCAAAACCTATGGGGTTCAGCAAAAGCAGTTCTAAGAGGGGTGTTTATAGCAATACAATCCTACCTCAAGAAACATCTCAAATAAACAACCTAACCTTACACCTAAAGCAATTAGAGAAAGAGCAAAAAACCTCAAAAGTTAGCAGAAGGAAAGAAATCATAAAGATCAGATCAGAAATAAGTGAAAAAGAAATGAGGGGAACAATAGCAAAGATTAATACAACTAAAAGCTGGTTTTTTGAGAAGATAAGCAAAGTTGATAAACCATTAGCCAGACTCATCAAGAAAAAAAGGGAGAAGATTCAAATCAACAGAATTAGAAAAGAAAAGGAAGTAACAACTGACACTGCAGAAATGAAAAGACTCATGAGGGACTACTACAAGCAACTATATGCCAATAAATGGACAACCTGGAAGAAGTGGACAAATCCTTAGAAAAATACAACCTTCCAAGATTGAACCAGGAAGAAATAGAAAATATGAGCAGACCAATCACAAGCACTAAAATTGAAACTGTGTTTAAAAATCTTCCAACAAACAAAAGCCCAGGACCAGATGGCTTCACAGGCGAATTCTATCAAACATTTAGAGAAGAGCTAACACCTATCCTTCTCAAACTCTTCAAAAATATAGCAGACAGAAGAACACTCCCAAACTCATTTTACGAGGCCACCATCACCCTGATACCAAAACCAGACAAATATGTCACAAAAAAAGAAAATTACAGGTCAGTATCACTGATGAACATAGATGCAAAAATCCTCAACAAAATACTAGCAAACAGAATCCAACAGCACATTAAAAGGAGCATACTCCATGATCAAGTGGGGTTTATCCCAGGAATGCAAGGATTCTTCAATATATGCAAATCAATCAATGTGATACACCATATTAACAAACTGAAGGACAAAAATCATATGATAATTTCAATAGATGCAGAAGAAGCTCTTGACAAAATTCAACACCCATTTATGATAAATAAAAAAAAACCTCTGGAAAGTGGGCATAGATGGAACCAATCTCAACATAATAAAGGCTATATATGAAAAACCCACAGCCAAAATCATTCTCAATGGTGAAAAACTGAAACCATTTCCTCTAAGATAAGGAAGAAGACAAGGTTGCCCATTCTCACTGCTATTATTCAACAGAGTTTTGGAAGTTTTAGCCACAGCAGTCAGAGAAGAAATCGAAATAAAAGGACTCCAGATCGTTAAAGAAGAAGTAAAACTGTCACTGTTTGCAGATGACATGATATTATACATAGAGAATCCTAAAGACACTACCAGAAAACTACTAGAGCTAATCAATGAATTTGGTAAAGTAGCAGGATACAAAATGAATGCACAGAAATCTCTTGCATTCCTATACACTAATGTTGAAAAGTCTGAAAGAGAAATTAAGGAAACACTTCCATTTACCATTGCAACAAAAAGAATAAAATACCTAGGAATAAATCTACCTAAGGAGACAAAAGACCTGTATGCAGAAAACTATAAAATACTGATAAAAGACATTAAAGATGATACAAACAGATGGAGAAATATACCATGTTGTTGGATTGGAAGGATCAATATTGTAAAAGTGACTATACTACCCAAAGCAATATACAGATTCAGTGCAATCCCTTTCAAGCTCCCAATGACATTTTTCACAGAAGTAGAACAAAAAATTTTACAATTTGTATGGAAACACAACAGACCCCGAATATATCAAAGCAATCTTGAGAAAGAAAAACAGAGCTGTAGGAATAAGGCTCTTTAACTTCAGACTACACTACAAAGCTACAGTAATCAAGACAGTATGGTATTGGCACAGAAATAGAAATATAGATCAATGAAACAGGGTAGAAATCCCAGAAATAAACTCACACACATGTGGTCACCTTACCTTTGACAAAAGGAGGCAAGAATATACAATGGAGAAAAGACAGCCTCTTCAATAAGTGGCGCTGGGAAAACTGGACAGCTACATGTAAAAGAATGAAATTAGAACACTTCCTAACACCATACACAAAAATAAACTCAAAATGGATTAAAGACCTAAATGTAAGGCCAGATACTATAAAACTCTTAGAGGAATACATACTAAGAACACTCTATGACATCATTCGCAGCAGGATCATTTTTGACCTTCCTCCTAGAGAAATGGAAATAAAAACAAACACAAAAAAGGGACCTAATGAAACTTAAAAGCTTTTGCACAGCAAAGGAAACTATAAACAAGATGAAAAGACAACCCTCAGAATGGGAGAAAATATTTGCAAACGAAGCAACTGACAAAAGATTAATCTCCAAAATATATAAGCAGCTCATGCAGCTGAATATCAAAAAAACAAACAGCCCAATCCAAAAATGGGTGGAAGACCTAAACAGACATTTCTCCAAAGAAGATATACAGATTGCCAACACTAATCATTAGAGAAATGAAAATCAAAACTGCAATGAGGTATCACCTCACACTGATCAGAATGGCCGTCATTAAAAATCTACAAACAATAAATGCTGGAGAGGGTGTGGAGAAATGGGAACACTCTTGCACTGCTGGTGGGAATATAAATGGATACAGCCACTATGGAGAACATTTTAGAGGTTCCTTAAGAAACTAAAAATAGAACTACCATATGACTCAGCAATCCCACTACTGGGCATATACCCTGAGAAAACCATAATTCAAAAAGAGTCATGTACCAAAATGTTCATTGCAAATCTATTTATAATAGCCAGGAGATGGAAACAACCTAAGTGTCCATCATCGGATGAATGGATAAAGAAGATGTGGCACATATGTTCAATGGAATATTACTCAGCCATAAAAAGAAATGAAATTGAGCTATTTGTAATGAGGCGGATGGACATAGAGTCTGTCATATAGAGTGAAGTAAGTCAGAAAGAGAAAAACAAATACCATATGCTAACACATATATATGGAATCTAAAAATAAAAAAGGTTCTGAAGAACCTAGTGGCCAGGCAGGAATAAATATGCAGATGTAGAGAATGGACTTGCAGACACAGGGAGGGGAAAAGTTAAGCTGGGACGAAGTGAAAGAGTAGCATGGACATATATACACTACCAAATGTAAAACAGAGAGCTAGTGGGACGCAGCTGCATAGCACAGGGAGATCAGCTCGGTGCTTTGTGACCACCTAGAGGGTGGGATAGGGAGAGTGGGACAGAGACGCACGAGGGAGGGGATACGGGGATATATATATACATATAACTGATTCATTTTGTTTTACAGAAGAAACTAACACAACATTGTAAAGCAATTAGACTCTAATAAAGATGTTAAAAAAAAAAAAGAAAGCTCTCACCTCACCATGCTGGCACCCTGATCTTGGTCTTCCAGCCTCCTTAAGTGTGAGAAATAAATTTCTGTTTTTTATAAGCAACCCAGTCCATAGCATTCTGTTAGAGCAGCCCGAATGGATTAAGACACCTTGTATTTTCCTGGGCAGTGAAAATATTCAAACATACCCACAGATCCTTAAGTGGTGCCTTTTGTGATCTTTCTGGATAATGTTCTCCAAGTCATTTATACTTATCTCTGTAATAACACAATTCCAATGCAATTCCATTTCTCAGACTCTGAATGTTTAAATAATTTGCATGTTGGAAGGAAAATAGCCCCCTTGGGTAACATAATACTATCCCTTTCCTCTGCTTATTCATATGGGAGATTCCTTTTCTGGGCCCAGATTTATTGAAATATTATTTCACTGCAAATATCTGTACTGGACTAGTATATTATTATACACTCAACTGTACTCCATCCTTAAAAATTTTAAACAATGTTAAGTGTATTCTTTAAGTTTATAGGGAAATAACAGATTGTAAATAACAAATCCTCTGGAAACTAGTGTTCAGTTATATTTCAGTGACATAGTTCCATGCATTAACAATATTTCTGATTTTAAACAAATATATTTTGACATCTAATTTTTTGAATATTAAATATTAGATGACTAGGTAGTAAATCTCTGAATATCAATCTTTACTTCCTAAGGAAATTTTAAAAGTTGTAGAACTTTTATTTTAGAACCAAAGTCATCTGATCTTAATTGATAACTGATCTGCAAAAATCTGTCAAGTTCTCAAGTAGCAATGACAAACAAGGTAAGTACAAGTACACACAGTTAGGTAGTGTAGAATTCAGTGCTGTATCTGGACAGGATGCTGGGTTGACTAGGGAAGACGAGGAACAGCCGTTCTTGCCCCCATACACACCTCTCAAAATGAAAACCTCATGAAGCTGCTGTATCTCCCAGACCAGAGCTGACATGGCTAATTCAGATCATGGCCGGTTCCTTGAGAAACATTCTCACCCACTGTGGTAGATTCTGTTTCTAAAACAATGTATTACATCTTAGGAAACCCTTATTTTATTGTTTTTGATGCTGTTGAAAGTTTCTCTGATGCTCATCCAAATTTTCTTCTGGAAAATAAGAAATAACCTTCAAGTCCCAATGACTACAGCAGACAGTTAATACTAACATTCAAATTATTTCCACCAAATCTCCACTTGGAAACTACAAGCTAGGGCATCTTACTGTTCCTCTTCCTCCGTCATCTTGGGGATCAGTTCAAAACAATTCCTTGACAACTCTCATCTTCCCTGTTCCATTTCTTTCCATTTCTAAATTTCTCTGGGCTTTTCCTTCATGTTTCAATTTCTCACCTCTTACTTCCTCCAGGCCTTTGAACTCTGCCCACTGGACACCATTCTATACTAAACAAACAAAAGAACACCCAACTTCCTAAACTGTCAAACATCATTCGACTTCAGTCACCTGATGGTGTGACCATATTCTTGACCATCTCTTAACTGAGAATGACTGCTTCCCTGAAGTCTCAAACTGCAGGAGTTAATGTCTCAGGTCAGGTGTGTGCTACCCTCTGCTAACAGTCATCTCGCTCCATTTCTGCTGGGATCTCTATTCTTCTCCATCATGAAGATTCACAACATCTTCCTTTCTCTATTTCAACTCAGTCCCTTAGTTCCATTCTGGCTTCACCATGATCCCTAATCAATTTAGACATCAGGGTCAAGCCCTTCAACCATATTATCAATATTTTTATTTCTGATATCCTCTTATCATGTGTTACCAATGCCTCTCAACATCCCAGCCCTGAATCTTAAAAAAACAAAAACAAAAACCCATCTTTCCTCTCCTATAACAAGGCTGCTTAACAGTGAAAAATCACAGAATGGAACCATTATGAACTCGTAGCCTTCAGTCTCTGATGATTTCTTAAAGCTGAATGGTCTTCTTTTATATGTTCCTGATCGCTTATTTCTCTCTCTCCTAAAGCTGTCAGGAGGGAATGTCTCCTACTGGAAACAGAACAGAGGCCAGAGCTAGAGGAAGTGGGAAAATCGCATTCCATTTTTCTCCCGAATCACTTCAAAAACCAGTCTTTCTCCAGATCCTATAGAAATCGATCTTTATTCTCTTTCTTCTAGTTTCAGTGGAAGATGCAATTTTTTCTATTCATGCCCTGATCTTTCCATGTGTTAAAATAAGCCCCTCATCATTCCTCTGGGGGCTTATTAAAACATTAGATAGTATAATAGTTCCTCCCCAGGACCTAAAGTCTACCTCTTTTGGCTCTTACCCCATTCCCCACAGTAATAAACAGTCTTATCTCTCCTGTCATAAAGTAAAAATCTTCCACTGACTCTCCTCCTTTTCCTCTAGTTATTGTCCTTTTAATCTCTCCCCTCAGCGAAGCTTTGTAAATGAAAGTCAATACTCATTTCTTGCATTTACCCCTTATCACATTGCAACCTTGTGTCTGGTCTGCCCACTCTATGGCAACTGTTGTTATCCAGATTGTAAATGGTCAGATCACTTAATTCAGTGAACATTTTTTTTGGTTCTTATATTACTTATTCTGTTTATAGTGCTTGAAATGAATTGCTTCTTATAATTTTTAAGAATCTCTCTTCTCTCTGTCTCCCTTGGCCTTTCTGGACTTAATCCCTCTTCCTCCATCTCTAAGTTAATTGTTACTCAAGTTCAGGATTCTCTCCTTGGCTATTTTAGTGGGTTTTCACCACACATTGCCAGGTGAGCATCCGAACCGTTCTCTGAGGTTGCAGGAATTCTTTATTATATGGGTCTTGTTCATAGGCAGAGACTGCCTTTCACTGTAGAACCTAAAACTTTCAGAAACTTGTTTTCTAGCCTTCTTCACAACCAGCATGTGCCCCGCTAGCTTTTTTTTTTTTTTTTTACATCTTTATTGGAGTATAATTGCTTTAGAGCCAGTGACTGAAAGAAGCGGGAGTGGTGAGGACCATTCTGCTGATGCTAATGGGGCCGTAAAAACTTCTGCAGAAAGCAGTGTTTGCAGGGCTGAAAGTAGCAGTTCCAGTGCTAAGAGCATTGTCAAGATAAACCTTAGGGTCCAGTCCTTGGGGCTAGTGGCAGCAGATTCTAAACAGCAGTCAAGAAAACCATGTTCTTTTCTTCATGGAATGGAAACAGTAAAAAACTAAACAAATAAATATACAATATAACTTCATGTAGTGAAAAATGCTAAGAAAATATAAAACAGGGCACCGTGAGAGGGAATGGCAAGTGTGGACATGGAAATGTTTTAACTATGTGATCAGAAATCACCAAGCTGGGGTATCACGTTGGAGCAGATTGCTAAAGGAGCAAAGCAGAAGCCATGAAAATATCTTGGACAGGACCTTCCAGGCAGAGGGAAGGGCCGATGCTAAAACCCTAATGCAGGGACAGGCTTGGCAATTTCCAAACAAGGTTGATGCTGCAGGTTGGAGAAACTCACACTGACAAATGTGATGAGAGATGAAATCATAGACAAGGGCCAGGATCAGAAGAGTTTGGATTTAATTTTATGTGTGATAGACGTATTTTGAGTGTTTTCAGCTGTGATGAAACATGGTTTGGTTTAATTTCTGGAAAGATGACAGTGTGTCCTGCATGGAGAAGAGATTTTTAGAAAATCATAACTGGAAGCAAAGAGATAAATGACCGAGTTGAGAGTCTTGGTGACGTGCAGCAAAGTTACAGTAATGAGGATGACTGGACATGAGCGGATCCAGGAAATATTCTGAAGGAAGAGCTGATAACACTGGATTGATAGCAAGTGAGGTATGACTTCTAGGTTTTAGGCCTCAACAATTAGATAAGATGTTTGTGACATTTTCGAGATGGAGGAAAGGATGGTACAATGAAGAATTCTTTTGTGGACAGGTTAACTTGGATAGGCCTACAAGACTCAGAGAGGAGAGCCTTGGGTTGAAGAACTTGACACGTAGATTTTGACCTGGAAATGTAAACTTGACAGTTATCCCAGGTAGTAAATGTGTATTCAGAATACAGAAATGCCAAGGAACTTAACATTTAGAGGCCAGGAAAAGGATGACCCAGTAAAGAAGATCGAGAATAGAGAAAAGAAAAGAAAAACCATGATTGTGGCACTCTGTGGAGAACTGTGTCTGTGGATAAAGTGTTTCAAGAAACAGTGAATAATGAAGAAATGGTACACAGTGCTGAGTGGATGTGGAAGGATGCAGGGTATTGGTGCCTTTGACATGAGCAGTTTATGGAGTGGGAGAACTGGAAGCTTGAGAGGTAAGTAAAGAGGGCTGAGGAAGGGGAAGCAGGCATTGAAGGAAACCCTACTAACGAGTTGTGCTGTGAAGAAGAACAGGTATAGGAGTTAAAGCACATTATGAGACCAAAGAAGGTCTGCATATGATACATTTGTTTTTTTAAGAAGGACATGTTTGTTTGCTAAATGAGATCTAGTAGAGAGGGACAAAATAACGATGCAAAAGGGAGAAGGGAGAATTGCAGGAATACAGGGTGAGGGAAAGCACGAAGGGGTGGAATCCAGAGCAAAAATAAGATAGTTTAAAATGCACCTGAGTAGTTCATCCATTTTAACAAGAAGGAAAGCAGATCACGCTGGCACCAAGGTAGACGGACTATTTTCCTGTGGCTCATTATTTCTAAGTAAAATTAGATGAGGTGTCATGAGCTAATGGTGAAGTGGAAGCAGGAATGGTGGAATTTTGAGGTGGAAAGAAGAGATGTAAAACAGATGTGTCAGAGAGTAGGAGTGTAATTTATATAAATTTATAGGATTGTCAGGCAATAAGAAGGACCCACTTGGGAATCACGGTGATAAGTTTAAAGAGGAACTAGGTAACATGCTGTGAGTTGTCACCCCCTTCCAAAGTAGGGACTGTGTTTTATTTTCTCTTTCTCTCCTGAGCCTACCATAGTAAGTACAAAATGAACAATGGCAAATAAATAAGTTCACTGGACAATACTCCAGATTAGAAAATGCTTCTTTCTATGTAAATGTATCTCAGACTGTACAATAAATATGAGTGCCTACTCCATCAAAAAGCCTTTTTCACAAGTCATCATTATCCTTGAGAGCATTACCATTCTTTATATTTCCATAATACTTTTCAGTTTGCAAAGTTTTCATTGTGAAATTGTATTTTTCTGAACTTTTCCTTTTAAGCCATTTGCATAAGTCACTACTTCATTTTAGGTTATTATATCACAGACCTTAAGAGCAAGCTTATTTTGGAGTTAGACTCTCACACATTTGAATCCTGGATCAAAGGCTTTTTAGCTGTATGACCTGAGACATATTATCCAAACTATTTTTGCCTCAGTTCTTTATCAATAAAATAAAACTACTAATACCTATTTTCTATGCAAAGTGCATCAAGTAAGGAGTAAATGCTCAGTAAATGTTAACTATAATTGCAAAGCCCATAGGAAAGGAAAAGAATCAATGTAGGTATCTCAAATTTGGATATGCTGTGACAGGATCACCAGTGCCTGAATTGTCATCAATAACTAGAAACTGGAAAAAATATATGAAACAACTCTTTCAGATATTGGACCACAGATGGGAAAGGATTCAACCCTGAGAAAAGGGAAACGAGTGAGGCGTGCCCTACCATCACCCCAGTTTTCTGCTAGTCATGCTTTAAGACAGAGCTTCAGGGAGCGGTAACCAAAGCACAGACTGGAGCTTTCGCTGACTTGAGGAGACAGAGAATGGTGTTCAGGGAAGTTTCCATGGCTGGAATTTGTGGGGCAGAGATCTAGAGAGGAGGATGCAGTGCAAAGGAAGAACCTGGAGAGCTGCACAGTGGCCCCGTGAATCCTTGGCTGAGTATTAAAATGTGCACTTGTAGAGTGGAACTCATGAGAACAGCAAGGAACAGCTACCATGAGCATAGGCTGAAACAGATCAGGCAGTCATATGGGGATCCGAGATGTCTGAGTTCCCCTCAACCAGGGTGGGAGACCTCCTGGACTACCTCAACATTCTGTGGAGACCCCAGGAGGGTTATGCCTTAGCATCAGACTCAACCACCTCTAACATAACGGCCAGTCCAGAACTGCCTTATCAGAACATGAAAAGAAGCTTGAAAACTTTTAACTTTCAACTTCTGATTCCTACAATAAAGAGTATCTGGTCCCGGGACTCCCCTGGTGGCGCAGTGGTTAAGAATCCACCTGCCAACGCAGGGTACACGGGTTCGAGCCCTGGTCCGGGAAGATCCCACGTGCTGTGGAGCAACTAAGTCCATGCGCCACAACTACTGAGCCTGCGCTCTAGAGCCCGTGAGCCACAACTACTGAGCCCGCGCGCCTAGAGCCCATGCTCTGCGAGAAGAGAAGCCACCACGATGAGAAGCCCATGCACCGCAATGAAGAGTAGCCCCCGCTCGCCACAACTAGAGAAGGCCTGTGTGCAGCAACGAAGACCAGACTCAGCCAAAAGTAAATAAAATAAAATAAATAAATTTATTTAAAAAAAAAAGAGTATCTGGTCTTGGGCTTGTCTCTCCCATTACTGTAGCTTCACACGGGATGCAAAACTGAAATGAGCAGATCCTCTGAACCGACTGTGGACAGCAGGCAGCACCGGACTCAGTCATGAGACAGAGGAGAGAACCGAGGTGGATTCCCTCTTGCAGGGAGACAGGAGCTGGGAGACCAAAGCAGCTGGAAGGCACGGTCTGACCCGGTGAAAGGAGGATGTTGCACTGAGAAAGGGCTCCAGGAGTCTGCAACAAGCATCTCTGCAGATCCAAGATAGATTATTACATTGAGCACGTCTAGGGCAAAACTCTAAAACACTGCAGGCCAAGAATGACTGTCAGGAATTTATAAGCTGTGTAAGTCCTAGAACTCACCTAGAGATGTTTGAGGTCCTACCAACCAGAGAAGAGGGTCTTGCTCACTAGACAGAGCATTCAGCAGACCCCCCAAAGTTCAGGATTCAGTCGCAGAGCTAAACATCCCTAGAAGAAAACCTACACAAGACTCAGTCTAACAAACTTTAAAAACAAGCCTTCAATAAATGGATCAAGCTAACCTACAAGTAACTCAATTGCTTGCCAACTCAAACTGCAGTGCAATTTGAAGAAAGACAACAAAAATGCAAACGTTCATAATATGTTTAACATTCATAATATGAATTGTAACATTCATAATATCCAGAATCTATAAAAATGTGACCCATAAACAGAAAATATCAGGTAATAAGAGACACAGAAATTTCAGAGATAATATAGTGAGAGACAAGTACTTTAAAAGAGCAATTATAGCTATATTCAAGTATTTAAAGGAGAGATATAAATGATATAAAAAGAAACAAGTGGAACTCTTAGGGAGGAAAAATATAATAGCTGAAATGAAAATGTCAGTGAATTGACTTCATAGAACATTAGAATCTGCAGAGGAAACAAAAATAGGTGATTTGAAAACATAGTAATCAAAGTTATCCAAAGTAAAGGACACTGGGGAAAGAGACTGAAATAAGCAGGTCCTTAGAGACGAGCAGCACAGCATCAAAAGGATCATAATGTGTTCTTTGGAGGAGAGGAGGCAGGAAGGAGCAGGAAAAGTATTTGAAGGAATAGTGACTGAAATATTTCCAGTTTGATGAAAACCATAGATACAAAAAGGCTGACAAATCCAAGCAAGATAAACAAAAATAACACAAGTCACATCATAGTCAAATTGCTCCAAAGGGGCTGAGATTTTCATCTGGGTTTTTTTCTAGAAGTTGTATAACTTTAGCTATTTTTTTTTTTTAGGTCTGTGATCCATTTCAAGGCAAATATATGGCATGAGGTAAGGGTTAAAGTCCATTTCTTTTCTCCTCATATGAATATCTAATTGCTCCAGCAGCATCTGTTTAAAAACAAATAAACAAAACCTTAAAAACCCACTATCTTTCCTTATTGAATTGGCTTAATACATTTTGGCAAAAATTTATTAACCAGAACATGTGTAGGACTATTTCTGTAGGTAACAAGCAATTCTGTGAATCGGTATGTGTGTCTTTATACCAAGACCACACTGTCTTAATGATTATGGCCTTATATTATGTCTTGAAACAAAGTAGTGTAAGCCTAATTTGTTTAGCTAAAAATAATTTTGCATGGGACACAGTCAGCGCCCAAGTGGACATCTTTGTGCACCAGAGCAAGCTGCTTATGAGGGGTTTCCATGGCCTAAAGGAGGGTGAGAAGGTGGGTTTGACTTTTACAAAGTCTCCCAGGGCAGGAAAGCCTAATTGGGTGTTCGGTACAGTTTGGTGTTTGGCGAGAGGTACCAAAAGGAACATGCAGATCCACATACCAAAAAGCAGACAGGAGCCATGGCTGTGGTGCTCTAGCTCATCAAGCAGGGGAACGCAAGCTCCATCCCAGCCCGAGAAGTGTCACTTCTGCCCGGGCATCTTTCCACAGTGGCCCCATATCCCCTGAAGGTCCAGAAGGGCCCTGGCTATTGGGAGGGTCAGCATACTTCAGGGATGAAGAAGAGGTCCACAGTCATGCCGTGATCCCAGAGGCTGAGAATTAGGCCAGAATAGGTGGGGTTATTTTTGTGGTCAGGGTTTTAAGACTCAGGCATCATCTATCATCAAAGAATGAAGAAAGCGGGATAGGTCCGGTCAGGGAAGTTGGCACAGCAGACACCTCAAGGAGAGGTTTCCACAGCATCACCCCCTCTTCTCTCTCGATGGAGAAGCATGAGCAAAGACGATCGACCACACCTTGTCCAAACCACACGAGCGCTTCCACAGAGAATGCCCCCAGAGCTGCACCTGCTCTGAGTGTACAGCCACTGAATCACCGGTGTTTTGGCTTTCAGGATGCGAAAGTGACCTGAGTAGGAACACTGCTTTCATTTTCAAGAGGGTTATATAATATTTCTTGATGGAAGAAATTTTCACATATTGACGTATGGGGAAGTCATCTTGGCTTCTACCTGACTTGGCTTGAACTTTATACTAACTAGAACAGCGTATAATGGCCTGTCAAACATGCATTGTACATCTACTTTAACCATTAAAGAAAAGAATGCATTCAAGAATCAAAATGTGGTTTGACTGTGGTTCAGACAATCAAAATGGAGCTGGGTGGCCTTTGTGGATGTGGTTTCAGACATGTCCCTGCATCACTGAGGACCTGAATTTTTTGAACTCAGATTCCAGGACGCCACCAGCCATTTTCAAAATAATATCTACTAGCAGCTGCCAACTGCCACCTTAAGGTCTCAAAATCTCTCCTTGTAACTATGCAACCATTCAGACCCCAACCAATACTTTCTTAAAGAGCACCCTTACTTCTTGCCACCTCCAATCCTAATTCTTGACAAAAACTTTTGTAGCTTTATGGTCTTTGCCCATATAAGCCTCCCCCATTTTGTAGTCCAGTGAAACACAATTCAAATTCTTCTCGAATCTGTGCCGCTGGGCTGTAGTCCTCAGCTGGCTTGGATAAAACTCTTTTCTATTCCTATTATAGATCGCTTATTATTTGTGTCACCATTCTCATGCAAGAGTGAAAAAATAAAGCTTGATGCAAGACTGATGGACTCACACCACACCGACTGTGGACAGCAGGCAGCACCAGACTCAGTCATGAGACTTAACTCAGTCATACAGCTTAACCAGTATGTGCTGCAAATCTGCCCTCCCCCACCCCTATTCTTTAATGGAATTCTTAGCCAACTAAGAATTGGCTAAGAGGAACACAGCACATGTTGGCTAAGAGGAACACAGCACATGTTAAGAGATGAGCCGTACTTTGAAAATAACCCTTGAATGATAATATAAACAACCAAAATCAAGCAGCAGAAATGAGGAAAAATAGTTGGGTGATTTTCTTCATTTTTCAAAGTAGGAAATTAATGCATATTTTTGAAGAAATGTAAGTAAAATGATATATAACATATAAAGATTAACATAAAAAAAATTCAACTATGATATTCTAATATTTCATGGGAGTGACACAACACAAAAAGTATAGACCATATTAAAAAGATGAAAATACAAAAACCTACAAGAAAATAATCAATAAGTTCCAAAAAAGAAATATAGATATATTTATTTCTGTAAAAAAAAATAAAAAACAAAAATAATAACCAGTGTAAAAATGTCTTTTAAAAGGAAAATTGAGCATGCTGGAAAGAATTTTTATTCAAAACCCATGTTCCAAAATACTTTTTAAAATCAGTACTGTAAAACTAATAGAAAGTGTCATAACCATAAATATTTAAATACTTAAAATATTATAGGTATTTCAAAAGGAATTAGACATTCAATTTAAAAAGTTGGAAAAACTTTAAGAAATAAATGAAATGCTAAAGAATAATGATAAGAGCAGAGCAGAGGCAAATTAATTAGAAATTGGATGTAATAACTGAAAAGAAATAAATGCAATTTCTGCTTTTCTGTGGAAAAATAGTACTGAGATATAGCAGGCACCAGCTATCTTAATCAAAACTAACTTCATAAACCTGTAACTGAGAATGGATTAATAATCACGGAATTAGAGGAGATTCAAATATAGATATTAAGTGCCTTCATCAGTTTTCTCCAAATGTATTTAAAAAGCTGGGTGAAATAGACGACTTTCTAGAGATACATAGCCTAACAAATGTGACGGCTGAAAGTAGTCTAAAGTAACAACTATCATTTAAGACATTTACAAGGTGTCAAACAACAACCAGGTATATTCAGTTTCTCAAGTGGATGCTATCAAAACTTCAAGGTACGCTTAAATATTCATCTAATTGGAATAACAGAAAGCTTGGAGATAGAAAATGAGTCAAGGAAGAGTTTGAAATGATAATAGCTCAGAATATTCCAGAACTGATGAAATACTCCAGTTCAGACTTAAAATGCCAAAATAATTCCAATTAGGATGTATACAATGCAACACATAACAAAATATATTACATTGAAAATACAGGACAGGTAACAACTTTAGAGTAGCTGGAGGACAAAGACAAATCACAGATCAAATGTGAAGAAAATTTATAATATATCCTAAGTAAATACAAAAAGCTTCTGTAAGAAAATATTTCATGATGCTAAAAATTAAATAATGTTTTAAAATACATGAAAACGTAGCACATGATCCCGGAGGGCATGCCTGGGACAATACGTCCCAATTTGGTACTTGGTGGAAAGGATGATGACACTGCCTAGTATTAGACCTTGTAGAGTGACCAGCACAGGAATAGAAATGAAAAGTGTAGTTTGAAAATTAGTAGATTAAAAAAGTGGCAGTAACTAAAATTCTAAATTCAAAAGGAAGAAAGATGGTTTAAAAAATTAGACAAGAGGGCTTCCCTGGTGGTGCAGTGGTTGAGTCCACCTGCCGATGCAGGGGACACAGGTTCGTGCCCCGGTCCGGGAAGATCCCACATGCTGCGGAGCAGCTGGGCCCGTGAGCCATGGCCACTGAGCCTGTGCGTCCGGAGCCTGTGCTCCGCAACGGGAAAGGCAGCAACAGTGAGAGGCCCGCGTACCGCAAAAAAAACCCCAAAAAATTAGACAATAGAAATATTTATAGGAAAAATAGCACAAAGATGGTAGTTATGACATATGTAAATGGACTTAATAATGCAGTTAAAAGGCACAATTTGATATAAAGAACTGAAAAAAAATCATCTATGTTGTTTACAAAACACATCTAAAGCATAATGGTACCAAAATGTTGGAAGAAAATGGCTAGGAAAAAATTTACCAAGAAAATAACAAGCAAAAGAAAGCCGGTATCACTTTTTATTACTGGACAAAAACAGAGTTTAACGGTAAAAATTGCTACATATTTCATCATGACAAATTTTAATATAGCTGGAAGATGTCATTGTAATTAAGAATTATAATATATGAATACAATTAATGCACAATTATAGTTGTAGTGTGCTTTTAATAACACAGCCTAGAGATATAGAAGACGAAATCTGACAGATTGAGACCTCTTTCAGTGACTAATAGATCAAGAAAACAAAAATCAGTAATGGTATAAAATGTTTAAATATGGTAGGAAATAATCATATGTACATATATAACTGAACCTTAAAACTATATTATGAACATTTTTATCAACCATAAATGGTGCATTATATACAATTTGCTGCATTTTGGATTATTTAGTAAATTTAGTAAATCGCAACTAATTTCATAGGATAAGTATCATGTAGATCTGATCTTTTATCTCAATTTCCATATCCAAAATTCATATATGTTGTAAAACTAAGGAAAATGCTTCTAAATAACTCACAAATTAAAGGAGAAATAATAATGAAAATCAGAAATATCAAAAACATGACATTAGCAAAAACACTACACAGAAAAACTTCCAGCATGTACTTATAGTGTTATCTACTGGCAAAATTACACTCTTAAGCCTTCAAAGAGAAAATGGTAAAATGTAATAAGCTAAGCATAGGGAGATAGTTATAAAAAGGCAAACTAAATCCAAAGAAAGAAGGAAGGAGGCAATATGGCACCTTTATAGAAACATTTGGAATGATATCCATTAAAAACTTATAAAATAACATTTTCTTTAAGTCTGTGACAACACTAAGTGTCTGTACCACCACTTCTGTTTTTATTAACCTGTATGTTCTAGTTATCACAGTAAGTCAAGGGGAAGGAAAACTGTAAGAATAGAAAGGAAACATTGGTACTGATACAACCCTTTCCTTTTAAAGACAATATGCTTGTCTGTACAAAACATCCTGAAGAATCTGCAAATAAGTTAATAGAATTAATACGGAAAATTAACACAATTTCTGGATGTAAGATCAAGATTCAAAAGAATATTTCTAAGTATCAATAAACAAGAAAATATTTAAGTAAACTATTTTAGTAGCCACTTTATTAATTACCTGAAATAAATCTTCAACAGAAGAGGAAGCGCAATGGTTAATCAACATTGGAAAATATGTTCAAATTCATTAATACTCAAAAGAGTGCAAATCTACAACATAATGGATTTCCATTCCACATCCTCCAGATTGGAAAAACGTTTAAGCTGTATTAAACATATCGAATGTTAGTGAGACTTGTGGAACAATAAGAACCCACAGACATTGCTAATTGGAGGGTCAATGGTACAAGAGAAGTGGAAACTATTTGGCATTAACATGTAAATATGAACCTGTGTATATGCTACAACTCAGCAGTAAACTAGAGAGAGATGATCTCACATATGTACCAATAAGGCACGTAGTAATGTTCATAGCCGCATTATCTATAAGAACAAAACCTGGGGCATCCTACATTGTCTATCAAATGCAAAAATGATTGCAAAGTATCCATTCAGTAGAATTCTCTCATCAGTGAAAATAGAATTAGATTGAGTACCTAAAACATGTACTAATCTCAAACATGCAGTGCTGAGTGAAAAGTCAAAACAATACATATAGTGCAGTTCCATTTATATGTAGTTCAAAATCAAAACTAAACAACATGTCTTTTAATCACACACACGCACACACACACACACACTCAGCTATTAAAGCTGTAGAGAACGGTAAGGGAATAATTAACACAAGAATCAGAACAGCACTTACTTCTGGGGAGAGCTTTATCAGTTGGGATTTGCAAGTGGCAAGCCGGAGCTAGTAAGTTACTGATAATATTCTAATTTTATTATTTCATTACTTTTCTACTATTTAAACCATTCTTAAACATTTTTACCCTGTTCTATTTCAACCATATGTTTCATAATAAAAAATGGAAAGAAAATTCAGGAAGAATGAGATTTATTAGAAAATAATTTATGTAAAAATAAAATAATGTGATCATTTAAATGAATAAGTGTGCAATTTTGTGAACTACATTTGAGTGACCTAAAAAATCTAGTTTTGATCTAAGAGAAAGAATTCAATCAAGTGGAATATATTTAAATATGTAAAATGGATATAAACATGCTTGTACGTATATGCATATCAAATGATTATTAACATAGTTTTAAAATAATAACTAGTTACAAGCCAACGTTTATTAACTACCTTCCATATAACATGCAATGGTGCTGTGCAGTTTACATGAATCCTCTCAGTTAATGTAAAATCTCCGTAAAGTCGGTAGTATTTTGTTGTTATTGTTATAGGTTATACCATGTATATATTCCTATTTTTAGGAACGTGAATAGACATTTAAGTGTAAGTAATGCTTTTTTAAGTATTGTTTACTTTATTTTCTTTAATGTATATTTTAGAGCTTTATTGAGGGATAAATTACGTAGTATAAAATTCACCCATTTTACATGTAGAATTAAATGATTTTAGTAAAACTATAAAGGGTGCAAACATTACCACAAGAGTTTTAGAACATTTCAAAAGCTCCCTTGAATCTGTTTTCAGTTATCTGCTATCAATCTAAGCCCAAGGAAACCATTCATCAGCTTTCTGTCTCTATAAGTTTATATTTTCCATATACTTCATATAATTTGATTCATATAAGCCATTCCCATATATATGCTTTATTTCTGGTTTCTATCACTTTCATTTATAATATTTTTGAGGTTGATTCATGTTGTAACATTTATTGATAGCTCTTTCCTTTCTGAGGCTGAATAACATGCCATTTTATGAACTTACTGTATTCTGTTTGTCTATTCACTAGTTGATGGACACTTAGATTATTCCAGTTTGGGGTTATTATGAATAATGCTGCTACATTTCTGTGTGTAGACATATATTTTCATTTCTCTTGGGTAGATTCCTAGGAATGGAATGGCTTGGTCTTTGGGTGATTTATATTTAACTTTTTAAGAAACCGCCACACCGTTTCCAAAGCTGCTGTAACATTTTATATTTCTACCTGAAATATATAAGGGTTTCCACTTTTCATCCTCAGCAGCAGTAGGCGTTTTCTGTCTTTTTGATTATGGTCCTTCTAGTGGACAGACATGAAGTGGTATTTTGTTTGATTTGCATTTCCCTGCAAACACATTTGAACCCATTCTCATGCATTATTAGCCGATACTATATCTTCTCTAGTGAAATATCCATTCAAATTTGTTTCCCATTTTAATTGAATTATTCGTCTTGTTTTATTGTTGACTTGTCTAAGTACATTATATAGTGTGGATACAAGTTATTTATCAGAGAAATGTCTTGTAAATGTTTTCTTCCTCTATGTGACTTGTCTTTTCATTTTCTCAATAGTGTCTTTTGAAGTGCTATAGTTTTAACTATTCATGAAATCCAGTTTGCCTTTGTTTTTCTTTTATGGATCATGCTTTTGGTGTTATATCTAATTCTTGACCAATGCACAATCTTGAAATTTTTCTCATAGAAATTTTTGCTCTAAGGTATAATGTGACAGCCCCAAATCACACAGTGAGTCATTGGAGCCAGGATTTGAAACTCGCCTGCTGGCACGAGCTTCTACACTGTTAAACACTGTGCAGTGCTGCTTAATGCTTATTATAGATCTGCTCTATGCATGCTTATGACATTTTTGAGACTCAAAAGTGACAGTAATCATGAAGATGTGCAGTTTAGGGATCAGCAGAATGAACAACCATGCTTTTCATGAATTTGGAAATAAAGCTAATTTAAAATTTTGTAATTAAATAATCTTAGGCCTGCGTTGAAGATTTACAGCTGCTTTTATGCGAAATGAACACTCCTTCCCTGATTGCCAGTTCTCTCATTTCTATGCTGCCTCACCTGTGTGTCCATAGACTCTTTCCTCCTGCTTTAATAGCCTCTTTACCCATTTCAGAGCCTGAAATGTTGCCCACAATTGTACACTTCTCCGTTCTTTCCCTGATCTGCTTTTCTCACCTGAACCATCTTATTCACTAATATTCTGTGATGTGAAGTGCAGGTTACAGACATAGCTGGGAGGACAAGGTTTAATGTCCAGTAGCTATATTCTACTGGGGGAGCCAGATGTTCTAAAAAAGGTCCCTGTCCCTCTAATGAGCTTTGTGTCATTAGCCATCACTTAATTCTAAGTGCCTTCACAGGGCTAATATTCTCTGATTATAATCTATGACCTATAATAGAGGCATAGTATGTAGGAAGGAGAATTCGATTATAAGTGGGAAGATCCCAGAAAACTTTACAGTGGTGATATTTGAGCTGTGACAGATACTTGCAGCTCCTTTATTGCTTTTAAGGTCCATTTTCTTATAAAGACCTTGAAAAATGTTTATAATTTATTGCTGAGAAGATCCTCTGAAGCTTCATCATGATCTGTCCTCCGGATTTACAGGTCTCTAATGAGATTAATGGCTTGATGGATCACTGTGCTTTAATGATAAATAATAATAAAGTCCAGGGATGTGACAAGTCCTATGTTATACTTCACTCATGGAGACACCTTTATTTTATTCTTCCTTTTCCTCCCACTCAAGGTAAAGGCCAAATCAGTAAAAGGTCAAGCTGACTGGTATGGATTATTATAATATTGTTCTCAACCTATCCAGAGATCAATAATGAATGTCATCATCCATTTCCCACAAACATACACACTAACCTCATTATTCTAATACATTAAAGAAAGCAGAGACTGAAGCTATATCAAATTCATACTTCTATTTTCACAACTAACATTAAAAAAAATCTGGCTGTTAAAAGGTTTACAGTAAGTTTTCTTTGGAACTGCTTTAGGATAGAATCTGAATCAAGTCCCCCAATTTACTTTGATGGCTATGTGAATTTCAGATTTATGTCTTTAAAAAAAGGCCTAATTTGGATGATGCCCTCAACAGAAACTCCAGAGAAGGAGGAATGTCCATTCCTTGTGCCTTCTCTAAGCTTCTTAGTTATAATTACAGATGCGGGTCATCATAATCACTGTGATCGAGAAGCACCTGTAAATGGTCCCTTCTCTGATCACATATCCTACAATTCCCTAGTAATTTTGGCAAAATGAGCAATTTTGGTAAGCATGACAATGAAAATACTGTCTGAAAATGTAAAACTTGGGCCTCTCACTGTTGTGGCCTCTCCCGTTGCGCAGCACAGGCTCCGGACGGACGTGCAGGCTCAGTAGCCATGGCTCACGGCCCAGTCGCTCCGCAGCATGTGGGATCTTCCTGGACCGGGGCACAAACCCGTGTCCCCTACATCGGCAGGCGGACTCTCAACCACTGCGCCACCAGGGAAAGTCCGAAAAGTGTAAAACATTTAACTCATGTCCGTATGAAGTAGCATCAGAAAAGGACCTGAAATTTACTAGCTGTATGTCAATGTCAATGATTCAACACATCTAAAATTTGACTACTTTTTCTGGAATATTGGAACTAATAACATCACTTTGAAAGCTTTTTGAGAAGAATAAATGTATCTTGATGCCTGGATACACAGATAACTCCTCAATACAATTTGGTTTTGTTTGCTCGGATTGTAGAACATAAATTTCAAGGGTTTGTTAGGACCAGTACAAATACCAGCATTGATAACATCTCATTAGTGATGAACTGAAAGTATTATACAAACTATAATTTAATCTTTCATTTCATAAATTTTCTATATTTAGATTTATATGTATTTGGAGATCATGATGATAAAAATGCCAATACACAGTACACTACAATACACTTTAAAATATGTCTTCCCCTTTACAACAGAATCTCCAGCTTTAATAATTTACTACCAAAGCAAAGACAGCTAAATACTTAAAAAAATATATATATCCACATACATACATATATATAATGGTTCAAATATTAAATTGGATAACAATCTTAACATAAAATAATAAAATTGACTCCCACCTAAAAATAATCTCCCAATATCTGAATCATCATGACACTCAACCTCAAGGGAATAAGGTTACACAAATTACATTCTATACCATATTCCTTATTTCCATAATGCATTTTATGTTTTTTAATGATGTGATCTCTTGGTATCAGGATCAATGACTGATTCTTTCTTATATATCTTGTAAACCTAGCATATAGCCCTGTACATTTATAATGAATGACTATATTGATGAGTAAATAAACTTATAAAGGAGTGAAGGAGTCACAAGAATGTTACATACACCAAGGGAATGCAATGTCTTATCCTGTAAAATAAAATCTTTATCTCAGTTCTCTCTGTTTTTTCTATATAGAAATACAGCTTAGGAGATGAACCACCAATTATCAGATCATTGAGGAGATTTAAAACAGAACTTGTGAATATTTTCCTAGAAGTTCTGGCATCCCCAACGACTGTTGTTACAGACACACTTGAAGATGAAGATAGGAAAATTGGAACATATTTTAAATACCAACACCAGAATGATGAAGCAACACATTCGTCCTACAGGAAGCTGTTGAAATAAGTTTTGTTTGTAAAAAAGATCACTTTGGGGGAATATGAAATATGAAAGACTGTCACATAAAAGGGAATTAGCCTTTTGCATTGTCCTAAGAGGTAGGGTCGTTAACTGCAGGTTAGGATTTACATATAGGAAGATGCACTCTGACTGAATTTCATGAGAAAATGTGTTGTTTCCAGTACTCCTGATATTAAATGTAGATGAGACACTCATGGTGGAAGAAATCCAAGCTGAACAAGTGTAGTTTTAGGATTATTTCCAACCTTATAATTCTGTGAATCTATGATTCATGATAAAAATATTTTTTTTAATATTCCAGCATTCACTCCATGGAATTATTAATGAATCACATCTATTAAAGAAAAAGTCAGTAAGGAAAAGAGGTGAAAAGACCACTCCCTGCAGCTAAATTCTCAAGGCTATGTGCTTCTCTACCAGGCCCTGGTTAGTAGATGCATCTGTGTGTGTGTGTGTGTGTGTGTGTGTGTGTGTGTGTTTGATGCTTCTTTTTGTTTTGTTTTTGAGGGGAGGGGTATTACGAGAGAGCTTTCTTGTATTTTTCCTAAGTGGTGAAAAGAATGCAACTCTGAGAACTTCACTCAATTGGAAAAATCTAATGAAATGAGGCAGCGTTTATTATTCCACCTGGTGGCTTTTATGTTCCATATTCTAGAAGTGGTTACCCACTGTAAATGGTGTTAGTTAAAAAGATCTCAGAGGAAATAGTGCCATCCACGGTTCCACCAACAATTGTTCTTCTGATTTTCTTTAGAGACAAACACCCTGTGTCAGGGATGAGACTGACAGCAGTTAAGCTCAGTGCTGTGGCTTCCTGCTGAGCAGCCTGGCCTCTGGTCTAAGTATCTCCACTGGTTAGCCAGGCCGTAGGTATCTATTATAAAACTCTATTTCAGTCGTGCATCTTGCAGAGATATCAGATCAGCCTTGTCTAGGCATTTGTAGTAACCAGCTAAGATACTGAGGGCCAAAGATCATTTTAGATGGATTTTTAAATTTTTGTGGTATTGTCAGTGACTCACGTAAATAAAACAAATAAAAACACAAACTCAATAAAGATTCAGTTAACAATTATACTGTAGACAGAAAGCAAAGTCAACATACAGTACTTCTTCTCCTACAATATGTAATATAGTTGCTCATTTACTGTTGAACAAAAATTAAGTGCCAATCTAATTTTCTCCAATGAGATATTCTATAAAATATCCATTTCAATATTTTACTCAACTGAGCACAGAACAAAGACACTATTTGAGAAGGATAATATTTGTTTTTCCATTTAACGATATAAAGCATTGATTGGTTTTACTAGATTTTTGTGTTTAAAAAATTTACTAAAAATGGTCTGGCCTGAATGGCAAAGTCTGACAACATCCCTCCAGCTGGTCAAGGTCATGTGTGGACACTCACCTCCTCCACATATGGCTTTGGATTTTAAAACCTAGGTTTATATATTATATTGTGGGAAGATGATCTGAGAAAAAAAATGGATACTGGGAAAAAATAAATTCTGAGATAAGATTAAAGAATAAACAGAAATGATTAAGGCAACTTTTAGTGTGTGTTAAGTGTAAGTGCCATCAAGGTATTAGGAAACTATTTTGGTGGCTTTTTTGTTTATATGGATTCCTCACTTCCATCTTTACCATTGATAAAAGGACAAAATAAGGAGTATTAAAAAATATCTCTCGGTACTTCCCTGGTGGCACAGTGGTTAAGAATCCACCCGCCAGTGCAGGGGACACTGGTTCAATCCCTGGTCCAGGAAGGTCCCGCATGCCGTGGAGCATGTGTGTTTTAGTTTTAGTTTCACAAATGAAAACATTTGTGTTTTAGTCATGAAAGTTCTTTATACCTAATTGTTTCATAGGTATGCTCTTACTCACAGGTGTTTACATAAAAATTGTAAAATCTGTTTCCTGAGGTTCCAAGTTTAGAATACAAAGCACCTCCTGCCTCATTGTTGCTGTAACCTGATCTCGGTGAATCACCCCTCTGAGTGTAGACCTGCGCACTTTCCAACACCTACCCAGGGTATTCATCTCTCTTCCTGACTGACTTGTGTTTGAAACACAATCAATGGACGGAAGCAAACGTGCATAGATAGCACAGAACGTATTTTGTCCCTTCGGATCCACTTTGTGATCACTCGGTGAGATATGCTGACTTGGTGGAGCCATGACAGCAATTTGTAAATGATGCACGAGAATGAAATGAAAGGTCCCAGCTCAGTGCGCAAGGCAATCAAAGCTGTGTGTGTGCGTGTGCGTGTGTGTGCACCAAACTGAGCACAAACATGGCCTCCCAGTGTTTCCCCTTTAGTTAAGAAAATCCCCAGCTATAAATTAAAAAGAAGTCCCCCAGATTTTCACTTCCTCCTCAGCGGTACCTTAGAAGCCAATGAAATTCTAGAACATCGACAGTAACCGTGCAGCTGAAATGAGTCAATCAATGCATTAAGTGTATTTCCACATTTTCAATGACATTTACTAATCTGGAAGGAAGGATTAGTGAAAGTAGTTCAATTTTCTGATCATCTGGCACCTAAAAATGCCCCTACAAACAAGTCCTGATATAGTTCATGATTAAGGTGGTCCTGTGTAACCTGCTTCCTCAGATATATAGGCTAATGTCCCTGTTTATAATAAAAGGCTCACAGACCAGTTCAGGTAAGGAGAGGAAAAGTTTCTCAAAATGACTGTTTGCTTTTACATCGTAAAAAAGAATCCATTACTTTTTTTCATATGATAGAGCATAGAATTTAGAACTAGAAACTTAAATTAACAAAATTATTGAACAAATGTAAACCTTTAAATATATACTATGTGTGCATTTTCTCATGGTCTATAATAAAAATAAAAAGCAGTCTTTTATAAATGGAAGTACTTCAACTTTTCCAAGCTGGTCAATCTCGGTCTCTTAAAGAAGAAATTGTTATGATTTGCTCTCTACTGAAAAACTGAACACGTTTCCCTCTGGACAGAGATGGACTGTCCCTCTGGACTCTGCTTTTGTTCCTGGATTATAGGTATTTTCAGATTAAACACATCTTCCATCTTCACTAGGCTGTCCAGAGGTTTAATTGAATAACAGACTGTGTCATGCAGGCCACTTCACACACCACACACAACATGCATTTTGCCTTATTTTCAGTCTATTAGTTCTCTATCTACATAATTAGTCGCGAAATCAGGAAACATTTTTGCGATTTTTATACCTGTGATATTGAGGAAAATCACTGAGCAGATGACTTAACCAAGACAAAGCTAGAAAAAAGCGGTTTTGTGGTTCATATTTAAATATATTGGTGAAATGAGAAAAAATAATTGTGATATTTTTACCATAGTGGAGAAAAGAAAGGGAGAAAACTCTGTTTTCATTAAGTCTCTTTCTCAAAAGACTCAGAGCATGAGAGAGAGTATTTTAATCTATTGAGGTCCTGCTCTGTGTCATTGTTGGGTTTTCACAGCCCTTTACCAGCAGAGATTATTATAGTCACTGGAGTCAGAAAATCAGGATGTGAAGGATCAGATGAGGACTGAATTAAATGGAGACCAAAAACTCAACTATACACTACATTTTCCTTCAAAAGTGCTAGAAAAATGTTTTAAATGTTTGTCTATGTATTATTTCTCATTTATCATAAACAATCATTTATCGCTTACAAAATCTTAAGAATTTTAAAAAATCTTTGAATTCTGTATCCTTCTGTGAAATTATTTTGAGAAAAATCTATTTTGTTCTGAAAAGTAGTTTTCCAATTTTCCACCTCATCAAACACCTTGATTACTGATAGGAAGCCCTCATATAAATTTAGTTTTCTTATAAATATACTTTTAACAATCATGTTTAACTTCTGACAACTTTATTTTTATTACATTATAAGTAATATATTCATGTCTTGAAAATGGTTTGGTTCAGAACTACAGCAGACAGAAATCCAGGTTTCTCCTTGAGTCTCTGTGCCATCCTTATAGATAAAGATACCTCTTGGTAATTTCTATCTGAAAAACTCAACTAAAGAATATCTACTTAAATATATTGCTTACTGTAGTACAGCTTCCTAGCTTGGTAAATAGGTTCTCCTGAGAAACTAGTTCCCTTTTAGTTATAGAATTTTTGATAGAAACTTACTTGCCTGTGTCAGGAACACAGTTTCAGAACTCATGTTACTTCCTTAAGGGATAAATTTTCCACAGAAACATTTTACATAATTAGAAAGCTTCTCTCCAGTGAGGTATTAAGTCTTTCTTGCTCCCATCTCCTCCTCCTGGATTTAATGCCTTCCAGATCAATTCCCATAGAGTTCCAATTATTTCTACTCCACTTACTTAGGAAATTTAGCAAACACAACTCTCTCAGCCAACACTCTGGATTATAGGTCCATATTTTACCCTCACCTGAAAGGGATATTTCATGGTTAATATATTAGACATGTGCTGATCTGCTAAAAAGACCCTTATCATTCCCTAATGGTATTTTTCAGACATTTCCAGAAAACAAAACTCACATTTAGTCTAAATTTCAGTGTTTTGTGTAGCTTTTCTTTAAAAATATTCCATTCCTATTTTCCAAATAAAAAAATATTGCTGTCTTTAATAACAAAATGACTTAAAGCGATTTTTATAAATCAAAATAAGAACACAATACAAAATTGAAAGATTAAAAAAACCAGTTTTAGAAAGATCATTTGGTCCTCCTTAGAAATGTGAGCTTACAGTTCTGAGAGGATTTGTGACACTGTTTTAGAATTCTTAGTTAAGTTACTTGTTTCTTACTCTGTGCTGTGTGTTCCTGCAGTATCTAGTTAATCATAGTATTCCCATGTGGCTGCTTAATAGTGGGATGAAAGGTGAATGAATAATGTTAAAATGTATCCGATTTTTAGAACATACTTTTATTATAATAGAAAATTCGAGGGGAAAAAACAAAGGATGTCCTCAAAGAATGTAAGGAATACTTTTGAAGTTAAATTTTGAACAAGCTTCCTCCCTGTCTTCTGTCAAATTTGAACTGTATACTCCTCCTGATTCTGAGGAATGTTAGGATCTACAGAACTTGGATAACACCAAAGGCAGACTTGAGATGTGGTGTGCCAAACCAGTGACTCTGGAAAAATCTTGTTTCACAGAAATGTGAAAATCCGTGTGCAGAGTCTATATTGGTACCACCTGAATCTGACCAAACATTGCCCTTGGAAAGCCAAGAAGTTCCAGATCATCTGGGCTGGACATTGTAAGACCACGAGAAGAAAAGAAGAGGGTAATGAGTGAAACTTTCTCCAAATGCCTCGGCAGTGTTTGTCATCCTGTCCGTTCAACCCTTTCAAGCTAAAAGGGTCTTTCTCTTTGTCTTTCACCACTTGTGAGACTTCCACTGTTAAGGTGAGTCGATTAGTCCAGCAAACAGATGTGAGCCCCAGTGAACCCTCCAGGAAAAATGACAATACATCCAAGAGGATCCAACAGCAACAAGAGAGAAAAAGATTGGAGCAAACACAACAGTCAGCAAAGTATGGCTGTTAGAGGAAAGTGTATATATAAGTTAGGGTTCTCCAGAGAAACAGAACCCATAGCTGGAGACGCAGGGGAGAGCTGATATTGTTTTTCTAGTCTGGAGGCCATTAGGCTGGCAGAATTCCCTCTTGCTTGGGGGACATCGGTCTTTTTTTGTAGCCAAGGCTTCAAGTTATTGGATGAGACCACACATGTTATAAAGAACAATCTGCCTTACTAAAAGTTCACCAATTAAAATGTTAATCTCATCCAAAATACCCTCACAGGAACATTCAGAATAATGTTTGACTACATATCTGGGCACCATGGTTCAGCCGAGTTGACATATAAAATAAATGAAAACAGAAACAATGCATTCAGCAGATGAAAAAAGAAAAAAGGAGATTCAGGAGGATCATAGAAAAGATATGATGGAGATAAAAACAAACATGACTTATCAGGTAAAATTCAACAGAAGAAATATAGACAGGGATGGTCATTGTTTATACCTGTGTTAGTAGCCTTTAGAATAATCACATGAAATTAATATTTCATTGTACAGAGTGAAAATATAAAGTGATGAAAACTGTAAGATTCTTAGAAGATGTAACGGTTGTAAGTAGTTGAGGTTCCAGGAAGATAAAAATGCATATGTGGAAGATAAACAAGAATTATACAAAGAACAGAGGAAAATGCCCATGAGTTGAGGAAATATCTACATCTGTAAATTTAAAGGACCCACCTAAATCTAAACTTAATTGATAAGAAAAATGCACACTTAGGCTCATCCTGGTTAAAAAATATGCCAATTTCCCAGATAAATTTCATGTTTCCTGTGAAAGATACAACATCAGACTCTGCATGAGGAATCAGTCTACTGAAGAATGAGCATCAGGAAATTAAAAGTGGCTGAAGAGTCACCTACATAAGGACTTGTGGATAGCATTAAATAGAGAATTGCTTATAGAACTAAGATTCAATGGAAGAAAAAGTGGGAAATTATAGTATGTAAAACTCTCTGATCTGAAAGTATAGAGTACAAATATAAAACTGGGGAGAGAATGAAGATAGAGTATAAAAAATAACCTACTTCGGTTATTAATATTGGTATCATTATTCTGAAACATTTGTATGTGCAATGATGAGATATTCCAGTTCTATCATCTGTGACACTGACAACTAGAAATCTCTGTGTAAATGAAAGGAGACACAGATGTGGAAGGATTAAAATAGAAACTGTGTTGTCCTGGGAATTAGATGTATAAGCATAAACAGACAAGATATGGAATAGGTATTAAGTAAATAAACGTTTGTGTGTATAAATAAATTTAAATATGTGATGATCAGACTCTAGAATACTCCTGATCATCCCCACCTCCTGGAGTTCACATCCTAGTATAATTTCCACTACTTGATTTTGGGTTGAACCTATGTTATGCTCTTGACCACCAGAATATGACAAATAAGATTGGATGTCACATCCAGAATTCAAATTGCACTGTGTAAGACTCCTTCTTGCCAGTAGATTTGCTCTAAGAACTGTCCTTGGTATCTTGAAGTAAGCAACCAAGATAGGGAAGCTCAAGAGCAGGGGACTCTGAGCATATCTTGTACCTGAGGGCAGTCTTCATCCAAGAGCCAGCAAGAGGTCAAGGAACTCCGTCCTACAACTCAAGGAACTGAATGGTTCAGTTGACCAAATGGTGCTGACAACCTGGTGCTCTTGGAAGCAGAGGCTCTCCCATTTGGGCCTCCAGATGAGAATGCAGCCCAGGTGACCCTCAACTGCATCTTGTAAGACCCTATATAGAAGACCCAGCTAAGCTTTGCCCTGAAGCTCAGTCCAAGAGCCTAGAACTAATGTAAGTCCAAAGACACAGGCATATCTCATGCCCAGAGATTTTAGATTTGAGTCTTTAAATACAATTTTCTGTTTAAAGAAACCAGAGCTTCTTGAAGAAACAGATTAACTTAAATCTTGAGAAAGAAATGTGCAAGAACATGAAACAAGGAAATTATCAAAGATTATTGGGTTTATGTCAAAAGGAGAAAGGAGCCAGCTTGAAAAACACTTAGTGCCAAAAATATGGGACTATCATAAATGTAATAATGATAATATGTGTAAAGGATTTTATCTCATTAAGTATATTTAAATAAATTATATAGTAAAATGAATTTATTACGTTCTGAAGATGCTAGAGGAACAATGCATTTGCATTAAAATTGGGCATTTATCTTGACTTTCCTATATGAACTGTATCAATGGGCAACCAAAAAGATGAAGGGAAGAGTGTCATTAGAAAATTACCTAACAAAAAGTATAATAAATTTATAAATAATAACTAT